>NW_026600214.1:0-348788 GCF_029448725.1 Salvelinus fontinalis | reverse complement strand
AACAGATTCAACTCTCCACCTTGGCAGTGCCATTAATTACCACAGCTATAAAGGCCACAAAGTCCACCTTCTCTCCACCTTGGCAATGCCATTAATTACCACAGCTATGAAGGCCACAAAGTCCACCTTCTCTCCACCTTGGCAATGCCATTAATTACCACAGCTATAAAGGCCACAAAGTCCACCTTCTCTCCACCTTGGCAGTGCCATTAATTACCACAGCTATAAAGGCCACAAAGTCCACCTTCTCTCCACCTTGGCAGTGCCCTTAATTACCACAGCTAGAAAGGCCACAAAGTCCACCTTCTCTCCACCTTGGCAGTGCCATTAATTACCACAGCTATAAAGGCCACAAAGTCCACCTTCTCTCCACCTTGACAGTGCCCTTAATTACCACAGCTATAAAGACCACAAAGTCCACCTTCTCTCCAACTTGGCAATGCCATTAATTACCACAGCCATAAAGGCCACAAAGTCCACCTTCTCTCCACCTTGGCAGTGCCCTTAATTACCACAGCTATAAAGGCCACAAAGTATAACCTTCTCTCCACCTTGGCAGCTCCATTAATTACCACAGCTATAAAGGCCACAAAGTCCACCTTCTCTCCACCTTGGCAGTGCCCTTAATTACCACAGCTAGAAAGGCCACAAAGTCCACCTTCTCTCCACCTTGGCAGTGCCATTAATTACCACAGCTATAAAGGCCACAAAGTCCACCTTCTCTCCACCTTGGCATTGCCCTTAATTACCACAGCTATAAAGGCCACAAAGTCCACCTTCTCTCCACCATGGCAGTGCCCTTAATTACCACAGCTATTAAGGCCACAAAGTCCACCTTCTCTCCAACTTGGCAGTGCCCTTAATTACCACAGCTATAAAGGCCACAAAGTATAACCTTCTCTCCACCTTGGCAGTGCCATTAATTACCACAGCTATAAAGGCCACAAAGTCCACCTTCTCTCCACCTTGGCAGTGCCATTAATTACCACAGCTATAAAGGCCACAGAGTCCACCTTCTCTCCACCTTGGCAGTGCCATTAATTACCCCAGCTATAAAGGCCACAAAGTCCACCTTCTCTCCACCTTGGCAGTGCCCTTAATTACCACAGCTATAAAGGCCACAAAGTCCACCTTCTCTCCACCTTGGCAGTGCCCTTAATTACCACAGCTATAAAGGCCACAAAGTCCACCTTCTCTCCACCTTGGCAGTGCCCTTAATTACCACAGCTATAAAGGCCACAAAGTCCACCTTCTCTCCACCTTGGCAGTGCCAGTAATTATCACAGCTATAAAGGCTACAAAGTCCACCTTCTCTCCACCTTGGAAGTGCCCTTAATTACCACAGCTATAAAGGCCACAAAGTCCACCTTCTCTCCACCTTGGCAGTGCCCTTAATTACCACAGCTATAAAGGCCACAAAGTCCACCTTCTCTCCACCTTTGCAGTGCCCTTAATTACCACAAATATATTGGCCACAAAGTCCACCTTCTCTCCACCTTGGCAGTGCCCTTAATTACCACAGCTATAAAGGCCACAAAGTCCACCTTCTCTCCACCTTGGCAGTGCCCTTAATTACCACAGCTATAAAGGCCACAAAGTCCACCTTCTCTCCACCTTTGCAGTGCCCTTAATTACCACAAATATATTGGCCACAAAGTCCACCTTCTCTCCACCTTGGCAGTGCCCTTAATTACCACAGCTATAAAGGCCACAAAGTCCACCTTCTCTCCACCTTTGCAGTGCCCTTAATTACCACAAATATATTGGCCACAAAGTCCACCTTCTCTCCACCTTGGCAGTGCCCTTAATTACCACAGCTATAAAGGCCACAAAGTCCACCTTCTCTCCACCTTGGCAGTGCCCTTAATTACCACAGCTATAAAGGCCACAAAGTCCACCTTCTCTCCACCTTTGCAGTGCCCTTAATTACCACAAATATATTGGCCACAAAGTCCACCTTCTCTCCACCTTGGCAGTGCCCTTAATTACCACAGCTATAAAGGCCACAAAGTCCACCCTCTTGACCTTTAAAATGTCAGGATCCTGCTGGTGAAAGGAAACCCCTGCATCCTGCAGTGTAGGCCAATCCACCACCATGGACTCTTCTGATGCACCATTCAAACCCTCAACCCTTTTCACAGCTGCTAAACTAAATACTTGTGTTCCTAGCTCCAACAGTGCAGTAGTATCTAACAATACACAACAATACCGACAAATCTAAAATAATTAAGAAATATAGATATATGTGAAGACAAACAGACAGACAGACAGACAGACAGACAGACAGACAGACAGACAGACAGACAGACACACACTTTCCTGCCAACTTTAGACCATTTTCACTACACCCACAATAACATCTGTTAAATATGGACCAATAACATCTGTTAAATATGTGTATGGACCAATAACGTCTGTTAAATATGTGTATGGACCAATAACATCTGTTAAATATGTGTATGGACCAATAACATCTGTTAAATATGGACCAATAACATCTGTTAAATATGTGTATGGACCAATAACATCTGTTAAATATGTGTATGGACCAATAACATCTGTTAAATATGGACCAATAACATCTGTTAAATATGTGTATGGACCAATAACATCTGTTAAATATGTGTATGGACCAATAACATCTGTTAAATATGTGTATGGACCAATAACATCTGTTAAATATGTGTATGGACCAATAACATCTGTTAAATATGGACCAATAACATCTGTTAAATATGTGTATGGACCATTAACATCTGTTAAATATGTGTATGGACCAATAACGTCTGTTAAAAATGTGTATGGACCAATAACGTCTGTTAAATATGTGTATGGACCAATAACATCTGTTGAATATGTGTATGGACCAATAACATCTGTTAAATATGTGTATGGACCAATAACATCTGTTAAATATGTGTATGGACCAATAACATCTGTTAAATATGTGTATGGACCAATAACATTTGATTTAAATGGCCCCTGGGTATGAGAATTCATCGGTGAAAAATATATTGAGAAATGTTGGTTAACCAATACATTGTCATGGTTGGGGTCAATTCCATTTAAATTCCAGTCAATTCAGGAAGTAGACTGAAATTCTAATTCCAATTCTCCTCAATGCTTTTCAATTAAGACAATTTGGATTATAATTTTGTTTATTTTCGGGAATTGACTGGATTTAAAATGGAAGTGACACCAAACATGTACATAGTCACTACGAACATGTTGACCTCAATGATATCTCCCTTTCTCTCTCCCTGTGTGTCTGTGTGTAACCGATGTGAAATGGCTAGCTAGTTAGCGGTGGTGCGCGCTAATAGCGTTTCAATCGGTGACGTCACTTGCTCTGAGACCTTGAAGTAGTGGTTCCCCTTGCTCCGCAAGGGCCGTGGCTTTTGTGGAGTGATGGGTAACAATGCTTCGTGGGTGACTGTTGTCTGTGTGCAGAGGGTCCCTGGTTCGCGCCCGGGTCGGGGCGAGGGGACGGACTAAAGCTATACTGTTACATGTGTACCTCCCTCTCCCTCTCTCTCTCTCCCTGTGTGTGTCTGTGTACCTCTCTCTCTCTCTCTCTCTCCCTGTGTGTGTCTGTGAACCTCTCTCTCTCTCTCTCTCTCCCTGTGTGTGTCTGTGTACCCCTCTCTCTCTCTCTCTCTCTCTCTCTCTCTCTCTCCCTGTGTGTGTCTGTGTACCTCTCTCTCTCTCTCTCTCTCTCTCTCCCTGTGTGTGTCTGTGTACCTCTCTCTCTCTCTCTCTCTCTCTCCCTGTGTGTGTCTGTGTACCTCTCTCTCTCTCTCTCTCTCTCTCTCTCTCCCTGTGTGTGTCTGTGTTCCCCCCTCTCTCTCTCTCTCTCCCTGTGTGTGTCTGTGTACCCCTCTCTCTCTCTCCCTGTGTGTGTCTGTGTACCTCCCTCTCTCTCTCTCTCTCTCCCTGTGTGTGTCTGTGTTCCCCCCCTCTCTCTCTCTCTCTCTCCCCCTGTGTGTGTCTGTGTACCTCTCTCTCTCTCTCTCTCTCTCTCTCTCTCTCTCTCTCTCTCTCTCTCTCTCTCTCTCTCTCTCTCTCTCTCCCTGTGTGTGTAGAACTCTGTCCAGACACCACTGGACCACTGCCAAGCTAGGAATAATGATACAGGGACCTGTTGGTCTTCATGGAGATACAGCATCTTGACTTTAAACACATTTTGATTCGTTACAGCCTTATTAAAAAAAACTACTTTTTATTCCCCTCAACAATACTCCATAATGACAAAGCAAAAACAGTTCTGTTTTTGTTTTTTAAAAATATTTTACTTTTAAAGAACCCAGAAATATCACATTTACATGTGTATTCAGACACTTTACTCAGTACTTTGTTGAAGAACCTTTGGCAGCGATTACAGCCTTGGGTGTTCTTGGATATGAAGCTACAAGCTTGGCACACCTATATTTGGGGAGTTTCTCCAATTCTTCTCTGCGTATCCTGACAAGTTGGATGAGGACTGTTGCCGCGCAGCTATTTTCAGGTCACGTCAGAGATGGTTGATATGGTTCAAGTCCTGGCTAGTTGGGTAACTGAGAATGTGTCTGTGGAAACTGGCTCTGAGAATGGTTGTGTTGATATTCAGTCTCTCTCATGAACCTCTATCAGTGCCTTCGGAAAGTATTCAGACCCCTTGACTTTTTCCAAATTTTGTTCCATTACAGCTTTATTCAGCATATCTTTACTGTAATATATTCTAAATATATACCACAGCATATCTTTACTGTAATATATTCTAAATATATACCACAGCATATCTTTACTGTAATATATTCTAAATATATACCACAGCATATCTTTACTGTAATATATTCTAAATATATACCACAGCATATCTTTACTGTAATATATTCTAAATATATACCACAGCATATCATTACTGTAACATATCTAGTGTAGTCAGTCTGTTAAGGTGAGGTGTGTGTGTTAGTGAGACAGATCCTATGTCAATAATCTATAAGGTCCTATGTTACTCCACAGTGTATAGAGTGCGTACCCTTAAATTACACCCTTTTCCCTTTATAGTGCACTACTTTTACAGTATATCACTGATACCTCTCTACCTTCCTCTCTCCTCCATTCCCCTCCCCCTCTCTCCCTCCCTCCTTCCCTCTCTCCTCCCTCCACCTCTCCATGTCTTCTCCCTCCCCCTCTCTCCTCCTTCCACTTCTCTCCTCCCCTCCCCCTCTCCCACTCACTCTTTCCTCCCTCCACCTCATGTCCCAACACAGGTAGTCCATGTTTAAGGACCAAGAGGAAGAAATGGACTTTACGGGTAGAAGACTAAAACAGCAGAGGTTTGTAGCGTCTTTTATAATTTAATGTAGAAAAGTATTGTGGAGAAGTTAGGCTTTCATAGAGAGACAGATTATTTGAAGGAAATACGTCTGAATGATTGTTAGATTAGTACAATACTGATTTCAACTTTACAAAATGATAAGTCACATCTTATTTACATTGGTGTTGATTAGTGTTGATTAGCCTAATCAATATGATCCAATGTGATGTTATAGGCTACAGGGATATGAGGTATGGTATTATTGTTATAGACTACAGGGCTATGAGTTATGGTATTATTATTATAGACTACAGAGCTATGAGGTATGGTATTATTATTATAGACTACAGGGCTATGAGGTATGGTATTATTGTTATAGGCTACAGGGATATGAGGTATGGTATTATTGTTATAGGCTACAGGGATATGAGGTATGGTATTATTGTTATAGACTACAGGGCTATGAGGTATGGTATTATTATTATAGACTACAGGGATATGAGGTAGGGTATTATTGTTATAGACTACAGGGATATGAGGTAGGGTATTATTGTTATAGACTACAGGGATATGAGGTATGGTATTATTGTTATAGACTACAGGGCTATGAGGTATGGTATTATTGTTATAGGCTACAGGGATATGAGGTATGGTATTATTGTTATAGACTACAGGGATATGAGGTATGGTATTATTGTTATAGGTGTTATGTAGGGCTAAATCAACGTTGAAAATGCTTTCTGGCGACACGGATCAGGAAAGTGGTGGTCCGTTTTGCTAACTGCTGTGCGCTCGATATAACGCACTGTTGCACCGTTGCATAATGTTACCCACTGGTTCAATCGTTTTCGGGCACACCTTTCTTCTGAATACAAGCCCAGGTACAACCGGCGAGATAAACTGATCGCACCTCATGTGAACTCAAGCGGTGCTGAATGTATTTACAGCTGTCTTGTAGTTTCTTTTAATCTTTTGTTGTTGTATTGATGGAATTGTTGTCCTCAAGACTCCATTACAAATGAGACACTGGTCTCAACTGGGCTCCCCTGATTCATTTCAATGAAATAAAGAAATAAACAATAAACCATATTTAATTAATTTACATAATTTACATATGAAGCGGCAGCCGTGGAGATGAACAGCGCATGTGTGCTGAAAGTAGGCTAATTCGACGCTTAATTCACATAAACAGCGTTTATTTTAATTTGACTTTAGGCTACTAACAACAAGAGGGATTTGTGTTGCATATAGAATATCATTGGTTTGTCTCTATGACATTCAGAGGCTGTGCTGCAACCTTCTATAGGTGAGGAAACAAAAACATGGACTTTGCTGGGAAATAATGTCGGATTCTGTCACTATCAATTGACTTTCATCATTTCAACTGGCTACTAAACAACATACTAACTCTGAATCAGTCAGGAACAAGACATTTAGCCTATATTATTATTATTATTTCAAGGCCAGTTCAGAAATAAATTGTGAAGTATGTGTGACATGCTAGAGGCTGGCAGGAGCGCTCAGCATTTCAACAACTCATCAACAACAGCACTTCAACATCATGCCAATACATTTCGCCTTTAGGCTGAATAAAATAAATATATTACTTCAATGCATTATTAGGATATACAGTCATTCTACACCGCATTTGAATTCACTTTTACAAACACATTATTGTGAATGGTTAACCAGGGACATTTAAGGCTCAAGCTGACAGTATTTTCTGTTAGTTCTGTCGTTAAAGGAGCAGGCTATCCCGATACAGACATTCAGACACAGACATCGCCTTTTCTTCTGTAAATGATTGTTTTAAGGGCTATGAGGTAGGGTATGGGGGATTGACTGCACATGACCGTGATTATTGTCTTTGCTCTCTTTCACTTCCCGGAGAAAGACGTGTATCACGTAAACTAGTGTCTTTGAAAAATAAAAGTCCTTCTCGTCAATTCGGCCAAGTAAAAGTGACGTGCAGCTATGGGCATTGAAACTAAATGAAGGGCTAATATGAAAAGTTTATGCCGCGTTCACAACAACTGGGAACTCAGAAAAATACGATGTCAACGCCCAAGAAAGAGGACTGTTCAAATCGATTTTTCCCAGTCGGACAAAGTCAGAAGATCCGCCTACCCGACCAATCAGATGAGGGAGTGTGATGACGCGTATCTTACCCGCCCAATCATATGGTTGCGGGAAACGCTGCGTTCTCCAAATGGTAAATCTCGAGTTCAAGTTTTGAGGACCAAATAACGAAATACATTCGGGAACGTCACTAAAATCCATAACATCAGGAAAATACAAAAGTTTTGGCCAAAAAAGTAAGTTGGCGTTTTTCTTTTTGTGGATAACTAGTATTTAAATTACTAGATCACCTGGTGTTTTTTACTCACTACAAAGCCTTGACACGAATGACGCGCTCTCCCCACTAGTTATTGTTTCTGCAGTAAGGATTCACCCTCTTTAGAGAATTATTGTGTAACTTATCTGAAGGTAATCGTTGTTTTGAGCTAAAAAAAAGCACATCGTAGCTGTATGGAAACCAGGGAGCTAAATGAACGGCTCTTTCACCGATGCAATTCGGTTACCGACGTTCACCAAAAAGATCGTTCAAAAACAACCTTTCGTTATCGAACGACCCATCAGTAGTTGAAACAGGAAATACTAGTATAAGGAAGTAGAGGAAGTAACGGACGTTATCGTCGAAGAAACACGTTTCAGAGGTTTGTAGCGTTCTTTTACAATGTCACGTAGAAAAGTATTTTTGAGAAGTTAGATAATCACAAAGAGAGAAATGATTTAGGGGGTAAAACATCCGCCAAGCTAATACAATATTGATTTAAACTTTCTAGAATGATTATTTTAGGTTTATTTACATTGTTGTTGATTCATAGTGATTAGCCTAATCAATAAGATGTGATGTGATATAGACTACAGGGATATGAGGTATGGTATTATTGTTATAGACTACAGGGCTATGAGGTAGGGTATTATTGTTATAGACTACAGGGATATGAGGTATGGTATTATTGTTATAGGCTACAGGGCTATGAGGTATGGTATTATTGTTATAGGCTACAGGGCTATGAGGTATGGTATTATTGTTATAGGCTACAAGGATATGAGGTGTGGTATTATTGTTATAGGAGATTGACAGCACATTAAGGTGATTATTATCTGAGGAAACTGGCTCACTTTCACTTCCTGAAAGAAGACGTGCATCGCAATTTATAGCTTTCATTAAATAAAATAGTCTGTCTCGTCAAGTAAATGTGACGTTCAACAATGTGCATATAAACGATTTAAATGTGAGGCTAAATCAGATTTTAAGTTTAAAGCTTTCTGGTGACAGATCAAAGGCGGTGGTCCGTTTTGCTCACTGCAGATGCGCTCGATATAACTTCACCGGCTCATCTATGCGCGTTGTGTACCACGGGTTGAATCGTCAGCACGCCTTTTCTCAGAATGAAACCCCGGTGCGCCGGGCGAGATAAACTGATCGCACCTCAAGTGAACTCAAGCAGTGCATGGGGTCTATTCACTAAACCAGGGACGTGCAACTGGCGGCCCGGGACCAATAATATAAACATTGTTTTGGAACTCAGTCTGGATCTAAACTTCCTGTTGACCTTTAGAATAATAGAAAACACATGGTGCAGTGTGTAAATGTGGTTGAGCATCAGCAGTCAGTCTATTAGCCCATGTTAGCTACATGTTTTTAGATTGGTCAATTAGTCTAGCGGCTAAACCTTTAGTAAGCATGGTTGAATTACCAACCAGGGTGGGGCCCATTGATCATCAGTTATCATATTAAAAACTGTTAACATTTACCTCCACCCCATGGCAACATGTCCCCTTGGCAACATGAGTAGAATTATCTGTAAATCTGAAAATGTTTTCTCCCGACCCATGGGGGTGTATGGATGTGTGTACGCAGACCCATGAGACACTCCCGTCCCTCATGATGTGTTGCGTTTTTTTTTGTGGCCCCCACCCCATCAATGTTCTCCATTCTCCATAAACACGGAACAACAGATAGTCATTACTGCTATTAGCCAATAGAAACACATTGAATAACAGATAGTCATTACTGCTATTAGCCAATAGAAACACACTGAATAACAGATTCACTACATGGAACAACAGATTGTAATTACTGCTATTAGCCAATAGAAACACATGGAACAACAGATTGTCATTACTGCTATTAGCCAATAGAAATACATGGAACAACAGATATTCATTACTGCTATTAGCCAATAGAAACACATTGAATAACAGATAGTCATGACTGCTATTAGCCAATAGAAACAGATTGAACAACAGATAGTCATGACTGCTATTAGCCAATAGAAACACATTGAATAACAGATAGTCATTACTGCTATTAGCCAATAGAAACACATTGAATAACAGATAGTCATTACTGCTATTAGCCAATAGAAACACATTGAATAACAGATAGTCATTACTCCTATTAGCCAATAGAAACACACTGAATAACAGATAGTCATTACTGTTATTAGCCAATAGAAACACATTGAACAACAGATAGTCATTACTGCTATTAGCCAATAGAAACACATTGAATAACAGATAGTCATTACTGCTATTAGCCAATAGAAACACATTGAACAACAGATAGTCATTACTGCTATTAGCCAATAGAAACACATTGAATAACAGATTGTCATTACTGCTATTAGCCAATAGAAACACACTGAATAACAGATTCACTACATAGAACAACAGATTGTCAATACTGCTATTAGCCAATAGAAACACATTGAATAACAGATTGTCGTTACTGCTATTAGCCAATAGAAACACACTGAATAACAGATTCACTACATGGAACAACAGATAGTCATTACTGCTATTAGCCAATAGAAACACATTGAATAACAGATAGTCATTACTGCTATTAGCCAATAGAAACACATTGAATAACAGATAGTCATTACTGCTATTAGCCAATAGAAACACATTGAATAACAGATAGTCATTACTGCTATTAGCCAATTAGAAACACATTGAATAACAGATAGTCATTACTCCTATTAGCCAATAGAAACACATTGAATAACAGATAGTCATTACTGGTATTAGCCAATAGAAACACATTGAATAACAGATAGTCATTACTGCTATTAGCCAATAGAAACACATTGAATAACAGAGTCATTACTGCTATTAGCCAATAGAAACACAAGAATAACATTTAGTCATTACTGCTATTAGTCAATAGAAACTCATTGAATAACATTGTCATTATTGCTATTAGCCAATAGAAACACATTGAATAACAGAATGTCATTACTGCTATTAGCCAATAGAAATACATGAATAACAGATAGTCATTATTGCTATTAGCCAATAGAAACACATGAATAACAGAATGTCATTACTGCTATTAGCCAATAGAAACACATGAATAACAGAAAGTCATTACTGCTCTTAGCCAATAGAAACACATTGAATAACAGATAGTCCTCACTGCTATTAGCCAATATAAACACATTGAACAACAGATAGTCATTACTGCTATTAGCCAATAGAAACACATTGAATAACATATAGTCATTACTGATATTAGTCAATAGAAACACACTGAATAACAGATTCACTACATGGAATAACAGATAGTCATTACTGGTATTAGCCAATAGAAACACATTGAATAACAGATAGTCATTACTGCTATTAGCCAATAGAAACATTGAATAACAGATAGTCATTGCTGCTATTAGCCAATAGAAACACATGAATAACATTTGGTCATTACTGCTATTAGCCAATAGAAACACATTGAATAACAGATAGTCATGACTGCTATTAGCCAATAGAAACACATTGGATAACAGATAGTAATTACTGCTATTAGCCAATAGAAACACATTGAATAACAGATTGTCATTATTGCTATTAGCCAATAGAAACACACTGAATAACAGATAGTCATTACTGTTATTAGCCAATAGAAACACATTGAACAACAGATAGTCATTACTGCTATTAGCCAATAGAAACACATTGAATAACAGATAGTCATTACTGCTATTAGCCAATAGAAACACATTGAACAACAGATAGTCATTACTGCTATTAGCCAATAGAAACACATTGAATAACAGATTGTCATTACTGCTATTAGCCAATAGAAACACACTGAATAACAGATTCACTACATGGAACAACAGATTGTCATTACTGCTATTAGCCAATAGAAACACATTGAATAACAGATTGTCGTTACTGCTATTAGCCAATAGAAACACACTGAATAACAGATTCACTACATGGAACAACAGATTGTCATTACTGCTATTAGCCAAAAGAAACACATGGAACAACAGATATTCATTACTGCTATTAGCCAATAGAAACACATTGAATAACAGATAGTCATTACTGCTATTAGCCAATAGAAACACATTGAATAACAGATTCACTACATGGAACAACAGATAGTCTTTACTGCTATTAGCCAATAGAAACACATTGAATAACAGATAGTCATTACTGCTATTAGCCAATAGAAACACATGAATAACAGATAGTCATTACTGCTATTAGCCAATAGAAACACATTGAATAACAGAGTCATTACTGCTATTAGCCAATAGAAACACATGAATAACAGAAAGTCCAAAACAAGATCTAAAGGAAGTCCGTTCTGGAGTGCCTGACCTCTATCTGAGAGATCAGAAAGATCAGGAAACATGTATCTTTTTACATGTATTTATCCCCTTATTTTAGTGCCTAAACTATCTCCATATATACTTCCATTCATTTTTTAAACTGGTACTGGGGACCTTCAGATGAGTCTTGAGGCTTGAGGGCATCCTAGAGGAAAACAGAGAACACCATCATGTTCTCCCAGAGACTCTCATCTTTCAATAGAGTGGTCATAATAGGTTGTAGGACAAACCGTTCAGACGCTACATAAGATTTTGTGAGAAGAATGATTTTCGAATCTCTCATGGTTTGACAAATTCCGCTCTAGCTCTGCCACCTTTCACCCCAGATGCGGAAGGGCGATATCGGCAGATGCAGCGTATTGAGACGCAGCCCATGCAGCAACAACAAAAAAACTCGTTTTTTGATGGGGATTGTTTTATGTTAATTTGAATTCCGCGGGGGCGCGACCATTGTAGGGTTTTTAAATTCATAGACGGAGCTATGGATGCAAGGACCATACATGAAATCAAATTACAGTTTTAACCATATTTTAAGGCTATGGTGTTCGTTTCCAAACATTGGAGTAAAACAAGCTTATATTTTGGGTTCTGATGCAGTACGACAGTTGAACTGAACTCATGAGACATTTATAAGTTATATTCTTCAAGAATTAATCAGTATACAGTATATCATTCATTCATAAGTCCAAAAATGAATGTAGCAACTAAGGATTCTAGTTTTAAAGACCCAATGCAGGCATGTTTATATCAATATAAAATAATCAACAATTAATGAAGTATTTTGTTGTAATAGATTTCCCCCCAAAATGGGTTGTTATGGAGTCAGGGGATCCAACCAGGTAGACTATCTGTTGTTATGGAGTCAGGGGATCCAACCAGGTAGACTAGCTGTTGTTATGGAGTCAGGGGATCCAACCAGGTAGACTAGCTGTTGTTATGGAGTCAGGGGATCCAACCAGGTAGACTAGCTGTTGTTATGGAGTCAGGGGATCCAACCAGGTAGACTAGCTGTTGTTATGGAGTCAGGGGATCCAACCAGGTAAACTAGCTGTTGTTATGGAGTCAGCTAGTGGGGATCCAACCAGGTAGACTAGCTGTTGTTATGGAGTCAGGGGATCCAATCAGGTAGACTAGCTGTTGTTATGGAGTCAGGGGATCCATTCAGGTAGACTAGCTGTTGTTATGGAGTCAGGGGATCCAACCAGGTAGACTAGCTGTTGTTATGGAGTCAGGGGATCCAACCAGGTAAACTAGCTGTTGTTATGGAGTCAGGGGATCCAACCAGGTAGACTAGCTGTTGTTATGGAGTCAGGGGATCCAACCAGGTAAACTAGCTGTTGTTATGGAGTCAGCTAGTGGGGATCCAAGTCAAATCAAATGAAAAACATATTGGACTGTGTATGTTGGAATACAATATGAAGTCGCTGATTGTACTTTTTGACCACAGATAGAAAAGGTGTTGTCATTGTTAATGGTTCTTCAACAATGTTCAGAAATATTGACTGTTCTGTTTCTTCTTTTTGTAGCTGAGTGAGTTGTGACTTACATCTAAAATAAGTCTCTCTGGGGAGAGAGAGAAGGGGACCACTGCCTCTAAAATGAGTCTCTCTGGGGAGAGAGAGGAGGGGACCACTGCCTCTAAAACAAGTCTCTCTGGGGGGAGAGAGGAGACCACTGCCTCTAAAATGAGTCTCTCTGGGGAGAGAGAGGAGGGGACCACTGCCTATAAAATGAGTCTCTCTGGGGAGAGAGAGGAGGAGACCACTGCCTCTAAAATGAGTCTCTCTGGGGAGAGAGAGGAGGGGACCACTGCTTCTAAAATGAGTCTCTCTGGGGAGAGAGATGAGGGGACCACTGCCTCTAAAATGAGTCTCTCTGGGGAGAGAGAGGAGGAAACCACTGCCTCTAAAATGAGTCTCTCTGGGGAGAGAGATGAGGGGACCACTGCCTCTAAAATGAGTCTCTCTGGGGAGAGAGAGGAGGAAACCACTGCTTCTAAAATGAGTCTCTCTGGGGAGAGAGAGGAGGGGACCACTGCCTCTAAAATGAGTCTCTCTGGGGAGAGAGAGGAGGAGACTACTGCCTCCAAAATGACTCAAGACACCAGCTCTCAGAGGTAAGAGATTGAATGTAAAATATACAGTTCTCTTAAAGATATAAAACTAAAGGGAAAAGTGTTCCCAAATTACATCAAATGTAGGTCTACAGTCATGGCCAAAAGTTTTGAGAATGACACAAATATTAATTTCCACAGAGTTTGCTGCGTCTTTAGATATTTTTGTCAGATGTTACTATGGAATACTGAAGTATAATTACAAGCATTTCATAAGTGTCAAAGGCTTTTATTGACAATTACATGAAGTTGATGCAAGGAGTCAATATTTGCAGTGTTGACCCTTCTTTTTCAAGACCTCTGCAATCCGCCCTGGCATGCTGTCAATTAACTTCTGGGCCACATCCTGACAGATGGCAGCCCATTCTTGCATAATCAATGCTTGGAGTTTGTCAGAATTTGTGGGGTTTTTGTTTGTCCACCCACCTCTTGAGGATTGACCAGAAGTTCTCAATAGGATTCAGGTCTGGGGAGTTTCCTGGCCATGGACCCAAAATATCGATCTTTTTTTCTTCCCCGAGCCACTTAGTTATCACTTTTGCCTTATGGCAAGGTGCTCCATCATGCTGGAAAATGCATTGTTCGTCACCAAACTGTTCCTGGATGGTTGGGAGAAGTTGCTCTCGGAGGATGTGTTGGTACCATTCTTTATTCATGGCTGTGTTCTTAGGCAAAATTGTGAGTGAGCCCACTCCCTTGGCTGAGAAGCAACCCCACACATGAATGGTCTCAGGATGCTTTACTGTTGGCATGACACAGGACTGATGGTAGCGTTCACCTTGTCTTCTCCGGACAAGCTTTTTTCTGGATGCCCCAAACAATCGGAAAGGGGATTCATCAGAGAAAATGACTTTACCCCAGTTCTCAGCAGTCCAATCTCTGTACCTTTTGCAGAATATCAGTCTGTCCCTGACTTTTTTCCTGGAGAGAAGTGGCTTCTTTGCTGCCCTTCTTGACACCAGGCCATCTTCCAAAAGTCTTCACCTCACTGTGCGTGCAGATGCACTCACACCTGCCTGCTGCCATTCCTGAGCAAGCTCTGTGCCCCGATCCCGCAGCTGAATCAACTTTAGGAGATGGTCCTGGCGCTTGCTGGACTTTGGGAGCCCTGAAGCCTTCATTCACAACAATTGAACCGCTCTCTTGAAACTCTTGATGAGCCGATAAATGGTTGATTTAGGTGCGATCTTACTGGCAGCATATCTTTGCCTGTGAATCCCTTTTTGTGCAAAGCAATGATGACGGCACGTGTTTCCTTGCAGGTAACCATGGTTGACAGAGGAAGAACAATGATTCCAAGCACCAATCTCCTTTTGAAGCTTCCAGTCTTTTATTCGAAAACAATCAGCATGACAGAGTGATCTCCAGCCTTATCCTCGTCAACACTCGCACCTCTGTTAATGAGAGAATCACTGACATGATGTCAGCTGGTCCTTTTGTGGCAGAGCTGAAATGCAGTGGAAATGTTTTTGGGGGATTCAGTTCATTTGCATGGTAAAGAGGGACTTTGCAATTCATCTGATCACTCTTCATAACATTCTGGAGTATATGCAAATTGCCAACATACAAACTGAGGCAGTAGACTTTGTGAAAATTAATATTTGTGTCATTCTCAAAACTTTTGGCCATGACTGTACATAATTCATTTAAAAGGCCAAAAATGGATTCACCAATTGCAGACTGTAGCTTTAAAAGAAACATCAGTACTTCTAGAAGTTCCACCATACAGTTGTTAAAATTAAGTAAATGAGGTATTGATGTGATATTGATGAGGTGATCTGTCTCCTTGTTTTGTTCAGTTTCCAGAAGCCCAGAGCAGAGTCACCTACAACCAGCCTGCTATCAATGAAGAGTGATCAGCCACCTGCTTTCAGCCAGGAACCATTACCAGATGACAATAATGAAGTGGAGAGTTTGGACAGTGAGGATGCATTAAAGATCACACACAACCTTCTGGACAGAAGAAGTAAGACTGTGTTTCATTCAATATTACAAAGAACGGTACAAAGGCCCTTATAAAACACACACACAAACTTATGAGTCCCAACTCTCATTGTTTTCCTACAGGTCAAACTCTGCTGACAGTCCAACAAGACAGGCTAAACTGAAACACAAGTATCAACACATATCTGAAGGAATTGGACACCATGGAAACCAAAGTCTGTTCAAGGACATCTACACAGAGCTCTACATCACAGAGGGTGGAAGTGGAGGGCTCAAAAATGAACATGAGGTTAGACAGATAGAGATGGCATCCAAGAAACAAACCACACAAGAGACACCAATCAAATGCAATGACATCTTCAAGCCTTTACCTGGACAAGACAAACCTATCAGAACTGTGCTGACAAAAGGAATCACTGGCATTGGAAAAACAGTCTCTGTGCAGAAGGTCATCCTTGACTGGACAGAGGGAAAAGCAAATCAGGACGTTCATTTCATGTTTCCTCTTCCTTTCCGTGATCTGAACCTGAAAAAGGACCAATGCAGTCTGATGCAACTTCTTTCCCACTACTTCCCAGAGCTGAAAGAGATTGACAGCATTGAAGATGGTGAAACCAAAACTGTTTTCATTTTGTATGGTCTGGATGAGTGTCGACTTCCTCTAGACTTCAAAAACAATGAGAAGTGCTGTGATGTCACGAAGCCAACCTCAGTGGACGTGCTGCTGACAAACCTCATCGAGGGGAATCTGCTTCCCTCTGCTCTCCTCTGGATAACCTCAAACCCTGTAGCAGCCAATCAGATCCCTCCTGGGTGTGTTGACCAGGTGACAGAGGTACGAGGGTTCAATGATCAACAGAAGGAGGAGTATTTCAAGAAGAAAATCACAGATCAGAATCTGGCCAATGAAATCATCAAACACATGAAGACATCAAGGAGCCTCCACATCATGTGCCACATACCAGTCTTCTGTTGGATATCAGCCACTGTCCTTGAGATGATACTGAACGAGGCAGAGAAGTATGAAGTCCCCAAAACTCTGAACCAGATGTATTCACACTTCATTCTCATCCAAATCATTGTGAAGAACAAGAAGTACAACAAAGCCACAGAAACTAACCCAAAGGAACTGTCTCAGTCAGACAAAGAGATGATCCTGAAACTGGCAAAGCTGGCTTTCCAACAGCTGCAGAAGGGCAACCTGATCTTCTATGAGGAGGACCTGAGGGAGTGTGGCCTTGATGTGACAGAGGCATCAAAGTACTCAGCATTGTTTACAGAGATCTTTAAAGAAGAATCTGGGCTGTACCAAGACAAGGTCTACAGCTTTGTGCATCTGAGCATTCAGGAGTTTCTAGCATCAGTGCATGCTTTAGAATCATGTCTGGACAAGAAGGAAAATGTTTTCTCCCCCACTAGTGATGATGAAGAGAAGGAGTCAATCCAGTTGTCTCACTTACACAGGAGAGCAGTGGACCAGGCCTTGAAGAGTGAGAATGGACACCTGGACCTGTTCCTCCGCTTCCTTCTGGGTCTCTCACTGGAGTCCAATCAGAATCTGTTACGAGGCCTTCTGACACAGACAGGAAGTACAACACAGAGCAGTGAGGAAACAGTTGAGAGAACAGTCAGGTACCTTTCAGAGAAGATCAACCAGGAATCCTCACCAGAAAGGATCATCAACCTGTTCCACTGTCTGAATGAACTTGGTGCCAACTCTCTAGTTGAAGACATGCAGACCTCCCTGCGATCAGGAACTCTTTCAGAAACAAGACTAAAACCTCACCAATGTTCAGCCCTGGCCTACCTGTTACTGATGTCAGAGGAGGTGCTGGAGGAGTTTGACCTGAAGACATACACCACATCAGAGGAAGGTTATCAGAGGTTGCTGCCGGTCGTGAAAACCTGCAAGAGAGCACTGTAAGTTCTGTTATTGAGTTGATGTTTACAGTATCATTATAATGAAGGGTTTGTATATCTAACAGATTATCTCCTCTCTCCAGGCTGGATCGCTGTAAACTCACATATGAATCCTGTGAGACTCTTGCCTCAGCTCTGCAGACACCAAACTCCTCCCTGAGAGAACTGGACCTCAGCTACAATGACCTGGGAGACAGAGGAGTGGAGCTGCTCTGTGTTGGACTAACCAGTCCACTCTGCAACATACAGACACTAGTGTGAGTTAAATATCTTCAGTATGAGTTATTATGTGGATGTTTTAAACATGTGTTAATCATGTGCTCTTCTGCCCTCTAGTCTAGGTCAATGTGGTCTGACAGAGGGTTGCTGTTCAGATCTGGCCTCAGTCCTGAGTTCACCCAACTCACAACTGAAACAACTGGAGCTGAGAGACAATGACCTGCAGGACTCAGGAGTTACACTGCTGTCTGCTGGACTGGAGGATCCAGACTGTAAACTACACACACTGGGGTAAGTACAGCTGTTTCAGTCAGGTTGGTACTGAGCTGAGTTACACTGCTGTCTGCTGGACTGGAGGATCCAGACTATAAACTACACACACTGGGGTAAGTACAGCTGTTCCAGTCAGGTCTGTACTGAGCTTTGTAAAACAATTACTGTGAAAATCTGATGTTTCATCACAATGTTTATGTCATGGGCAAATGGATGGGTGTCCTACAAGATGATTGACACCAGTACATCAACCTAGACAGCTGTTGTGTCTCTCTGTAGGCTGTCTGGCTGTCTGGTCACAGAGGAGGGCTGTGCTGCCCTGTCTTCAGCTCTGAGGTCAAACCCCTCCCCCCTGAAAGAGCTGGACCTGAGCTATAATCACCCAGGAGACTCTGCAGGGGGACTGCTTTCAGCTGCTCTGGTGGATCCCACATATAAACTGATGAAGCTGAAGTAAGTCGGAATAGATGTCCTAATAGTGTGAGCAGCGGTTGTGTCATATGTAGTGTAGTAGGGTCAGTAACATGAGGACATGATGGTAGAATTAAGGGGAAGTTTTCTCAGCAGGCTGAGCACTCCAACACAGGATACATCATCACCACATGAATACTCTTCTTCTGCATCTCTGATATCCTGTTGGAATTGTACTCCGTTCTGTATGCAGTAGGTAGGATAGAATACCTGTATGTCTCTAGTAATGAATTGTACTCCATTCTGTATGCAGTAGGTAGGATAGAATACCTGTATGTCTCTAGTAATGAATTGTACTCTGTTATGTATGCAGTAGGTAGGATAGAATACCTGTATGTTTCTAGTAATGAATTGTACTCCGTTCTGTATGCAGTAGGTAGGATAGAATACCTGTATGTCTCTAGTAATGAATTGTACTCTGTTATGTATGCAGTAGGTAGGATAGAATACCTGTATGTCTCTAGTAATGAATTGTACTCTGTTCTGTATGCAGTAGGTAGGATAGAATACCTGTATGTCTCTAGTAATGAATTGTACTCCGTTCTGTATGCAGTAGGTAGGATAGAATACCTGTATGTCTCTAGTAATGAATTGTACTCTGTTCTGTATGCAGTAGGTAGGGTAGAATACCTGTATGTCTCTAGTAATGAATTGTACTCCGTTCTGTATACAGTAGGTAGGGTAGAATACCTGTATGTCTCTAGTAAGGAACTTGGATAGTGCACCAGAACACAACAATATGGTTTAAATGTTGACTGCTTTATTAGGTCTTTGTCAGTCAATAACCTGTTTCTCCTACAGTGTGGATCATGGTGGAGAGTGCAGGCTGAAATCAGGGCTGAGGAAATGTAAGTCTCTTCAATCCTAATTAACTGTATATTCAGAAATATAGTAACATAGTAACTAATCAATACTTGTTCTGTACCTACAAAACAACATTTTATATGAAGATGTGGTTTGATTAAACTCTCCTTTTGTCTACAGATGCCTGTCATCTCACCCTGGACCCAAATACAGTACACCCAAACCTGATACTGTCTGAGGGGAACAGGAAGGTGACACGGGTGGAAGAGAAGCAGCATTATGAAGACCATCCAGACAGATTTGAATGTCATTGCCAAGTTGTCTGCAGTGAAGTCATTTCTGGATCTCGGTATTACTGGGAGGTGGAGAGGGATGGTGACAAAACTGACATTGGCGTGGTGTACCAAGGAATGAAGAGGAAGGGAGGGGAGGATGACAGTAGAATTGGAGCCAATAGGAAGTCCTGGTGTTTAGTCTGCTCTGACCGCAGTTATCGCTTTTACCATGCTGGAGTCAGCAGATCCATCTCTCGTCGTGTTTGGAGGAGATCCCTCTCTGGTCCTGTTCCTAGAAGAGTTGGAGTGTTTCTGGACTGGCCAGTTGGTACTTTGACCTTCTATGGTGTGTCCTCCTCTGGTACACTGATACACCTTCACACAGAACACACCACGTTCACTAAACCCCTTTATCCTGTGTTTGGGTTTGGGGTTTACTCCTTCTCATCCTCATCCTCAGTGACCCTGTGTCAGATAAATGACCAACACATTCAAAGGTGAGTCATAGCAATGTTTTATTATTTATTATTAATGTTAATCTGTTTCTTCTGGAATCATTCCTAAAATTAGATTAGTAGTGGTGGTGCGTTTTAATGTGTTCTGTTGGACCTATAGACAGTTAGATTAGTAGTAGTGGTGTGTTTTAATGTGTTCTGTTGGACCTACAGACAGTTAGATTAGTAGTAGTGGTGTGTTTTAATGTGTTCTGTTGGACCTATAGACAGTTAGATTAGTAGTAGTGGTGTGTTTTAATGTGTTCTGTTGGACCTACAGACAGTTAGATTAGTAGTAGTGTGTTTTAATATGTATCCGGGGACTTCACATCTCTAGGGGGGAATGTAACTCATGATACCTGGTGACTTCACATCTCTAGGGGGGAATGTAACTAATGATACCTGGTGACTTCATCTCTAGGGGGGAATGTAACTCATGATACCTGGTGACTTCATCTCTAGGGGGGAATGTAACCCATGATACCTGGTGACTTCACATCTCTAGGGGGGAATGTAACTCATGATACCTGGTGACTTCACATCTCTAGGGGGTTATGTAACTCATGATACCTGGTGACTTCACATCTCTAGGGGGGAATGTAACTCATGATACCTGGTGACTTCACATCTCTCGGGGGGAATGTAGCTCATGATACCTGGTGACTTCACATCTCTAGGGGGGGATGTAACTCATGATACCTGGTGACTTCACATCTCTAGGGGGGTATGTGACTCATGATACCTGGTGACTTCACATCTCAAGGGGGGTATGTAACTCATGATACCTGGTGACTTCACATCTCTAGTGGGGAATGTAACTCATGATACCTGGTGACTTCATCTCTAGGGGGGAATATAACTCATGATACCTGGTGACTTCACATCTCAAGGGGGGTATGTAACTCATGATACCTGGTGACTTCACATCTCTAGGGGGGAATGTAACTCATGATACCTGGTGACTTCACATCTCTAGGGGGTTTGTAACTCATGATACCTGGTCACTTCACATCTCTGGGGGGAATGTAACTCATGATACCTGGTGAGTTCACATCTCTAGGGGGTATGTAACTCATGATAGCTGGTGACTTCACATCTCTAGGGGTGTATGTATCTCATGATATCTGATGACTTCACATCTCTAGAGGGGTGTAGCTCATGATACCTGGTGACTTCACATCTCTAGGGGGGGATGTAACTCATGATACCTGGTGACTTCACATCTCTAGGGGGGTATGTGACTCATGATACCTGGTGACTTCACATCTCAAGGGGGGTATGTAACTCATGATACCTGGTGACTTCACATCTCTAGTGGGGAATGTAACTCATGATACCTGGTGACTTCATCTCTAGGGGGGAATATAACTCATGATACCTGGTGACTTCACATCTCAAGGGGGGTATGTAACTCATGATACCTGGTGACTTCACATCTCTAGGGGGGAATGTAACTCATGATACCTGGTGACTTCACATCTCTAGGGGGTTTGTAACTCATGATACCTGGTCACTTCACATCTCTGGGGGGAATGTAACTCATGATACCTGGTGAGTTCACATCTCTAGGGGGTATGTAACTCATGATAGCTGGTGACTTCACATCTCTAGGGGTGTATGTATCTCATGATATCTGATGACTTCACATCTCTAGAGGGGTGTAACTCATGATACCTGGTGACTTCATCTCTAGGGAGCAATGTAACTCATGATACCTGGTGACTTCACATCTCTAGGGGTGTATGTATCTCATGATATCTGATGACTTCACATCTCTAGAGGGGTGTAACTCATGATACCTGGTGACTTCATCTCTAGGGAGCAATGTAACTCATGATACCTGTTGACTTCACATCTCTAGGGGGGAATGTAACTCATGATACCTGGTGACTTCACATCTCTAGGGGGGTATGTATCTCATGATACCTGGTGACTTCACATCTCTAGAGGGGTGTAACTCATGATACCTGGTGACTTCATCTCTAGGGGGGAATGTAACTCATGATACCTGGTAACTTCACATCTCTAGGGGGAATGTAACTCATGATACCTGGTGACTTCACATCTCTGGGGGGGTATGTAACTCATGATACCTGGGGACTTCACATCTCTAGGGGGGTATGTAACTCATGATACCTGGTGACTTCACATCTCTAGGGGGAACATAACTCATGATACCTGGTGACTTCACATCTCTAGGGGGGTATGTAACTCATGATAGCTGGTGACTTCACATCTCTAGGGGGAATATAACTCATGATACCTGGTGACTTCACATCTCTAGGGGGGTATGTATCTCATGATACCTGGTGACTTCACATCTCTAGAGGGGTGTAACTCATGATACCTGGTGACTTCATCTCTAGGGGGGAATGTAACTCATGATACCTGGTAACTTCACATCTCTAGGGGGAATGTAACTCATGATACCTGGTGACTTCACATCTCTGGGGGGGTATGTAACTCATGATACCTGGGGACTTCACATCTCTAGGGGGGTATGTAACTCATGATACCTGGTGACTTCACATCTCTAGGGGGAACATAACTCATGATACCTGGTGACTTCACATCTCTAGGGGGGTATGTAACTCATGATAGCTGGTGACTTCACATCTCTAGGGGGGGAATGTAACTCATGATACCTGGTCACTTCACATCTCTAGGGGGGAATGTAACTCATGATACCTGGTGACTTCACATCTCTAGGGGGGTATGTAACTCATGATACCTGGTGACTTCACATATCTAGGGGGAATATAACTCATGATACCTGGTGACTTCACATCTCTAGGGGGGTATGTATCTCATGATACCTGGTGACTTCACATCTCTAGAGGGGTGTAACTCATGATACCTGGTGACTTCATCTCTAGGGGGGAATGTAACTCATGATACCTGGTAACTTCACATCTCTAGGGGGAATGTAACTCATGATACCTGGTGACTTCACATCTCTGGGGGGGTATGTAACTCATGATACCTGGGGACTTCACATCTCTAGGGGGGTATGTAACTCATGATACCTGGTGACTTCACATCTCTAGGGGGAACATAACTCATGATACCTGGTGACTTCACATCTCTAGGGGGGTATGTAACTCATGATAGCTGGTGACTTCACATCTCTAGGGGGGTTATGTAACTCATGATACCTGGTCACTTCACATCTCTAGGGGGAAATGTAACTCATGATACCTGGTGACTTCACATCTCTAGGGGGATATGTTACTCATGATACCTGATGACTTCACATCTCTAGGGGGGAATGTTACTCATGATACCTGATGACTTCACATCTCTAGGGGGGAATGTTACTCATGATACCTGGTGACTTCACATCTCTAGGGGGGTATGTAACTCATGATACCTGGTGATTTCACATCTCTAGGGGGGAATGTAACTCATGATACCTGGTGACTTCACATCTCTAGGGGGGAATGTAACTCATGATACCTGGTGACTTCACATCTCTAGGGGTGTGTGTAACTCATGATAGCTGGTGACTTCACATCTCTAGGGGGGAATGTAACTCATGATACCTGGTGACTTCACATCTCTGGGGGGTATGTAACTCATGATACCTGGTGACTTCACATCTCTAGGGGGGTATGTAACTCATGATACCTGGTGACTTCACATCTCTAGGGGGAATATAACTCATGATACCTGGTGACTTCACATCTCTAGGGGGGTATGTTACTCATGATACCTGGTGACTTCACATCTCTAGGGGGGTATGTAACTCATGATAGCTGGTGACTTCACATCTCTAGGGGGGAATGTAACTCATGATACCTGGTGACTTCATCTCTAGGGGGGAATGTAACTCATGATACCTGGTGACTTCACATCTCTAGGGGGGTATGTAACTCATGATACCTGGTGACTTCACATCTCTAGGGGGGAATGTAACTCATGATACCTGGTGACTTCACATCTCTAGGGGGGAATGTAACTCATGATACCTGGTGACTTCACATCTCTGGGGTGGGTATGTAACTCATGATACCTGGTGACATCACATCTGAAGGGGGGTATGTAACTCATGATACCTGGTGACTTCACATCTCTCGGGGGGAATGTAACTCATGATACCTGGTGACTTCACATCTCTAGGGGGAATATAACTCATGATACCTCGTGACTTCACATCTCTAGGGGGGTATGTTACTCATGACACCTGGTGACTTCACATCTCTAGGGGGGTGTGTAACTCATGATAGCTGGTGACTTCACATCTCTAGGGGGGAATGTAACTCATGATACCTGGTGACTTCACATCTCTAGGGGGGAATGTAACTCATGATACCTGGTGACTTCACATCTCTAGGGGTGTATGCATCTCATGATACCTGGTGACTTCACATCTCTAGAGGGGTGTAACTCATGATACCTGGTGACTTCATCTCTAGGGGGAATGTAACTCATGATACCTGGTGACTTCACATCTCTAGGGGGGAATGTAACTCATGATACCTGGTGACTTCACATCTCTTGGGGGGCTATGTAACTCATGATACCTGGTGACTTCACATCTCTAGGGGGGTATGTAACTCATGATACCTGGTGACTTCACATATCTAGGGGGAATATAACTCATGATACCTGGTGACTTCACATCTCTAGGGGGGTATGTATCTCATGATACCTGGTGACTTCACATCTCTAGAGGGGTGTAACTCATGATACCTGGTGACTTCATCTCTAGGGGGGAATGTAACTCATGATACCTGGTAACTTCACATCTCTAGGGGGAATGTAACTCATGATACCTGGTGACTTCACATCTCTGGGGGGGTATGTAACTCATGATACCTGGGGACTTCACATCTCTAGGGGGGTATGTAACTCATGATACCTGGTGACTTCACATCTCTAGGGGGAACATAACTCATGATACCTGGTGACTTCACATCTCTAGGGGGGTATGTAACTCATGATAGCTGGTGACTTCACATCTCTAGGGGGGGAATGTAACTCATGATACCTGGTGACTTCACATCTCTCGGGGGGAATGTACCTCATGATACCTGTTGACTTCACATCTCTCGGGGGAATGTAACTCATGATACCTGGTGACTTCACATCTCTAGGGGGGTTATGTAACTCATGATACCTGGTCACTTCACATCTCTAGGGGGGAATGTAACTCATGATACCTGGTGACTTCACATCTCTAGGGGGATATGTTACTCATGATACCTGATGACTTCACATCTCTAGGGGGGAATGTTACTCATGATACCTGATGACTTCACATCTCTAGGGGGGAATGTTACTCATGATACCTGGTGACTTCACATCTCTAGGGGGGTATGTAACTCATGATACCTGGTGACTTCACATCTCTAGGGGGGAATGTAACTCATGATACCTGGTGACTTCACATCTCTAGGGGGGAATGTAACTCATGATAACTGGTGACTTCACATCTATGGGGGGGTATGTAACTCATGATACCTGGTGACTTCACATCTCTAGGGGGGTATGTAACTCATGATACCTGGTGACTTCACATCTCTAGGGGGAATATAACTCATGATACCTGGTGACTTCACATCTCTAGGGGGGTATGTTACTCATGATACCTGGTGACTTCACATCTCTAGGGGGGTGTGTAACTCATGATAGCTGGTGACTTCACATCTCTAGGGGGGAATGTAACTCATGATACCTGGTGACTTCACATCTCTGGGGGGGTATGTAACTCATGATACCTGGTGACTTCACATCTCTAGGGGGGTATGTAACTCATGATACCTGGTGACTTCACATCTCTAGGGGGAATATAACTCATGATACCTGGTGACTTCACATCTCTAGGGGGGTATGTTACTCATGATACCTGGTGACTTCACATCTCTAGGGGGGTATGTAACTCATGATACATGGTGACTTCACATCTCTAGGGGGGTGTGTAACTCATGATAGCTGGTGACTTCACATCTCTAGGGGGGTGTAACTCATGATACCTGGTGACTTCACATCTCTAGGGGGGTATGTTACTCATGATACCTGGTGACTTCACATCTCTAGGGGGGGGTGTAACTCATGATAGCTGGTGACTTCACATCTCTAGGGGGGAATGTATCTCATGATACCTGGTGACTTCACATCTCTAGAGGGGTGTAACTCATGATACCTGGTGACTTCATCTCTAGGGGGGAATGTAACTCATGATACCTGGTGACTTCACATCTCTAGGGGGGAATGTAACTCATGATAACTGGTGACTTCACATCTCTGGGGGGGTATGTAACTCATGATACCTGGTGACTTCACATCTCTAGGGGGGTATGTAACTCATGATACCTGGTGACTTCACATCTCTAGGGGGAATATAACTCATGATACCTGGTGACTTCACATCTCTAGGGGGGTATGTTACTCATGACACCTGGTGACTTCACATCTCTAGGGGGGTGTGTAACTCATGATAGCTGGTGACTTCACATCTCTAGGGGGGAATGTAACTCATGATACCTGGTGACTTCACATCTCTAGGGGGGAATGTAACTCATGATACCTGGTGACTTCACATCTCTAGGGGTGTATGTATCTCATGATACCTGGTGACTTCACATCTCTAGAGGGGTGTAACTCATGATACCTGGTGACTTCATCTCTAGGGGGAATGTAACTCATGATACCTGGTGACTTCACATCTCTAGGGGGGAATGTAACTCATGATACCTGGTGACTTCACATCTCTGGGGGGGTATGTAACTCATGATACCTGGTGACTTCACATCTCTAGGGGGGTATGTAACTCATGATACCTGGTGACTTCACATATCTAGGGGGAATATAACTCATGATACCTGGTGACTTCACATCTCTAGGGGGGTATGTATCTCATGATACCTGGTGACTTCACATCTCTAGAGGGGTGTAACTCATGATACCTGGTGACTTCATCTCTAGGGGGGAATGTAACTCATGATACCTGGTAACTTCACATCTCTAGGGGGAATGTAACTCATGATACCCCCCCAGAGATGTGAAGTCACCAGGTATCATGAGTTACATTCCCCCCTAGAGATGAAGTCACCAGGTATCATGAGTTACACCCCTCTAGAGATGTGAAGTCCCCAGGTATCATGAGTTACATACCCCCCCAGAGATGTGAAGTCACCAGGTATGTAACTCATGATACCTGGGGACTTCACATCTCTAGGGGGGTATGTAACTCATGATACCTGGTGACTTCACATCTCTAGGGGGAACATAACTCATGATACCTGGTGACTTCACATCTCTAGGGGGGTATGTAACTCATGATAGCTGGTGACTTCACATCTCTAGGGGGGGAATGTAACTCATGATACCTGGTGACTTCACATCTCTCGGGAGGAATGTACCTCATGATACCTGTTGACTTCACATCTCTCGGGGGAATGTAACTCATGATACCTGGTGACTTCACATCTCTAGGGGGGTTATGTAACTCATGATACCTGGTCACTTCACATCTCTAGGGGGGAATGTAACTCATCATACCTGGTGACTTCACATCTCTAGGGGGATATGTTACTCATGATACCTGATGACTTCACATCTCTAGGGGGGAATGTTACTCATGATACCTGATGACTTCACATCTCTAGGGGGAATGTAACTCATGATACCTGGTGACTTCACATCTCTGGGGGGGTATGTAACTCATGATACCTGGGGACTTCACATCTCTAGGGGGGTATGTAACTCATGATACCTGGTGACTTCACATCTCTAGGGGGAACATAACTCATGATACCTGGTGACTTCACATCTCTAGGGGGGTATGTAACTCATGATAGCTGGTGACTTCACATCTCTAGGGGGGGAATGTAACTCATGATACCTGGTCACTTCACATCTCTAGGGGGGAATGTAACTCATGATACCTGGTGACTTCACATCTCTAGGGGGGTATGTAACTCATGATACCTGGTGACTTCACATATCTAGGGGGAATATAACTCATGATACCTGGTGACTTCACATCTCTAGGGGGGTATGTATCTCATGATACCTGGTGACTTCACATCTCTAGAGGGGTGTAACTCATGATACCTGGTGACTTCATCTCTAGGGGGGAATGTAACTCATGATACCTGGTAACTTCACATCTCTAGGGGGAATGTAACTCATGATACCTGGTGACTTCACATCTCTGGGGGGGTATGTAACTCATGATACCTGGGGACTTCACATCTCTAGGGGGGTATGTAACTCATGATACCTGGTGACTTCACATCTCTAGGGGGAACATAACTCATGATACCTGGTGACTTCACATCTCTAGGGGGGTATGTAACTCATGATAGCTGGTGACTTCACATTTCTAGGGGGGTTATGTAACTCATGATACCTGGTCACTTCACATCTCTAGGGGGGAATGTAACTCATGATACCTGGTGACTTCACATCTCTAGGGGGATATGTTACTCATGATACCTGATGACTTCACATCTCTAGGGGGGAATGTTACTCATGATACCTGATGACTTCACATCTCTAGGGGGGAATGTTACTCATGATACCTGGTGACTTCACATCTCTAGGGGGGTATGTAACTCATGATACCTGGTGACTTCACATCTCTAGGGGGGAATGTAACTCATGATACCTGGTGACTTCACATCTCTAGGGGGGAATGTAACTCATGATACCTGGTGACTTCACATCTCTAGGGGTGTGTGTAACTCATGATAGCTGGTGACTTCACATCTCTAGGGGGGAATGTAACTCATGATACCTGGTGACTTCACATCTCTGGGGGGTATGTAACTCATGATACCTGGTGACTTCACATCTCTAGGGGGGTATGTAACTCATGATACCTGGTGACTTCACATCTCTAGGGGGAATATAACTCATGATACCTGGTGACTTCACATCTCTAGGGGGGTATGTTACTCATGATACCTGGTGACTTCACATCTCTAGGGGGGTATGTAACTCATGATAGCTGGTGACTTCACATCTCTAGGGGGGAATGTAACTCATGATACCTGGTGACTTCATCTCTAGGGGGGAATGTAACTCATGATACCTGGTGACTTCACATCTCTAGGGGGGTATGTAACTCATGATACCTGGTGACTTCACATCTCTAGGGGGGTGTGTAACTCATGATAGCTGGTGACTTCACATCTCTAGGGGGGAATGTAACTCATGATACCTGGTGACTTCACATCTCTGGGGTGGGTATGTAACTCATGATACCTGGTGACATCACATCTGAAGGGGGGTATGTAACTCATGATACCTGGTGACTTCACATCTCTCGGGGGGAATGTAACTCATGATACCTGGTGACTTCACATCTCTAGGGGGAATATAACTCATGATACCTCGTGACTTCACATCTCTAGGGGGGTATGTTACTCATGACACCTGGTGACTTCACATCTCTAGGGGGGTGTGTAACTCATGATAGCTGGTGACTTCACATCTCTAGGGGGGAATGTAACTCATGATACCTGGTGACTTCACATCTCTAGGGGGGAATGTAACTCATGATACCTGGTGACTTCACATCTCTAGGGGTGTATGCATCTCATGATACCTGGTGACTTCACATCTCTAGAGGGGTGTAACTCATGATACCTGGTGACTTCATCTCTAGGGGGAATGTAACTCATGATACCTGGTGACTTCACATCTCTAGGGGGGAATGTAACTCATGATACCTGGTGACTTCACATCTCTTGGGGGGGTATGTAACTCATGATACCTGGTGACTTCACATCTCTAGGGGGGTATGTAACTCATGATACCTGGTGACTTCACATATCTAGGGGGAATATAACTCATGATACCTGGTGACTTCACATCTCTAGGGGGGTATGTATCTCATGATACCTGGTGACTTCACATCTCTAGAGGGGTGTAACTCATGATACCTGGTGACTTCATCTCTAGGGGGGAATGTAACTCATGATACCTGGTAACTTCACATCTCTAGGGGGAATGTAACTCATGATACCTGGTGACTTCACATCTCTGGGGGGGTATGTAACTCATGATACCTGGGGACTTCACATCTCTAGGGGGGTATGTAACTCATGATACCTGGTGACTTCACATCTCTAGGGGGAACATAACTCATGATACCTGGTGACTTCACATCTCTAGGGGGGTATGTAACTCATGATAGCTAGTGACTTCACATCTCTAGGGGGGGAATGTAACTCATGATACCTGGTGACTTCACATCTCTCGGGGGGAATGTACCTCATGATACCTGTTGACTTCACATCTCTCGGGGGAATGTAACTCATGATACCTGGTGACTTCACATCTCTAGGGGGGTTATGTAACTCATGATACCTGGTCACTTCACATCTCTAGGGGGGAATGTAACTCATGATACCTGGTGACTTCACATCTCTAGGGGGATATGTTACTCATGATACCTGATGACTTCACATCTCTAGGGGGGAATGTTACTCATGATACCTGATGACTTCACATCTCTAGGGGGGAATGTTACTCATGATACCTGGTGACTTCACATCTCTAGGGGGGTATGTAACTCATGATACCTGGTGACTTCACATCTCTAGGGGGGAATGTAACTCATGATACCTGGTGACTTCACATCTCTAGGGGGGAATGTAACTCATGATAACTGGTGACTTCACATCTATGGGGGGGTATGTAACTCATGATACCTGGTGACTTCACATCTCTAGGGGGGTATGTAACTCATGATACCTGGTGACTTCACATCTCTAGGGGGAATATAACTCATGATACCTGGTGACTTCACATCTCTAGGGGGGTATGTTACTCATGATACCTGGTGACTTCACGTCTCTAGGGGGGTGTGTAACTCATGATAGCTGGTGACTTCACATCTCTAGGGGGGAATGTAACTCATGATACCTGGTGACTTCACATCTCTGGGGGGGTATGTAACTCATGATACATGGTGACTTCACATCTCTAGGGGGGTATGTAACTCATGATACCTGGTGACTTCACATCTCTAGGGGGAATATAACTCATGATACCTGGTGACTTCACATCTCTAGGGGGGTATGTTACTCATGATACCTGGTGACTTCACATCTCTAGGGGGGTATGTAACTCATGATACATGGTGACTTCACATCTCTAGGGGGGTGTGTAACTCATGATAGCTGGTGACTTCACATCTCTAGGGGGGTGTAACTCATGATACCTGGTGACTTCACATCTCTAGGGGGGTATGTTACTCATGATACCTGGTGACTTCACATCTCTAGGGGGGGGTGTAACTCATGATAGCTGGTGACTTCACATCTCTAGGGGGGAATGTATCTCATGATACCTGGTGACTTCACATCTCTAGAGGGGTGTAACTCATGATACCTGGTGACTTCATCTCTAGGGGGGAATGTAACTCATGATACCTGGTGACTTCACATCTCTAGGGGGGAATGTAACTCATGATACCTGGTGACTTCACATCTCTGGGGGGGTATGTAACTCATGATACCTGGTGACTTCACATCTCTAGGGGGGTATGTAACTCATGATACCTGGTGACTTCACATCTCTAGGGGGAATATAACTCATGATACCTGGTGACTTCACATCTCTAGGGGGGTATGTTACTCATGATACCTGGTGACTTCACATCTCTAGGGGGGTGTGTAACTCATGATAGCTGGTGACTTCACATCTCTAGGGGGGAATGTAACTCATGATACCTGGTGACTTCACATCTCTGGGGGGGTATGTAACTCATGATACCTGGTGACTTCACATCTCTAGGGGGGTATGTAACTCATGATACCTGGTGACTTCACATCTCTAGGGGGAATATAACTCATGATACCTGGTGACTTCACATCTCTAGGGGGGTATGTTACTCATGATACCTGGTGACTTCACATCTCTAGGGGGGTATGTAACTCATGATAGCTGGTGACTTCACATCTCTAGGGGGGAATGTAACTCATGATACCTGGTGACTTCATCTCTAGGGGGGAATGTAACTCATGATACCTGGTGACTTCACATCTCTAGGGGGGTATGTAACTCATGATACCTGGTGACTTCACATCTCTAGGGGGGAATGTAACTCATGATACCTGGTGACTTCACATCTCTAGGGGGGAATGTAACTCATGATACCTGGTGACTTCACATCTCTGGGGTGGGTATGTAACTCATGATACCTGGTGGCATCACATCTGAAGGGGGGTATGTAACTCATGATACCTGGTGACTTCACATCTCTCGGGGGGAATGTAACTCATGATACCTGGTGACTTCACATCTCTAGGGGGAATATAACTCATGATACCTGGTGACTTCACATCTCTAGGGGGGTATGTTACTCATGACACCTGGTGACTTCACATCTCTAGGGGGGTGTGTAACTCATGATAGCTGGTGACTTCACATCTCTAGGGGGGAATGTAACTCATGATACCTGGTGACTTCACATCTCTAGGGGGGAATGTAACTCATGATACCTGGTGACTTCACATCTCTAGGGGTGTATGTATCTCATGATACCTGGTGACTTCACATCTCTAGAGGGGTGTAACTCATGATACCTGGTGACTTCATCTCTAGGGGGAATGTAACTCATGATACCTGGTGACTTCACATCTCTAGGGGGGAATGTAACTCATGATACCTGGTGACTTCACATCTCTTGGGGGGGTATGTAACTCATGATACCTGGTGACTTCACATCTCTAGGGGGGTATGTAACTCATGATACCTGGTGACTTCACATATCTAGGGGGAATATAACTCATGATACCTGGTGACTTCACATCTCTAGGGGGTTATGTATCTCATGATACCTGGTGACTTCACATCTCTAGAGGGGTGTAACTCATGATACCTGGTGACTTCATCTCTAGGGGGGAATGTAACTCATGATACCTGGTAACTTCACATCTCTAGGGGGAATGTAACTCATGATACCTGGTGACTTCACATCTCTGGGGGGGTATGTAACTCATGATACCTGGGGACTTCACATCTCTAGGGGGGAATGTACCTCATGATACCTGTTGACTTCACATCTCTCGGGGGAATGTAACTCATGATACCTGGTGACTTCACATCTCTAGGGGGGTTATGTAACTCATGATACCTGGTCACTTCACATCTCTAGGAGGGAATGTAACTCATGATACCTGGTGACTTCACATCTCTAGGGGGAAATGTTACTCATGATACCTGATGACTTCACATCTCTAGGGGGGAATGTTACTCATGATACCTGATGACTTCAGATCTCTAGGGGGGAATGTTACTCATGATACCTGGTGACTTCACATCTCTAGGGGGGTATGTAACTCATGATACCTGGTGACTTCACATCTCTAGGGGGGAATGTAACTCATGATACCTGGTGACTTCACATCTCTAGGGGGGAATGTAACTCATGATACCTGGTGACTTCACATCTATGGGGGGGTATGTAACTCATGATACCTGGTGACTTCACATCTCTAGGGGGGTATGTAACTCATGATACCTGGTGACTTCACATCTCTAGGGGGAATATAACTCATGATACCTGGTGACTTCACATCTCTAGGGGGGTATGTTACTCATGATACCTGGTGACTTCACATCTCTAGGGGGGTGTGTAACTCATGATAGCTGGTGACTTCACATCTCTAGGGGGGAATGTAACTCATGATACCTGGTGACTTCACATCTCTGGGGGGGTATGTAACTCATGATACCTGGTGACTTCACATCTCTAGGGGGGTATGTAACTCATGATACTTGGTGACTTCACATCTCTAGGGGGAATATAACTCATGATACCTGGTGACTTCACATCTCTAGGGGGGTATGTTACTCATGATACCTGGTGACTTCACATCTCTAGGGGGGTATGTAACTCATGATACATGGTGACTTCACATCTCTAGGGTGGTGTGTAACTCATGATAGCTGGTGACTTCACATCTCTAGGGGGGTGTAACTCATGATACCTGGTGACTTCACATCTCTAGGGGGGTATGTTACTCATGATACCTGGTGACTTCACATCTCTAGGGGGGTGTGTAACTCATGATAGCTGGTGACTTCACATCTCTAGGGGGGAATGTATCTCATGATACCTGGTGACTTCACATCTCTAGAGGGGTGTAACTCATGATACCTGGTGACTTCATCTCTAGGGGGGAATGTAACTCATGATACCTGGTGACTTCACATCTCTAGGGGGGAATGTAACTCATGATACCTGGTGACTTCACATCTCTGGGGGGGTATGTAACTCATGATACCTGGTGACTTCACATCTCTAGGGGGGTATGTAACTCATGATACCTGGTGACTTCACATCTCTAGGGGGAATATAACTCATGATACCTGGTGACTTCACATCTCTAGGGGGGTATGTTACTCATGACACCTGGTGACTTCACATCTCTAGGGGGGTGTGTAACTCATGATAGCTGGTGACTTCACATCTCTAGGGGGGAATGTAACTCATGATACCTGGTGACTTCACATCTCTAGGGGGGAATGTAACTCATGATACCTGGTGACTTCACATCTCTAGGGGTGTATGTATCTCATGATACCTGGTGACTTCACATCTCTAGAGGGGTGTAACTCATGATACCTGGTGACTTCATCTCTAGGGGGAATGTAACTCATGATACCTGGTGACTTCACATCTCTAGGGGGGAATGTAACTCATGATACCTGGTGACTTCACATCTCTGGGGGGGTATGTAACTCATGATACCTGGTGACTTCACATCTCTAGGGGGGTATGTAACTCATGATACCTGGTGACTTCACATATCTAGGGGGAATATAACTCATGATACCTGGTGACTTCACATCTCTAGGGGGGTATGTATCTCATGATACCTGGTGACTTCACATCTCTAGAGGGGTGTAACTCATGATACCTGGTGACTTCATCTCTAGGGGGGAATGTAACTCATGATACCTGGTAACTTCACATCTCTAGGGGGAATGTAACTCATGATACCCCCCCAGAGATGTGAAGTCACCAGGTATCATGAGTTACATTCCCCCCTAGAGATGAAGTCACCAGGTATCATGAGTTACACCCCTCTAGAGATGTGAAGTCCCCAGGTATCATGAGTTACATACCCCCCCAGAGATGTGAAGTCACCAGGTATGTAACTCATGATACCTGGGGACTTCACATCTCTAGGGGGGTATGTAACTCATGATACCTGGTGACTTCACATCTCTAGGGGGAACATAACTCATGATACCTGGTGACTTCACATCTCTAGGGGGGTATGTAACTCATGATAGCTGGTGACTTCACATCTCTAGGGGGGGAATGTAACTCATGATACCTGGTGACTTCACATCTCTCGGGAGGAATGTACCTCATGATACCTGTTGACTTCACATCTCTCGGGGGAATGTAACTCATGATACCTGGTGACTTCACATCTCTAGGGGGGTTATGTAACTCATGATACCTGGTCACTTCACATCTCTAGGGGGGAATGTAACTCATGATACCTGGTGACTTCACATCTCTAGGGGGATATGTTACTCATGATACCTGATGACTTCACATCTCTAGGGGGGAATGTTACTCATGATACCTGATGACTTCACATCTCTAGGGGGGAATGTTACTCATGATACCTGGTGACTTCACATCTCTAGGGGGGTATGTAACTCATGATACCTGGTGACTTCACATCTCTAGGGGGGAATGTAACTCATGATACCTGGTGACTTCACATCTCTAGGGGGGAATGTAACTCATGATACCTGGTGACTTCACATCTATGGGGGGGTATGTAACTCATGATACCTGGTGACGTCACATCTCTAGGGGGGTATGTAACTCATGATACCTGGTGACTTCACATCTCTAGGGGGAATATAACTCATGATACCTGGTGACTTCACATCTCTAGGGGGGTATGTTACTCATGATACCTGGTGACTTCACATCTCTAGGGGGGTGTGTAACTCATGATAGCTGGTGACTTCACATCTCTAGGGGGGAATGTAACTCATGATACCTGGTGACTTCACATCTCTGGGGGGGTATGTAACACATGATACCTGGTGACTTCACATCTCTAGGGGGGTATGTAACTCATGATACCTGGTGACTTCACATCTCTAGGGGGAATATAACTCATGATACCTGGTGACTTCACATCTCTAGGGGGGTATGTTACTCATGATACCTGGTGACTTCACATCTCTAGGGGGGTATGTAACTCATGATAGCTGGTGACTTCACATCTCTAGGGGGGAATGTAACTCATGATACCTGGTGACTTCATCTCTAGGGGGGAATGTAACTCATGATACCTGGTGACTTCACATCTCTAGGGGGATATGTAACTCATGATACCTGGTGACTTCACATCTCTAGGGGGGAATGTAACTCATGATACCTGGTGACTTCACATCTCTAGGGGGGAATGTAACTCATGATACCTGGTGACTTCACATCTCTAGGGGGGTGTGTAACTCATGATAGCTGGTGACTTCACATCTCTAGGGGGGAATGTAACTCATGATACCTGGTGACTTCACATCTCTGGGGGGGTATGTAACTCATGATACCTGGTGACTTCACATCTCTAGGGGGGTATGTAACTCATGATACCTGGTGACTTCACATCTCTAGGGGGAATATAACTCATGATACCTGGTGACTTCACATCTCTAGGGGGGTATGTTACTCATGATACCTGGTGACTTCACATCTCTAGGGGGGTATGTAACTCATGATAGCTGGTGACTTCACATCTCTAGGGGGGAATGTAACTCATGATACCTGGTGACTTCATCTCTAGGGGGGAATGTAACTCATGATACCTGGTGACTTCACATCTCTAGGGGGATATGTAACTCATGATACCTGGTGACTTCACATCTCTAGGGGGGAATGTAACTCATGATACCTGGTGACTTCACATCTCTAGGGGTGGGTATGTAACTCATGATACCTGGTGACATCACATCTGAAGGGGGGTATGTAACTCATGATACCTGGTGACTTCACATCTCTCGGGGGGAATGTAACTCATGATACCTGGTGACTTCACATCTCTAGGGGGGTATGTAACTCATGATACCTGGTCACTTCACATCTCTCGGGGGGAATGTAACTCATGATAACTGGTGACTTCACATCTCTAGGGGGTTTGTAACTCATGATACCTGGTGACTTCATCTCTAGGGGGGTTTGTAACTCATGATACCTGGTGACTTCATCTCTAGGGGGGTATGTAACTCATGATACCTGGTGACTTCACATCTCTAGGGGGATATGTAACTCATGATAGCTGGTGACTTCACATCTCTAGGGGTGTATGTATCTCATGATACCTGGTGACTTCACATCTCTAGAGGGGTGTAACTCATGATACCTGGTGACTTCACATCTCTAGGGGGGAATGTAACTCATGATACCTGGTGACTTCACATCTCTGGGGGGTATGTAACTCATGATACCTGGTGACTTCACATCTCTAGGGGGGTTATGTAACTCAGGATACCTGGTGAATTCACATCTCTAGGGGGGTATGTAACTCATGATACCTGGTGACGTCACATCTCTAGGGGGATATGTAACTCATGATACCTGGTGACTTCACATCTATAGGGGGTTATGTAACTCATGATACCTGGTGACTTCACATCTCTAGGGGGGAATGTAACTCATGATACCTGGTGACTTCACATCTCTAGGGGGTATGTAACTCATGATACCTGGTGACTTCACATCTCTCGGGGGGAATGTAGCTCATGATACCTGGTGACTTCACTTCTCTAGGGGGGTATGTGACTCATGATACCTGGTGACTTCACATCTCAAGGGGGGTATGTAACTCATGATACCTGGTGACTTCACATCTCTAGGGGGGAATGTAACTCATGATACCTGGTGACTTCATCTCTAGGGGGGAATATAACTCATGATACCTGGTGACTTCACATCTCAAGGGGGTATGTAACTCATGATAGCTGGTGACTTCACATCTCTAGGGGTGCATGTATCTCATGATATCTGGTGACTTCACATCTCTGGAGGGGTGTAACTCATGATACCTGGTGACTTCATCTCTAGGGGGGAATGTAACTCATGATACCTGGTGACTTCACATCTCTAGGGGTGTATGTATCTCATGATACCTGGTGACTTCATCTCTAGGGGGGAATGTAACTCATGATACCTGGTAACTTCACATCTCTAGGGGGGAATGTAACTCATGATACCTGGTGACTTCACATCTCTGGGGGGGTATGTAACTCATGATACCTGGTGACTTCACATCTCTAGGGGGGTATGTAACTCATGATACCTGGTGACTTCACATCTCTAGGGGGAACATAACTCATGATACCTGGTGACTTCACATCTCTAGGGGGGAATGTAACTCATGATACCTGGTGACTTCACATCTCTAGGGGGTTATGTAACTCATGATACCTGGTGACTTCACATCTCTAGGGGGTATGTAACTAATGAAACCTGGTGACTTCACATCTCTCGGGGGGAATGAATGTAACTCTTGATACCTGGTGACTTCACATCTCTAGGGGGGGTATGTAACTCATGATACCTGGTGACTTCACATCTCTAGGGGGTATGTAACTCATGATACCTGGTGACTTCACATCTCTAGGGGGAATATAACTCATGATACCTGGTGACTTCACATCTCTAGGGGGGTATGTTAGTCATGATACCTGGTGACTTCACATCTCTAGGGGGGTATGTAACTCATGATAGCTGGTGACTTCACATCTCTAGGGTGGGAATGTAACTCATGATAACTGGTGACTTCATCTCTAGGGGGGAATGTAACTCATGATACCTGGTGACTTCATCTCTAGGGGGGAATGTAACTCATGATACCTGGTGACTTCATCTCTAGGGGGGAATGTAACTCATGATACCTGGTGACTTCACATCTCTAGAGGGGTGTATCTCATGATACCTCGTGACTTCATCTCTAGGGGGGAATGTAACTCATGATACCTGGTGACTTCACATCTTTAGGGGGGAATGTAACTCATGATACCTGTTGACTTCACATCTCTGGGGGGGTATGTAACTCATGATACCTGGTGACTTCACATCTCTAGGGGGGTATGTAACTCATGATACCTGGTGACTTCACATCTCTAGGGGGAATCTAACTCATGATACCTGGTGACTTCACATCTCTAGGGGGATATGTTACTCATGATACCTGGTGACTTCACATCTCTAGGGGGATATGTTACTCATGATACATGGTGACTTCACATCTCTAGGGGGGTGTGTAACTCATGATAGCTGGTGACTTCACATCTCTAGGGGGGTGTAACTCATGATACCTGGTGACTTCACATCTCTAGGGGGGTATGTTACTCATGATACCTGGTGACTTCACATCTCTAGGGGGGTGTGTAACTCATGATAGCTGGTGACTTCACATCTCTAGGGGGGAATGTATCTCATGATACCTGGTGACTTCACATCTCTAGAGGGGTGTAACTCATGATACCTGGTGACTTCATCTCTAGGGGGGAATGTAACTCATGATACCTGGTGACTTCACATCTCTAGGGGGGAATGTAACTCATGATACCTGGTGACTTCACATCTCTGGGGGGGTATGTAACTCATGATACCTGGTGACTTCACATCTCTAGGGGGGTATGTAACTCATGATACCTGGTGACTTCACATCTCTAGGGGGAATATAACTCATGATACCTGGTGACTTCACATCTCTAGGGGTGTATGTATCTCATGATACCTGGTGACTTCACATCTCTAGAGGGGTGTAACTCATGATACCTGGTGACTTCATCTCTAGTGGGGAATGTAACTCATGATACCTGGTGACTTCACATCTCTAGGGGGGAATGTAACTCATGATACCTGGTGACTTCACATCTCTGGGGGGTATGTAACTCATGATACCTGGTGACTTCACATCTCTAGGGGGGTTATGTAACTCAGGATACCTGGTGAATTCACATCTCTAGGGGGGTATGTAACTCATGATACCTGGTGACGTCACATCTCTAGGGGGATATGTAACTCATGATACCTGGTGACTTCACATCTATAGGGGGTTATGTAACTCATGATACCTGGTGACTTCACATCTCTAGGGGGTATGTAACTCATGATACCTGGTGACTTCACATCTCTCGGGGGGAATGTAGCTCATGATACCTGGTGACTTCACTTCTCTAGGGGGGTATGTGACTCATGATACCTGGTGACTTCACATCTCAAGGGGGGTATGTAACTCATGATACCTGGTGACTTCACATCTCTAGGGGGGAATGTAACTCATGATACCTGGTGACTTCATCTCCAGGGGGGAATATAACTCATGATACCTGGTGACTTCACATCTCAAGGGGGTATGTAACTCATGATAGCTGGTGACTTCACATCTCTAGGGGTGCATGTATCTCATGATATCTGGTGACTTCACATCTCTAGAGGGGTGTAACTCATGATACCTGGTGACTTCATCTCTAGGGGGGAATGTAACTCATGATACCTGGTGACTTCACATCTCTAGGGGTGTATGTATCTCATGATACCTGGTAACTTCATCTCTAGGGGGGAATGTAACTCATGATACCTGGTAACTTCACATCTCTAGGGGGGAATGTAACTCATGATACCTGGTGACTTCACATCTCTGGGGGGGTATGTAACTCATGATACCTGGTGACTTCACATCTCTAGGGGGGTATGTAACTCATGATACCTGGTGACTTCACATCTCTAGGGGGAACATAACTCATGATACCTGGTGACTTCACATCTCTAGGGGGGAATGTAACTCATGATACCTGGTGACTTCACATCTCTAGGGGGTTATGTAACTCATGATACCTGGTGACTTCACATCTCTAGGGGGTTATGTAACTCATGATACCTGGTGACTTCACATCTCTAGGGGGTATGTAACTAATGAAACCTGGTGACTTCACATCTCTCGGGGGGAATGAATGTAACTCTTGATACCTGGTGACTTCACATCTCTGGGGGGGGTATGTAACTCATGATACCTGGTGACTTCACATCTCTAGGGGGTATGTAACTCATGATACCTGGTGACTTCACATCTCTAGGGGGAATATAACTCATGATACCTGGTGACTTCACATCTCTAGGGGGGTATGTTAGTCATGATACCTGGTGACTTCACATCTCTAGGGGGGTATGTAACTCATGATAGCTGGTGACTTCACATCTCTAGGGTGGGAATGTAACTCATGATAACTGGTGACTTCATCTCTAGGGGGGAATGTAACTCATGATACCTGGTGACTTCATCTCTAGGGGGGAATGTAACTCATGATACCTGGTGACTTCATCTCTAGAGGGGGAATGTAACTCATGATACCTGGTGACTTCACATCTCTAGAGGGGTGTATCTCATGATACCTCGTGACTTCATCTCTAGGGGGGAATGTAACTCATGATACCTCGTGACTTCACATCTTTAGGGGGGAATGTAACTCATGATACCTGGTGACTTCACATCTCTGGGGAGGTATGTAACTCATGATACCTGGTGACTTCACATCTCTAGGGGGGTATGTAACTCATGATACCTGGTGACTTCACATCTCTAGGGGGAATCTAACTCATGATACCTGGTGACTTCACATCTCTAGGGGGATATGTTACTCATGATACCTGGTGACTTCACATCTCTAGGGGGATATGTTACTCATGATACATGGTGACTTCACATCTCTAGGGGGGTGTGTAACTCATGATACCTGGTGACGTCACATCTCTACGGGGATATGTAACTCATGATACCTGGTGACTTCACATCTATAGGGGGTTATGTAACTCATGATACCTGGTGACTTCACATCTCTAGGGGGGAATGTAACTCATGATACCTGGTGACTTCACATCTCTAGGGGGTATGTAACTCATGATACCTGGTGACTTCACATCTCTCGGGGGGAATGTACCTCATGATACCTGGTGACTTCACTTCTCTAGGGGGGTATGTGACTCATGATACCTGGTGACTTCACATCTCAAGGGGGGTATGTAAATCATGATACCTGGTGACTTCACATCTCTAGGGGGGAATGTAACTCATGATACCTGGTGACTTCATCTCTAGGGGGGAATATAACTCATGATACCTGGTGACTTCACATCTCAAGGGGGTATGTAACTCATGATAGCTGTAGACTTCACATCTCTAGGGGTGCATGTATCTCATGATATCTGGTGACTTCACATCTCTAGAGGGGTGTAACTCATGATACCTGGTGACTTCATCTCTAGGGGGGAATGTAACTCATGATACCTGGTGACTTCACATCTCTAGGGGTGTATGTATCTCATGATACCTGGTAACTTCATCTCTAGGGGGGAATGTAACTCATGATACCTGGTAACTTCACATCTCTAGGGGGAATATAACTCATGATACCTGGTGACTTCACATCTCTAGGGGGGTATGTTAGTCATGATACCTGGTGACTTCACATCTCTAGGGGGGTATGTAACTCATGATAGCTGGTGACTTCACATCTCTAGGGTGGGAATGTAACTCATGATAACTGGTGACTTCATCTCTAGGGGGGAATGTAACTCATGATACCTGGTGACTTCATCTCTAGGGGGGAATGTAACTCATGATACCTGGTGACTTCATCTCTAGGGGGGAATGTAACTCATGATACCTGGTGACTTCACATCTCTAGAGGGGTGTATCTCATGATACCTCGTGACTTCATCTCTAGGGGGGAATGTAACTCATGATACCTCGTGACTTCACATCTTTAGGGGGGAATGTAACTCATGATACCTGGTGACTTCACATCTCTGGGGAGGTATGTAACTCATGATACCTGGTGACTTCACATCTCTAGGGGGGTATGTAACTCATGATACCTGGTGACTTCACATCTCTAGGGGGAATCTAACTCATGATACCTGGTGACTTCACATCTCTAGGGGGATATGTTACTCATGATACCTGGTGACTTCACATCTCTAGGGGGATATGTTACTCATGATACATGGTGACTTCACATCTCTAGGGGGGTGTGTAACTCATGATACCTGGTGACGTCACATCTCTAGGGGGATATGTAACTCATGATACCTGGTGACTTCACATCTATAGGGGGTTATGTAACTCATGATACCTGGTGACTTCACATCTCTAGGGGGGAATGTAACTCATGATACCTGGTGACTTCACATCTCTAGGGGGTATGTAACTCATGATACCTGGTGACTTCACATCTCTCGGGGGGAATGTAGCTCATGATACCTGGTGACTTCACTTCTCTAGGGGGGTATGTGACTCATGATACCTGGTGACTTCACATCTCAAGGGGGGTATGTAAATCATGATACCTGGTGACTTCACATCTCTAGGGGGGAATGTAACTCATGATACCTGGTGACTTCATCTCTAGGGGGGAATATAACTCATGATACCTGGTGACTTCACATCTCAAGGGGGTATGTAACTCATGATAGCTGTAGACTTCACATCTCTAGGGGTGCATGTATCTCATGATATCTGGTGACTTCACATCTCTAGAGGGGTGTAACTCATGATACCTGGTGACTTCATCTCTAGGGGGGAATGTAACTCATGATACCTGGTGACTTCACATCTCTAGGGGTGTATGTATCTCATGATACCTGGTAACTTCATCTCTAGGGGGGAATGTAACTCATGATACCTGGTAACTTCACATCTCTAGGGGGGAATGTAACTCATGATACCTGGTGACTTCACATCTCTGGGGGGGTATGTAACTCATGATACCTGGTGACTTCACATCTCTAGGGGGGTATGTAACTCATGATACCTGGTGACTTCACATCTCTAGGGGGAACATAACTCATGATACCTGGTGACTTCACATCTCTAGGGGGGAATGTAACTCATGATACCTGGTGACTTCACATCTCTAGGGGGTTATGTAACTCATGATACCTGGTGACTTCACATCTCTAGGGGGTTATGTAACTCATGATACCTGGTGACTTCACATCTCTAGGGGGTATGTAACTAATGAAACCTGGTGACTTCACATCTCTCGGGGGGAATGAATGTAACTCATGATACCTGGTGACTTCACATCTCTAGGGGGTATGTAACTCATGATACCTGGTGACTTCACATCTCTAGGGGGAATATAACTCATGATACCTGGTGACTTCACATCTCTAGGGGGGTATGTTAGTCATGATACCTGGTGACTTCACATCTCTAGGGGGGTATGTAACTCATGATAGCTGGTGACTTCACATCTCTAGGGTGGGAATGTAACTCATGATAACTGGTGACTTCATCTCTAGGGGGGAATGTAACTCATGATACCTGGTGACTTCATCTCTAGGGGGGAATGTAACTCATGATACCTGGTGACTTCATCTCTAGGGGGGAATGTAACTCATGATACCTGGTGACTTCACATCTCTAGAGGGGTGTATCTCATGATACCTCGTGACTTCATCTCTAGGGGGGAATGTAACTCATGATACCTCGTGACTTCACATCTTTAGGGGGGAATGTAACTCATGATACCTGGTGACTTCACATCTCTGGGGGGGTATGTAACTCATGATACCTGGTGACTTCACATCTCTAGGGGGGTATGTAACTCATGATACCTGGTGACTTCACATCTCTAGGGGGAATCTAACTCATGATACCTGGTGACTTCACATCTCTAGGGGGATATGTTACTCATGATACCTGGTGACTTCACATCTCTAGGGGGATATGTTACTCATGATACATGGTGACTTCACATCTCTAGGGGGGTGTGTAACTCATGATAGCTGGTGACTTCACATCTCTAGGGGGGTGTAACTCATGATACCTGGTGACTTCACATCTCTAGGGGGGTATGTTACTCATGATACCTGGTGACTTCACATCTCTAGGGGGGTGTGTAACTCATGATAGCTGGTGACTTCACATCTCTAGGGGGGAATGTATCTCATGATACCTGGTGACTTCACATCTCTAGAGGGGTGTAACTCATGATACCTGGTGACTTCATCTCTAGGGGGGAATGTAACTCATGATACCTGGTGACTTCACATCTCTGGGGGGGTATGTAACTCATGATACCTGGTGACTTCACATCTCTAGGGGGGTATGTAACTCATGATACCTGGTGACTTCACATCTCTAGGGGGAATATAACTCATGATACCTGGTGACTTCACATCTCTAGGGGGGTATGTTAGTCATGATACCTGGTGACTTCACATCTCTAGGGGGGAATTTAACTCATGATACCTGGTGACTTCACATCTCTGGGGTGGGTATGTAACTCATGATACCTGGTGACTTCACATCTCTAGGGAAAATATAACTCATGATACCTGGTGACTTCACATCTCTAGGGGGGTATGTTACTCATGATACCTGGTGACTTCACATCTCTAGGGGGGTGTGTAACTCATGATAGCTGGTGACTTCACATCTCTAGGGGGGAATGTATCTCATGATACCTGGTGACTTCACATCTCTAGAGGGGTGTTACTCATGATACCTGGTGACTTCATCTCTAGGGGGGAATGTAACTCATGATACCTGGTGACTTCACATCTCTAGGGGGGAATGTAACTCATGATACCTGGTGACTTCACATCTCTGGGGGGGTATGTAACTCATGATACCTGGTGACTTCACATCTCTAGAGGGGTGTAACTCATGATACCTGGTGACTTCATCTCTAGGGGGGAATGTAACTCATGATACCTGGTGACTTCACATCTCTAGGGGGGAATGTAACTCATGATACCTGGTGACTTCACATCTCTGGGGGGGTATGTAACTCATGATACCTGGTGACTTCACATCTCTGGGGGGTATGTAACTCATGATACCTGGTGACTTCACATCTCTGGGGGGTATGTAACTCATGATACCTGGTGACTTCACATCTCTAGGGGGGTTATGTAACTCAGGATACCTGGTGAATTCACATCTCTAGGGGGGTATGTAACTCATGATACCTGGTGACGTCACATCTCTAGGGGGATATGTAACTCATGATACCTGGTGACTTCACATCTATAGGGGGTTATGTAACTCATGATACCTGGTGACTTCACATCTCTAGGGGGGAATGTAACTCATGATACCTGGTGACTTCACATCTCTAGGGGGTATGTAACTCATGATACCTGGTGACTTCACATCTCTCGGGGGGAATGTAGCTCATGATACCTGGTGACTTCACTTCTCTAGGGGGGTATGTGACTCATGATACCTGGTGACTTCACATCTCTCGGGGGGAATGTAGCTCATGATACCTGGTGACTTCACTTCTCTAGGGGGGTATGTGACTCATGATACCTGGTGACTTCACATCTCAAGGGGGTATGTAACTCATGATAGCTGGTGACTTCACATCTCTTTGTGGTGCATGTATCTCATGATATCTGGTGACTTCACATCTCTAGAGGGGTGTAACTCATGATACCTGGTGACTTCATCTCTAGGGGGGAATGTAACTCATGATACCTGGTGACTTCACATCTCTAGGGGTGTATGTATCTCATGATACCTGGTGACTTCATCTCTAGGGGGGAATGTAACTCATGATACCTGGTTACTTCACATCTCTAGGGGGGAATGTAACTCATGATACCTGGTGACTTCACATCTCTGGGGGGGTATGTAACTCATGATACCTGGTGACTTCACATCTCTAGAGGGGTGTAACTCATGATACCTGGTGACTTCATCTCTAGGGGGGAATGTAACTCATGATACCTGGTGACTTCACATCTCTAGGGGGGAATGTAACTCATGATACCTGGTGACTTCACATCTCTGGGGGGGTATGTAACTCATGATACCTGGTGACTTCACATCTCTAGGGGGGTATGTAACTCATGATACCTGGTGACTTCACATCTCTAGGGGGAATATAACTCATGATACCTGGTGACTTCACATCTCTAGGGGGGTATGTTACGCATGATACCTGGTGACTTCACATCTCTAGGGGGGAATTTAACTCATGATACCTGGTGACTTCACATCTCTGGGGTGGGTATGTAACTCATGATACCTGGTGACTTCACATCTCTAGGGGGAATAAAACTCATGATACCTGGTGACTTCACATCTCTTGGCGGGGTATGTTACTCATGATACCTGATGACTTCACATCTCTAGGGGGGAATGTTACTCATGATACCTGGTGACTTCACATCTCTAGGGGGGTATGTAACTCATGATACCTGGTGACTTCACATCTCTAGGGGGGTATGTTACTCATGATACCTGGTGAGGTCATCTCTAGGGGGGTATGTAACTCATGATACCTGGTGACTTCACATCTCAAGGGGGGTATGTAACTCATGATACCTGGTGACTTCACATCTCAAGGGGGGTATGTAACTCATGATACCTGGTGACTTCACATCTCTAGGGGGGTATGTAACTCATGATACCTGGTGACTTCACATCTCTAGGGGGAATATAACTCATGATACCTGGTGACTTCACATCTCTAGGGGGTATGTTACGCATGATACCTGGTGACTTCACATCTCTAGGGGGGAATTTAACTCATGATACCTGGTGACTTCACATCTCTGGGGTGGGTATATAACTCATGATACCTGGTGACTTCACATCTCTAGGGGGAATATAACTCATGATACCTGGTGACTTCACATCTCTTGGCGGGGTATGTTACTCATGATACCTGATGACTTCACATCTCTAGGGGGGAATGTTACTCATGATACCTGGTGACTTCACATCTCTAGGGGTGTATGTAACTCATGATACCTTGGTGACTTCACATCTCTAGGGGGGTATGTAACTCATGATACCTGGTGAGGTCATCTCTAGGGGGGTATGTAACTCATGATACCTGGTGACTTCACATCTCTTTGTGGTGCATGTATCTCATGATATCTGGTGACTTCACATCTCTAGAGGGGTGTAACTCATGATACCTGGTGACTTCATCTCTAGGGGGGAATGTAACTCATGATACCTGGTGACTTCACATCTCTAGGGGTGTATGTATCTCATGATACCTGGTGACTTCATCTCTAGGGGGGAATGTAACTCATGATACCTGGTTACTTCACATCTCTAGGGGGGAATGTAACTCATGATACCTGGTGACTTCACATCTCTGGGGGGGTATGTAACTCATGATACCTGGTGACTTCACATCTCTAGGGGGGTATGTAACTCATGATACCTGGTGACTTCACATCTCTAGGGGGAACATAACTCATGATACCTGGTGACTTCACATCTCTAGGGGGGAATGTAACTCATGATACCTGGTGACTTCACATCTCTAGGGGGTTATGTAACTCATGATACCTGGTGACTTCACATCTCTAGGGGGTTATGTAACTCATGATACCTGGTGACTTCACATCTCTGCGGGGGTATGTAACTCATGATACCTGGTGACTTCACATCTCTAGGGGGGTATGTAACTCATGATACCTGGTGACTTCACATCTCTAGGGGGAACATAACTCATGATACCTGGTGACTTCACATCTCTAGGGGGGAATGTAACTCATGATACCTGGTGACTTCACATCTCTAGGGGGTTATGTAACTCATGATACCTGGTGACTTCACATCTCTAGGGGGTTATGTAACTCATGATACCTGGTGACTTCACATCTCTAGGGGGTATGTAACTAATGAAACCTGGTGACTTCACATCTCTCGGGGGGAATGAATGTAACTCTTGATACCTGGTGACTTCACATCTCTAGGGGGTATGTAACTCATGATACCTGGTGACTTCACATCTCTAGGGGGAATATAACTCATGATACCTGGTGACTTCACATCTCTAGGGGGGTATGTTAGTCATGATACCTGGTGACTTCACATCTCTAGGGGGGTATGTAAGTCATGATACCTGGTGACTTCACATCTCTAGGGGGGGAATGTAACTCATGATAACTGGTGACTTCATCTCTAGGGGGGAATGTAACTCATGATACCTGGTGACTTCATCTCTAGGGGGGAATGTAACTCATGATACCTGGTGACTTCACATCTCTAGAGGGGTGTATCTCATGATACCTCGTGACTTCATCTCTAGTGGGGAATGTAACTCATGATACCTGGTGACTTCACATCTCTAGGGGGGAATGTAACTCATGATACCTGGTGACTTCACATCTCTGGGGGGGTATGTAACTCATGATACCTGGTGACTTCACATCTCTAGGGGGGTATGTAACTCATGATACCTGGTGACTTCCCATCTCTAGGGGAAATCTAACTCATGATACCTGGTGACTTCACATCTCTAGGGGGATATGTTACTCATGATACCTGGTGACTTCACATCTCTAGGGGGATATGTTACTCATGATACATGGTGACTTCACATCTCTAGGGGGGTGTGTAACTCATGATAGCTGGTGACTTCACATCTCTAGGGGGGTGTGACTCATGATACCTGGTGACTTCACATCTCTAGGGGGGTATGTTACTCATGATACCTGGTGACTTCACATCTCTGGGGGGGTGTGTAACTCATGATAGCTGGTGACTTCACATCTCTAGGGGGGAATGTATCTCATGATACCTGGTGACTTCACATCTCTAGAGGGGTGTAACTCATTATACCTGGTGACTTAGTCTCTAGGGGGGAATGTAACTCATGATACCTGGTGACTTCACATCTCTAGGGGGGAATGTAACTCATGATACCTGGTGACTTCACATCTCTGGGGGGGTATGTAACTCATGATACCTGGTGACTTCACATCTCTAGGGGGGTATGTAACTCATGATACCTGGTGACTTCACATCTCTAGGGGGAATATAACTCATGATACCTGGTGACTTCACATCTCTAGGGGGGTATGTTACTCATGATACCTGGTGACTTCACATCTCTAGGGGGGAATTTAACTCATGATACCTGGTGACTTCACATCTCTGGGGTGGGTATGTAACTCATGATACCTGGTGACTTCACATCTCTAGGGAAAATATAACTCATGATACCTGGTGACTTCACATCTCTAGGGGGGAATGTATCTCATGATACCTGGTGACTTCACATCTCTAGAGGGGTGTAACTCATGATACCTGGTGACTTCATCTCTAGGGGGGAATGTAACTCATGATACCTGGTGACTTCACATCTCTAGGGGGGAATGTAACTCATGATACCTGGTGACTTCACATCTCTGGGGGGTATGTAACTCATGATACCTGGTGACTTCACATCTCTAGAGGGGTGTAACTCATGATACCTGGTGACTTCATCTCTAGGGGGGAATGTAACTCATGATACCTGGTGACTTCACATCTCTAGGGGGGAATGTAACTCATGATACCTGGTGACTTCACATCTCTGGGGGGGTATGTAACTCATGATACCTGGTGACTTCACATCTCTAGGGGGGTATGTAACTCATGATACCTGGTGACTTCACATCTCTAGGGGGTTACGTAACTCATGATACCTGGTGACTTCACATCTCTAGGGGGGTATGTTACTCATGATACCTGGTGACTTCACATCTCTGGGGGGGTGTGTAACTCATGATAGCTGGTGACTTCACATCTCTAGGGGGGAATGTATCTCATGATACCTGGTGACTTCACATCTCTAGAGGGGTGTAACTCATTATACCTGGTGACTTAGTCTCTAGGGGGGAATGTAACTCATGATACCTGGTGACTTCACATCTCTAGGGGGGAATGTAACTCATGATACCTGGTGACTTCACATCTCTGGGGGGGTATGTAACTCATGATACCTGGTGACTTCACATCTCTAGGGGGGTATGTAACTCATGATACCTGGTGACTTCACATCTCTAGGGGGAATATAACTCATGATACCTGGTGACTTCACATCTCTAGGGGGGTATGTTACTCATGATACCTGGTGACTTCACATCTCTAGGGGGGAATTTAACTCATGATACCTGGTGACTTCACATCTCTGGGGTGGGTATGTAACTCATGATACCTGGTGACTTCACATCTCTAGGGAAAATATAACTCATGATACCTGGTGACTTCACATCTCAAGGGGGTATGTAACTCATGATAGCTGGTGACTTCACATCTCTTTGTGGTGCATGTATCTCATGATATCTGGTGACTTCACATCTCTAGAGGGGTGTAACTCATGATACGTGGTGACTTCATCTCTAGGGGGGAATGTAACTCATGATACCTGGTGACTTCACATCTCTAGGGGTGTATGTATCTCATGATACCTGGTGACTTCATCTCTAGGGGGGAATGTAACTCATGATACCTGGTTACTTCACATCTCTAGGGGGGAATGTAACTCATGATACCTGGTGACTTCACATCTCTGGGGGGGTATGTAACTCATGATACCTGGTGACTTCACATCTCTAGAGGGGTGTAACTCATGATACCTGGTGACTTCATCTCTAGGGGGGAATGTAACTCATGATACCTGGTGACTTCACATCTCTAGGGGGGAATGTAACTCATGATACCTGGTGACTTCACATCTCTGGGGGGGTATGTAACTCATGATACCTGGTGACTTCACATCTCTAGGGGGGTATGTAACTCATGATACCTGGTGACTTCACATCTCTAGGGGGAATATAACTCATGATACCTGGTGACTTCACATCTCTAGGGGGGTATGTTACGCATGATACCTGGTGACTTCACATCTCTAGGGGGGAATTTAACTCATGATACCTGGTGACTTCACATCTCTGGGGTGGGTATGTAACTCATGATACCTGGTGACTTCACATCTCTAGGGGGAATATAACTCATGATACCTGGTGACTTCACATCTCTTGGCGGGGTATGTTACTCATGATACCTGATGACTTCACATCTCTAGGGGGGAATGTTACTCATGATACCTGGTGACTTCACATCTCTAGGGGGGTATGTAACTCATGATACCTGGTGACTTCACATCTCTACGGGGGTATGTTACTCATGATACCTGGTGAGGTCATCTCTAGGGGGGTATGTAACTCATGATACCTGGTGACTTCACATCTCAAGGGGGGTATGTAACTCATGATACCTGGTGACTTCACATCTCAAGGGGGGTATGTAACTCATGATACCTGGTGACTTCACATCTCTAGGGGGGTATGTAACTCATGATACCTGGTGACTTCACATCTCTAGGGGGAATATAACTCATGATACCTGGTGACTTCACATCTCTAGGGGGTATGTTACGCATGATACCTGGTGACTTCACATCTCTAGGGGGGAATTTAACTCATGATACCTGGTGACTTCACATCTCTGGGGTGGGTATGTAACTCATGATACCTGGTGACTTCACATCTCTAGGGGGAATATAACTCATGATACCTGGTGACTTCACATCTCTTGGCGGGGTATGTTACTCATGATACCTGATGACTTCACATCTCTAGGGGGGAATGTTACTCATGATACCTGGTGACTTCACATCTCTAGGGGTGTATGTAACTCATGATACCTTGGTGACTTCACATCTCTAGGGGGGTATGTAACTCATGATACCTGGTGAGGTCATCTCTAGGGGGGTATGTAACTCATGATACCTGGTGACTTCACATCTCTTTGTGGTGCATGTATCTCATGATATCTGGTGACTTCACATCTCTAGAGGGGTGTAACTCATGATACCTGGTGACTTCATCTCTAGGGGGGAATGTAACTCATGATACCTGGTGACTTCACATCTCTAGGGGTGTATGTATCTCATGATACCTGGTGACTTCATCTCTAGGGGGGAATGTAACTCATGATACCTGGTTACTTCACATCTCTAGGGGGGAATGTAACTCATGATACCTGGTGACTTCACATCTCTGGGGGGGTATGTAACTCATGATACCTGGTGACTTCACATCTCTAGGGGGGTATGTAACTCATGATACCTGGTGACTTCACATCTCTAGGGGGAACATAACTCATGATACCTGGTGACTTCACATCTCTAGGGGGGAATGTAACTCATGATACCTGGTGACTTCACATCTCTAGGGGGTTATGTAACTCATGATACCTGGTGACTTCACATCTCTAGGGGGTTATGTAACTCATGATACCTGGTGACTTCACATCTCTGCGGGGGTATGTAACTCATGATACCTGGTGACTTCACATCTCTAGGGGGGTATGTAACTCATGATACCTGGTGACTTCACATCTCTAGGGGGAACATAACTCATGATACCTGGTGACTTCACATCTCTAGGGGGGAATGTAACTCATGATACCTGGTGACTTCACATCTCTAGGGGGTTATGTAACTCATGATACCTGGTGACTTCACATCTCTAGGGGGTTATGTAACTCATGATACCTGGTGACTTCACATCTCTAGGGGGTATGTAACTAATGAAACCTGGTGACTTCACATCTCTCGGGGGGAATGAATGTAACTCTTGATACCTGGTGACTTCACATCTCTAGGGGGTATGTAACTCATGATACCTGGTGACTTCACATCTCTAGGGGGAATATAACTCATGATACCTGGTGACTTCACATCTCTAGGGGGGTATGTTAGTCATGATACCTGGTGACTTCACATCTCTAGGGGGGTATGTAAGTCATGATACCTGGTGACTTCACATCTCTAGGGGGGGAATGTAACTCATGATAACTGGTGACTTCATCTCTAGGGGGGAATGTAACTCATGATACCTGGTGACTTCATCTCTAGGGGGGAATGTAACTCATGATACCTGGTGACTTCACATCTCTGGGGGGGTATGTAACTCATGATACCTGGTGACTTCACATCTCTAGGGGGGTATGTAACTCATGATACCTGGTGACTTCCCATCTCTAGGGGAAATCTAACTCATGATACCTGGTGACTTCACATCTCTAGGGGGATATGTTACTCATGATACCTGGTGACTTCACATCTCTAGGGGGATATGTTACTCATGATACATGGTGACTTCACATCTCTAGGGGGGTGTGTAACTCATGATAGCTGGTGACTTCACATCTCTAGGGGGGTGTGACTCATGATACCTGGTGACTTCACATCTCTAGGGGGGTATGTTACTCATGATACCTGGTGACTTCACATCTCTGGGGGGGTGTGTAACTCATGATAGCTGGTGACTTCACATCTCTAGGGGGGAATGTATCTCATGATACCTGGTGACTTCACATCTCTAGAGGGGTGTAACTCATTATACCTGGTGACTTAGTCTCTAGGGGGGAATGTAACTCATGATACCTGGTGACTTCACATCTCTAGGGGGGAATGTAACTCATGATACCTGGTGACTTCACATCTCTGGGGGGGTATGTAACTCATGATACCTGGTGACTTCACATCTCTAGGGGGGTATGTAACTCATGATACCTGGTGACTTCACATCTCTAGGGGGAATATAACTCATGATACCTGGTGACTTCACATCTCTAGGGGGGTATGTTACTCATGATACCTGGTGACTTCACATCTCTAGGGGGGAATTTAACTCATGATACCTGGTGACTTCACATCTCTGGGGTGGGTATGTAACTCATGATACCTGGTGACTTCACATCTCTAGGGAAAATATAACTCATGATACCTGGTGACTTCACATCTCTAGGGGGGAATGTATCTCATGATACCTGGTGACTTCACATCTCTAGAGGGGTGTAACTCATGATACCTGGTGACTTCATCTCTAGGGGGGAATGTAACTCATGATACCTGGTGACTTCACATCTCTAGGGGGGAATGTAACTCATGATACCTGGTGACTTCACATCTCTGGGGGGTATGTAACTCATGATACCTGGTGACTTCACATCTCTAGAGGGGTGTAACTCATGATACCTGGTGACTTCATCTCTAGGGGGGAATGTAACTCATGATACCTGGTGACTTCACATCTCTAGGGGGGAATGTAACTCATGATACCTGGTGACTTCACATCTCTGGGGGGGTATGTAACTCATGATACCTGGTGACTTCACATCTCTAGGGGGGTATGTAACTCATGATACCTGGTGACTTCACATCTCTAGGGGGTTACGTAACTCATGATACCTGGTGACTTCACATCTCTAGGGGGGTATGTTACTCATGATACCTGGTGACTTCACATCTCTGGGGGGGTGTGTAACTCATGATAGCTGGTGACTTCACATCTCTAGGGGGGAATGTATCTCATGATACCTGGTGACTTCACATCTCTAGAGGGGTGTAACTCATTATACCTGGTGACTTAGTCTCTAGGGGGGAATGTAACTCATGATACCTGGTGACTTCACATCTCTAGGGGGGAATGTAACTCATGATACCTGGTGACTTCACATCTCTGGGGGGGTATGTAACTCATGATACCTGGTGACTTCACATCTCTAGGGGGGTATGTAACTCATGATACCTGGTGACTTCACATCTCTAGGGGGAATATAACTCATGATACCTGGTGACTTCACATCTCTAGGGGGGTATGTTACTCATGATACCTGGTGACTTCACATCTCTAGGGGGGAATTTAACTCATGATACCTGGTGACTTCACATCTCTGGGGTGGGTATGTAACTCATGATACCTGGTGACTTCACATCTCTAGGGAAAATATAACTCATGATACCTGGTGACTTCACATCTCTAGGGGGGTATGTAACTCATGATACCTGGTGACTTCATCTCTAGGGGGGAATGTAACTCATGATACCTGGTGACTTCACATCTCTAGGGGGGAATGTAACTCATGATACCTGGTGACTTCACATCTCTGGGGGGGTATGTAACTCATGATACCTGGTGACTTCACATCTCTAGGGGGGTATGTAACTCATGATACCTGGTGACTTCACATCTCTAGGGGGTTACGTAACTCATGATACCTGGTGACTTCACATCTCTAGGGGGGTATGTTACTCATGATACCTGGTGACTTCACATCTCTGGGGGGGTGTGTAACTCATGATAGCTGGTGACTTCACATCTCTAGGGGGGAATGTATCTCATGATACCTGGTGACTTCACATCTCTAGAGGGGTGTAACTCATTATACCTGGTGACTTAGTCTCTAGGGGGGAATGTAACTCATGATACCTGGTGACTTCACATCTCTAGGGGGGAATGTAACTCATGATACCTGGTGACTTCACATCTCTGGGGGGGTATGTAACTCATGATACCTGGTGACTTCACATCTCTAGGGGGGTATGTAACTCATGATACCTGGTGACTTCACATCTCTAGGGGGAATATAACTCATGATACCTGGTGACTTCACATCTCTAGGGGGGTATGTTACTCATGATACCTGGTGACTTCACATCTCTAGGGGGGAATTTAACTCATGATACCTGGTGACTTCACATCTCTGGGGTGGGTATGTAACTCATGATACCTGGTGACTTCACATCTCTAGGGAAAATATAACTCATGATACCTGGTGACTTCACATCTCTAGGGGGGTATGTAACTCATGATACCTGGTGACTTCACATCTCTAGGGGGAATATAACTCATGATACCTGGTGACTTCACATCTCTAGGGGGGTATGTTACGCATGATACCTGGTGACTTCACATCTCTAGGGGGGAATTTAACTCATGATACCTGGTGACTTCACATCTCTGGGGTGGGTATGTAACTCATGATACCTGGTGACTTCACATCTCTAGGGGGAATATAACTCATGATACCTGGTGACTTCACATCTCTTGGCGGGGTATGTTACTCATGATACCTGATGACTTCACATCTCTAGGGGGGAATGTTACTCATGATACCTGGTGACTTCACATCTCTAGGGGGGTATGTAACTCATGATACCTGGTGACTTCACATCTCTAGGGGGGTATGTTACTCATGATACCTGGTGAGGTCATCTCTAGGGGGGTATGTAACTCATGATACCTGGTGACTTCACATCTCAAGGGGGGTATGTAACTCATGATACCTGGTGACTTCACATCTCAAGGGGGGTATGTAACTCATGATACCTGGTGACTTCACATCTCTAGGGGGGTATGTAACTCATGATACCTGGTGACTTCACATCTCTAGGGGGAATATAACTCATGATACCTGGTGACTTCACATCTCTAGGGGGGTATGTTACGCATGATACCTGGTGACTTCACATCTCTAGGGGGGAATTTAACTCATGATACCTGGTGACTTCACATCTCTGGGGTGGGTATGTAACTCATGATACCTGGTGACTTCACATCTCTAGGGGGAATATAACTCATGATACCTGGTGACTTCACATCTCTAGGGGGGTATGTAACTCATGATACCTGGTGACTTCACATCTCAAGGGGGGTATGTAACTCATGATACCTGGTGACTTCACATCTCTAGGGGGGTATGTAACTCATGATACCTGGTGACTTCACATCTCTAGGGGGAACATAACTCATGATACCTGGTGACTTCACATCTCTAGGGGGGAATGTAACTCATGATACCTGGTGACTTCACATCTCTAGGGGGTTATGTATCTCATGATACCTGGTGACTTCACATCTCTAGGGGGTTATGTAACTCATGATACCTGGTGACTTCACATCTCTAGGGGGTATGTAACTAATGAAACCTGGTGACTTCACATCTCTCGGGGGGAATGAATGTAACTCTTGATACCTGGTGACTTCACATCTCTAGGGGGGGTATGTAACTCATGATACCTGGTGACTTCACATCTCTAGGGGGTATGTAACTCATGATACCTGGTGACTTCACATCTCTAGGGGGAATATAACTCATGATACCTGGTGACTTCACATCTCTAGGGGGGTATGTTAGTCATGATACCTGGTGACTTCACATCTCTAGGGGGGTATGTAACTCATGATAGCTGGTGACTTCACATCTCTAGGGGGGGAATGTAACTCATGATAACTGGTGACTTCATCTCTAGGGGGGAATGTAACTCATGATACCTGGTGACTTCATCTCTAGGGGGGAATGTAACTCATGATACCTGGTGACTTCACATCTCTAGGGGGATATGTTACTCATGATACATGGTGACTTCACATCTCTAGAGGGGGGTGTAACTCATGATAGCTGGTGACTTCACATCTCTAGGGGGGTGTAACTCATGATACCTGGTGACTTCACATCTCTAGGGGGGTATGTTACTCATGATACCTGGTGACTTCACATCTCTAGGGGGGTGTGTAACTCATGATAGCTGGTGACTTCACATCTCTAGGGGGGAATGTATCTCATGATACCTGGTGACTTCACATCTCTAGAGGGGTGTAACTCATGATACCTGGTGACTTAGTCTCTAGGGGGGAATGTAACTCATGATACCTGGTGACTTCACATCTCTAGGGGGGAATGTAACTCATGATACCTGGTGACTTCACATCTCTGGGGGGGTATGTAACTCATGATACCTGGTGACTTCACATCTCTAGGGGGGTATGTAACTCATGATACCTGGTGACTTCACATCTCTAGGGGGAATATAACTCATGATACCTGGTGACTTCACATCTCTAGGGGGGTATGTTACTCATGATACCTGGTGACTTCACATCTCTAGGGGGGAATTTAACTCATGATACCTGGTGACTTCACATCTCTGGGGTGGGTATGTAACTCATGATACCTGGTGACTTCACATCTCTAGGGAAAATATAACTCATGATACCTGGTGACTTCACATCTCTAGGGGGGTATGTTACTCATGGTAGCTGGTGACTTCACATCTCTAGGGGGGAATGTATCTCATGATACCTGGTGACTTCACATCTCTAGAGGGGTGTAACTCATGATACCTGGTGACTTCATCTCTAGGGGGGAATGTAACTCATGATACCTGGTGACTTCACATCTCTAGGGGGGAATGTAACTCATGATACCTGGTGACTTCACATCTCTGGGGGGTATGTAACTCATGATACCTGGTGACTTCACATCTCTAGAGGGGTGTAACTCATGATACCTGGTGACTTCATCTCTAGGGGGGAATGTAACTCATGATACCTGGTGACTTCACATCTCTAGGGGGGAATGTAACTCATGATACCTGGTGACTTCACATCTCTGGGGGGGTATGTAACTCATGATACCTGGTGACTTCACATCTCTAGGGGGGTATGTAACTCATGATACCTGGTGACTTCACATCTCTAGGGGGAATATAACTCATGATACCTGGTGACTTCACATCTCTAGGGGGGTATGTTACGCATGATACCTGGTGACTTCACATCTCTAGGGGGGAATTTAACTCATGATACCTGGTGACTTCACATCTCTTGGCGGGGTATGTTACTCATGATACCTGATGACTTCACATCTCTAGGGGGGAATGTTACTCATGATACCTGGTGACTTCACATCTCTAGGGGGGTATGTAACTCATGATACCTGGTGACTTCACATCTCTAGGGGGGTATGTTACTCATGATACCTGGTGAGGTCATCTCTAGGGGGGTATGTAACTCATGATACCTGGTGACTTCACATCTCAAGGGGGGTATGTAACTCATGATACCTGGTGACTTCACATCTCTAGGGGGGTATGTAACTCATGATACCTGGTGACTTCACATCTCTAGGGGGAATATAACTCATGATACCTGGTGACTTCACATCTCTAGGGGGGTATGTTACGCATGATACCTGGTGACTTCACATCTCTAGGGGGGAATTTAACTCATGATACCTGGTGACTTCACATCTCTGGGGTGGGTATGTAACTCATGATACCTGGTGACTTCACATCTCTAGGGGGAATATAACTCATGATACCTGGTGACTTCACATCTCTTGGCGGGGTATGTTACTCATGATACCTGATGACTTCACATCTCTAGGGGGGAATGTTACTCATGATACCTGGTGACTTCACATCTCTAGGGGTGTATGTAACTCATGATACCTTGGTGACTTCACATCTCTAGGGGGGTATGTAACTCATGATACCTGGTGAGGTCATCTCTAGGGGGGTATGTAACTCATGATACCTGGTGACTTCACATCTCAAGGGGGGTATGTAACTCATGATACCTGGTGACTTCACATCTCTAGGGGGGAATGTAACTCATGATACCTGGTGACTTCACATCTGTAGGGGGGAATGTAACTCATGATACCTGGTGACTTCATCTCTAGGGGGGAATATAACTCATGATACCTGGTGACTTCACATCTCAAGGGGGGTATGTAACTCATGATACCTGGTGACTTCACATCTCTAGGGGGGAATGTAACTCATGATACCTGGTGACTTCACATCTCTAGGGGGGTTATGTGACTCATGATAGCTGGTGACTTCACATCTCTAGGGGTGTATGTATCTCATGATATCTGGTGACTTCACATCTCTAGAGGGATGTAACTCATGATACCTGGTGACTTCACATCTCTAGGGGGGAATGTAACTCATGATACCTGGTGACTTCACATCTCTGGGGGGGTATGTAACTCATGATACCTGGTGACTTCACATCTCTAGGGGGGTATGTAACTCATGATACCTGGTGACTTCACATCTCTAGGGGGAATATAACTCATGATACCTGGTGACTTCACATCTCTAGGGGGGAATGTAACTCATGATACCTGGTGACTTCACATCTCTAGGGGGTTATGTAACTCATGATACCTGGTGACTTCACATCTCTAGGGGGTATGTAACTAATGATACCTGGTGACTTCACATCTCTCGGGGGGAATGTAACTCATGATACCTGGTGACTTCACATCTCTGGGGGGGTATGTAACTCATGATACCTGGTGACTTCACATCTCTAGGGTGGTATGTAACTCATGATACCTGGTGACTTCACATCTCCAGGGGGAATGTAACTCATGATACCTGGTGACTTCACATCTCTAGGGGGGGATGTGACTCATGATAGCTGGTGACTTCACATCTCTAGGGGTGTATGTATCTCATGATATCTGGTGACTTCACATCTCTAGAGGGGTGTAACTCATGATACCTGGTGACTTCACATCTCTAGGGGGGAATGTAACTCATGATACCTGGTGACTTCACATCTCTGGGGGGGTATGTAACTCATGATACCTGGTGACTTCACATCTCTAGGGGGAATATAACTCATGATACCTGGTGACTTCACATCTCTAGGGGGGAATGTAACTCATGATACCTGGTGACTTCACATCTCTAGGGGGTTATGTAACTCATGATACCTGGTGACTTCACATCTCTAGGGGGTATGTAACTAATGATACCTGGTGACTTCACATCTCTCGGGGGGAATGTAACTCATGATACCTGGTGACTTCACATCTCTGGGGGGGGTATGTAACTCATGATACCTGGTGACTTCACATCTCTAGGGTGGTATGTAACTCATGATACCTGGTGACTTCACATCTCCAGGGGGGAATGTAACTCATGATACCTGGTGACTTCACATCTCTAGGGGGTATGTAACTCATGATACCTGGTGACTTCACATCTCTCGGGGGGAATGTAGCTCATGATACCTGGTGACTTCACATCTCTAGGGGGGAATATAACTCATGATACCTGGTGACTTCACATCTCTAGGGGGGTATGTTACTCATGATACCTGGTGACTTCACATCTCTAGGGGGGTATGTATCTCATGATACCTGGTGACTTCACATCTCTAGAGGGGTGTAACTCATGATACCTGGTGACTTCATCTCTAGGGGGGAATGTAACTCATGATACCTGGTAACTTTACATCTCTAGGGGGAATGTAACTCATGATACCTGGTGACTTCACATCTCTGGGGGGATATGTAACTCATGATACCTGGTGACTTCACATCTCTAGGGGGGTATGTTACTCATGATACCTGGTGACTTCACATCTCTAGGGGGGTATGTAACTCATGATAGCTGGTGACTTCACATCTCTAGGGGGGGAATGTAACTCATGATACCTGGTGACTTCACATCTCTCGGGGGGAATGTAAATCATGATACCTGGTGACTTCACATCTCTCGGGGGGAATGTAACTCATGATACCTGGTGACTTCACATCTCTAGGGGGGTTATGTAACTCATGATACCTGGTCACTTCACATCTCTAGGGGGGAACGTAACTCATGATACCTGGTGACTTCACATCTCTAGGGGGGTATGTTACTCATGATACCTGATGACTTCACATCTCTAGGGGGGAATGTTACTCATGATACCTGGTGACTTCACATCTCTAGGGGGGTATGTAACTCATGATACCTGGTGACTTCACATCTCTAGGGGGGTATGTAACTCATGATACCTGGTGACGTCATCTCTAGGGGGGTTTGTAACTCATGATACCTGGTGACTTCACATCTCTAGGGGGATATGTAACTCATGATAGCTGGTGACTTCACATCTCTAGGGGTGTATGTATCTCATGATACCTGGTGACTTCACATCTCTAGAGGGGTGTATCTCATGATACCTCGTGACTTCATCTCTAGGGGGGAATGTAACTCATGATACCTGGTGACTTCACATCTCTGGGGGGTTATGTAACTCATGATACCTGGTGACTTCACATCTCTAGGGGAATATAACTCATGATACCTGGTGACTTCACATCTCTAGGGGGGTATGTTACTCATGATACCTGGTGACTTCACATCTCTAGGGGGGAATTTAACTCATGATACCTGGTGACTTCACATCTCTAGGGGGGAATGTTACTCATGATACCTGGTGACTTCACATCTCTAGGGGGGTATGTAACTCATGATACCTGGTGACGTCACATCTCTAGGGGGGTATGTAACTCATGATACCTGGTGAGGTCATCTCTAGGGGGGTATGTAACTCATGATACCTGGTGACTTCACATCTCAAGGGGGGTATGTAACTCATGATACCTGGTGACTTCACATCTCTAGGGGGGAATGTAACTCATGATACCTGGTGACTTCACATCTCTAGGGGGGCATGTAACTCATGATATCTGGTGACTTCACATCTCTAGAGGGGTGTAACTCATGATACCTGGTGACTTCATCTATAGGGGGGAATGTAACTCATGATACCTTGTGACTTCACATCTCTAGGGGTTTATGTATCTCATGATACCTGGTGACTTCACATCTCTAGAGGGGTGTAACTCATGATACCTGGTGACTTCATCTCTAGGGGGGAATGTAACTCATGATACCTGGTAACTTCACATCTCTAGGGGGGAATGTAACTCATGATACCTGGTGACTTCACATCTCTGGGGGGGTATGTAACTCATGATACCTGGTGACTTCACATCTCTAGGGGGAATATAACTCATGATACCTGGTGACTTCACATCTCTAGGGGGGAATGTAACTCATGATACCTGGTGACTTCACATCTCTAGGGGGTTATGTAACTCATGATACCTGGTGACTTCACATCTCTAGGGGGTTTGTAAATAATGATACCTGGTGACTTCACATCTCTCGGGGGGAATGTAACTCATGATACCTGGTGACTTCACATCTCTAGGGGGTATGTAACTCATGATACCTGGTGACTTCACATCTCTCGGGGGGAATGTAGCTCATGATACCTGGTGACTTCACATCTCTAGGGGGGAATATAACTCATGATACCTGGTGACTTCACATCTCTAGGGGGGTATGTTACTCATGATACCTGGTGACTTCACATCTCTAGGGGGGTATGTATCTCATGATACCTGGTGACTTCACATCTCTAGAGGGGTGTAACTCATAATACCTGGTGACTTCATCTCTAGGGGGGAATGTAACTCATGATACCTGGTAACTTCACATCTCTAGGGGGAATGTAACTCATGATACCTGGTGACTTCACATCTCTGGGGGGTATGTAACTCATGATACCTGGTGACTTCACATCTCTAGGGGGAATATAACTCATGATACCTGGTGACTTCACATCTCTAGGGGGGTATGTTACTCATGATACCTGGTGACTTCACATCTCTAGGGGGGTATGTAACTCATGATAGCTGGTGACTTCACATCTCTAGGGGGGGAATGTAACTCATGATACCTGGTGACTTCACATCTCTCGGGGGGAATGTAAATCATGATACCTGGTGACTTCACATCTCTCGGGGGGAATGTAACTCATGATACCTGGTGACGTCATCTCTAGGGGGGTATGTAACTCATGATACCTGGTGACTTCACATCTCTAGGGGGATATGTAACTCATGATAGCTGGTGACTTCACATCTCTAGGGGTGTATGTATCTCATGATACCTGGTGACTTCACATCTCTAGAGGGGTGTATCTCATGATACCTCGTGACTTCATCTCTAGGGGGGAATGTAACTCATGATACCTGGTGACTTCACATCTCTAGGGGGGAATGTAACTCATGATACCTGGTGACTTCACATCTCTGGGGGGGTATGTAACTCATGATACCTGGTGACTTCACATCTCTAGGGGGGTATGTAACTCATGATACCTGGTGACTTCACATCTCTAGGGGGAATATAACTCATGATACCTGGTGACTTCACATCTCTAGGGGGGTATGTTACTCATGATACCTGTTGACTTCACATCTCTAGGGGGGTGTGTAACTCATGATAGCTGGTGACTTCACATCTCTAGGGGGAATGTATCTCATGATACCTGGTGACTTCACATCTCTGGGGGGGTATGTAACTCATGATACCTGGTGACTTCACATCTCTAGGGGGGTATGTAACTCATGATACCTGGTGACTTCACATCTCTAGGGGGAATATAACTCATGATACCTGGTGACTTCACATCTCTAGGGGGGTATGTAACTCATGATACCTGGTGACGTCACATCTCTAGGGGGATATGTAACTCATGATATCTGGTGACTTCACATCTCTAGGGGGTTATGTAACTCATGATACCTGGTGACTTCACATCTCTAGGGGGGAATGTAACTCATGATACCTGGTGATACCTGGTGACTTCACATCTCTAGGGGGTATGTAACTCATGATACCTGGTGACTTCACATCTCTCGGGGGGAATGTAGCTCATGATACCTGGTGACTTCACATCTCTAGGGGGGGATGTAACTCATGATACCTGGTGACTTCACATCTCTAGGGGGGTATGTGACTCATGATACCTGGTGACTTCACATCTCAAGGGGGGTATGTAACTCATGATACCTGGTGACTTCACATCTCTAGAGGGGAATGTAACTCATGATACCTGGTGACTTCATCTCTAGGGGGGAATATAACTCATGATACCTGGTGACTTCACATCTCAAGGGGGTATGTAACTCATGATAGCTGGTGACTTCACATCTCTAGGGGTGTATGTATCTCATGATATCTGGTGACTTCACATCTCTAGAGGGGTGTAACTCATGATACCTGGTGACTTCATCTCTAGGGGGGGATGTAACTCATGATACCTGGTGACTTCACATCTCAAGGGGGGTATGTAACTCATGATACCTGGTGACTTCACATCTCTAGGGGGGAATGTAACTCATGATACCTGGTGACTTCATCTCTAGGGGGGGAATGTAACTCATGATACCTGGTGACTTCACATCTCAAGGGGGGTATGTAACTCATGATACCTGGTGACTTCACATCTCTAGGGGGGAATGTAACTCATGATACCTGGTGACTTCATCTCTAGGGGGGGAATGTAACTCATGATACCTGGTGACTTCATCTCTAGGGGGGAATGTAACTCATGATACCTGGTGACTTCACATCTCTAGGGGGGAATGTAACTCATGATACCTGGTGACTTCACATCTCTTGGCAGGGTATGTTACTCATGATACCTGGTGACTTCACATCTCTAGGGGGGTATGTAACTCATGATACCTGGTGAGGTCATCTCTAGGGGGGTATGTAACTCATGATACCTGGTGACTTCACATCTCAAGGGGGGTATGTAACTCATGATACCTTGTGACTTCACATCTCTAGGGGGGAATGTAACTCATGATACCTGGTAACTTCACATCTCTAGGGGGGTATGTAACTCATGATACCTGGTCACTTCACATCTCTCGGGGGGAATGTAACTCATGATACCTGGTGACTTCACATCTCTAGGGGGTTTGTAACTCATGATACCTGGTGACTTCATCTCTAGGGGGGTATGTGACTCATGATACCTGGTGACTTCACATCTCTAGGGGGGAATGTAACTCATGATACCTGGTGACTTCACATCTCTAGGGGGGTATGTAACTCATGATACCTGGTGAGGTCATCTCTAGGGGGGTATGTAACTCATGATACCTGGTGACTTCACATCTCTAGGGGGGAATGTAACTCATGATACCTGGTGACTTCACATCTCTGGGGGGGTATGTAACTCATGATACCTGGTGACTTCACATCTCTAGGGTGGTATGTAACTCATGATACCTGGTGACTTCACATCTCTAGGGGGAATATAACTCATGATACCTGGTGACTTCACATCTCTAGGGGGGTATGTTACTCATGATACCTGGCGACTTCACATCTCTAGGGGGGTGTGTAACTCATGATAGCTGGTGACTTCACATCTCTAGGGGGGAATGTATCTCATGATACCTGGTGACTTCACATCTCTGGGGGGGTATGTAACTCATGATACCTGGTGACTTCACATCTCTAGGGGGAATATAACTCATGATACCTGGTGACTTCACATCTCTAGGGGGGTATGTAACTCATGATACCTGGTGACGTCACATCTCTAGGGGGATATGTAACTCATGATATCTGGTGACTTCACATCTCTAGGGGGTTATGTAACTCATGATACCTGGTGACTTCACATCTCTAGGGGGGAATGTAACTCATGATACCTGGTGATACCTGGTGACTTCACATCTCTAGGGGGTATGTAACTCATGATACCTGGTGACTTCACATCTCTCGGGGGGAATGTAGCTCATGATACCTGGTGACTTCACATCTCTAGGGGGGGGATGTAACTCATGATACCTGGTGACTTCACATCTCTAGGGGGGTATGTGACTCATGATACCTGGTGACTTCACATCTCTAGAGGGGAATGTAACTCATGATACCTGGTGACTTCATCTCTAGGGGGGAATATAACTCATGATACCTGGTGACTTCACATCTCAAGGGGGTATGTAACTCATGATAGCTGGTGACTTCACATCTCTAGGGGTGTATGTATCTCATGATATCTGGTGACTTCACATCTCTAGAGGGGTGTAACTCATGATACCTGGTGACTTCATCTCTAGGGGGGGATGTAACTCATGATACCTGGTGACTTCACATCTCAAGGGGGGTATGTAACTCATGATACCTGGTGACTTCACATCTCTAGGGGGGAATGTAACTCATGATACCTGGTGACTTCATCTCTAGGGGGGAATATAACTCATGATACCTGGTGACTTCACATCTCTAGGGGGGTATGTAACTCATGATACCTGGTGACTTCACATCTCTAGGGGGAATATAACTCATGAAACCTGGTGACTTCACATCTCTAGGGGGGAATGTAACTCATGATACCTGGTGACTTCACATCTCTAGGGGGGTATGTAACTCATGATACCTGGTGACTTCACATCTCTAGGGGGGGAATGTAACTCATGATACCTGTTGACTTCATCTCTAGGGGGGAATGTAACTCATGATACCTGGTGACTTCACATCTCTAGGGGGGAATGTAACTCATGATACCTGGTGACTTCACATCTCTTGGCAGGGTATGTTACTCATGATACCTGGTGACTTCACATCTCTAGGGGGGTATGTAACTCATGATACCTGGTGAGGTCATCTCTAGGGGGGTATGTAACTCATGATACCTGGTGACTTCAAATCTCAAGGGGGGTATGTAACTCATGATACCTGGTGACTTCACATCTCTAGGGGGGTATGTGACTCATGATACCTGGTGACTTCACATCTCTAGGGGGGAATGTAACTCATGATACCTGGTGACTTCACATCTCTAGAGGGGAATGTAACTCATGATACCTGGTGACTTCATCTCTAGGGGGGAATATAACTCATGATACCTGGTGACTTCACATCTCAAGGGGGGTATGTAACTCATGATACCTGGTGACTTCACATCTCTAGGGGGGAATGTAACTCATGATACCTGGTGACTTCATCTCTAGGGGGGAATATAACTCATGATACCTGGTGACTTCACATCTCTAGGGGGGTATGTAACTCATGATACCTGGTGACTTCACATCTCTAGGGGGAATATAACTCATGAAACCTGGTGACTTCACATCTCTAGGGGGGAATGTAACTCATGATACCTGGTGACTTCACATCTCTAGGGGGGTATGTAACTCATGATACCTGGTGACTTCACATCTCTAGGGGGGGAATGTAACTCATGATACCTGTTGACTTCATCTCTAGGGGGGAATGTAACTCATGATACCTGGTGACTTCACATCTCTAGGGGGGAATGTAACTCATGATACCTGGTGACTTCACATCTCTTGGCAGGGTATGTTACTCATGATACCTGGTGACTTCACATCTCTAGGGGGGTATGTAACTCATGATACCTGGTGAGGTCATCTCTAGGGGGGTATGTAACTCATGATACCTGGTGACTTCAAATCTCAAGGGGGGTATGTAACTCATGATACCTGGTGACTTCACATCTCTAGGGGGGTATGTGACTCATGATACCTGGTGACTTCACATCTCTAGGGGGGAATGTAACTCATGATACCTGGTGACTTCACATCTCTAGGGGGGTATGTAACTCATGATACCTGGTGAGGTCATCTCTAGGGGGGTATGTAACTCATGATACCTGGTGACTTCACATCTCAAGGGGGGTATGTAACTCATGATACCTGGTGACTTCACATCTCTAGGGGGGAATGTAACTCATGATACCTGGTGACTTCACATCTCTAGGGGGGTATGTAACTCATGATACCTGGTCACTTCACATCTCTCGGGGGGAATGTAACTCATGATACCTGGTGACTTCACATCTCTAGGGGGTTTGTAACTCATGATACCTGGTGACTTCATCTCTAGGGGGGTATGTGACTCATGATACCTGGTGACTTCACATCTCTAGGGGGGAATGTAACTCATGATACCTGGTCACTTCACATCTCTCGGGGGGAATGTAACTCATTATACCTGGTGACTTCACATCTCTAGAGGGGTGTAACTCATGATACCTGGTGACTTCATCTCTAGGGGGGAATCTAACTCATGATACCTGGTGACTTCACATCTCTACGGGGGAATGTAACTCATGATACCTGGTGACTTCACATCACTGGGGGGTATGTAACTCATGATACCTGGTGACTTCACATCTCTAGGGGGGTTATGTAACTCAGGATACCTGGTGACTTCACATCTCCAGGGGGGTATGTATCTCATGATACCTGGTGACTTCACATCTCTAGGGGGGTATGTAACTCATGATACCTGGTGACGTCACATCTCTAGGGGGATATGTAACTCATGATACCTGGTGACTTCACATCTCTAGGGGGTTATGTAACTCATGATACCTGGTGACATCACATCTCTAGGGGGGAATGTAACTCATGATACCTGGTGACTTCACATCTCTAGGGGATATGTAACTCATGATACCTGGTGACTTCACATCTCTCGGGGGGAATGTAGCTCATGATACCTGGTGACTTCACATCTCTAGGGGGGATGTAACTCATGATACCTGGTGACTTCACATCTCAAGGGGGGTATGTAACTCATGATACCTGGTGACTTCACATCTCTAGGGGGGAATGTAACTCATGATACCTGGTGACTTCATCTCTAGGGGGGAATATAACTCATGATACCTGGTGACTTCACATCTCTAGGGGGGTATGTAACTCATGATACCTGGTGACTTCACATCTCTAGGGGGAATATAACTCATGATACCTGGTGACTTCACATCTCTAGGGGGGTATGTTACTCATGATACCTGGTGACTTCACATCTCTAGGGGGGTATGTAACTCATGATACCTGGTGACTTCACATCTCTAGGGGGGGAATGTAACTCATGATACCTGGTGACTTCATCTCTAGGGGGGAATGTAACTCATGATACCTGGTGACTTCACATCTCTAGGGGGGAATGTAACTCATGATACCTGGTGACTTCATCTCTAGGGGGGAACGTAACTCATGATACCTGGTGACTTCACATCTCTAGGGGGTTATGTAACTCATGATACCTGGTGACTTCACATCTCTCGGGGGGAATGTAACTCATGATACCTGGTGACTTCACATCTCTAGGGGGGAATGTAACTCATGATACCTGGTGACTTCACATCTCTAGGGGGGTTATGTAACTCATGATACCTGGTCACTTCACATCTCTAGGGGGGAATGTAACTCATGATACCTGGAGACTTCACATCTCTAGGGGGTATGCAACTCATGATAGCTGGTGACTTCACATCTCTAGGGGTGTATGTATCTCATGATATCTGGTGACTTCACATCTCTAGAGGGGTGTAACTCATGATACCTGGTGACTTCATCTCTAGGGGGGAATGTAACTCATGATACCTGGTAACTTCACATCTCTAGGGGGGAATGTAACTCATGATACCTGGTGACTTCACATCTCTGGGGGGGTATGTAACTCATGATACCTGGTGACTTCACATCTCTAGGGGGGTATGTAACTCATGATACCTGGTGACTTCACATCTCTAGGGGGGATATAACTCATGATACCTGGTGACTTCACATCTCTAGGGGGGGAATGTAACTCATGATACCTGGTGACTTCATCTCTAGGGGGGAATGTAACTCATGATACCTGGTGACTTCACATCTCTAGGGGGGAATGTAACTCATGATACCTGGTGACTTCATCTCTAGGGGGGAATGTAACTCATGATACCTGGTGACTTCACATCTCTAGGGGTGTATGTATCTCATGATACCTGGTGACTTCACATCTCTAGAGGGGTGTAACTCATGATACCTGGTGACTACATCTCTAGGGGGGAATGTAACTCATGATACCTGGTAACTTCACATCTCTAGGGGGGAATGTAACTCATGATACCTGGTGACTTCACATCTCTGGGGGGGGTATGTAACTCATGATACCTGGTGACTTCACATCTCTAGGGGGGTATGTAACTCATGATACCTGGTGACTTCACATCTCTAGGGGGAATATAACTCATGATACCTGGTGACTTCACATCTCTAGGGGGGTATGTTACTCATGATACCTGGTGACTTCACATCTCTAGGGGGGTATGTAACTCATGATAGCTGGTGACTTCACATCTCTAGGGGGGGAATGTAACTCATGATACCTGGTGACTTCATCTCTAGGGGGGAATGTAACTCATGATACCTGGTGACTTAACATCTCTAGGGGGGAATGTATCTCATGATACCTGGTGACTTCACATCTCTAAGGGGGAATGTAACTCATGATACCTGGTGACTTCACATCTCTAGGGGGGAATGTAACTCATGATACCTGGTGACTTCACATCTCTCGGGGGGAATGTAGCTCATGATACCTGGTGACTTCACATCTCTAGGGGGAGATGTAACTCATGATACCTGGTGACTTCACATCTCAAGGGGGGTACGTAACTCATGATACCTGGTGACTTCACATCTCTAGGGGGGAATGTAACTCATGATACCTGGTGACTTCATCTCTAGGGGGGAATATAACTCATGATACCTGGTGACTTCACATCTCTAGGGGGGTATGTAACTCATGATATCTGGTGACTTCATCTCTAGGGGGAAATATAACTCATGATACCTGGTGACTTCACATCTCTAGGGGCGTATGTATCTCATGATACCTGGTGACTTCACATCTCTAGGGGGGTATGTAACTCATGATACCTGGTGACTTCACATCTCTAGGGGGGGAATGTAACTCATGATACCTGGTGACATCATCTCTAGGGGGGAATGTAACTCATGATACCTGGTGACTTCACATCTCTAGGGGGGAATGTAACTCATGATACCTGGTGACTTCATCTCTAGGGGGGAATGTATCTCATGATACCTGGTGACTTCACATCTCTAGGGGGAATGTAACTCATGATACCTGGTGACTTCACATCTCTAGGGGGTTATGTAACTCATGATACCTGGTGACTTCACATCTCTCGGGGGGAATGTAACTCATGATACCTGGTGACTTCACATCTCTAGAGGGGTGTAACTCATGATACCTGGTGACTTCATCTCTAGTGGGGAATGTAACTCATGATACCTGGTAACTTCACATCTCTAGGGGGGAATGTAACTCATGATACCTGGTGACTTCACATCTCTGGGGGGGTATGTAACTCATGATACCTGGTGACTTCACATCTCTAGGGGGGTATGTAACTCATGATACCTGGTGACTTCACATCTCTAGGGGGGGAATGTAACTCATGATACCTGGTGACTTCACATCTCTAGGGGGGAATGTAACTCATGATACCTGGTGACTTCATCTCTAGGGGGGAATGTAACTCATGATACCTGGTGACTTCACATCTCTAGGGGTGTATGTATCTCATGATACCTGGTGACTTCACATCTCTAGAGGGGTGTAACTCATGATACCTGGTAACTTCACATCTCTAGGGGGGAATGTAACTCATGATACCTGGTGACTTCACATCTCTGGGGGGGGTATGTAACTCATGATACCTGGTGACTTCACATCTCTAGGGGGGTATGTAACTCATGATACCTGGTGACTTCACATCTCTAGGGGGAATATAACTCATGATACCTGGTGACTTCACATCTCTAGGGGGGTATGTTACTCATGATACCTGGTGACTTCACATCTCTAGGGGGGTATGTAACTCATGATAGCTGGTGACTTCACATCTCTAGGGGGGGAATGTAACTCATGATACCTGGTGACTTCATCTCTAGGGGGGAATGTAACTCATGATACCTGGTGACTTAACATCTCTAGGGGGGAATGTATCTCATGATACCTGGTGACTTCACATCTCTAAGGGGGAATGTAACTCATGATACCTGGTGACTTCACATCTCTGGGGGGGTATGTAACTCATGATACCTGGTGACTTCACATCTCTAGGGGGGTTATGTAACTCAGGATACCTGGTGACTTCACATCTCTAGGGGGTTATGTAACTCATGATACCTGGTGACGTCACATCTCTAGGGGGATATGTAACTCATGATACCTGGTGACTTCACATCTCTAGGGGGGAATGTAACTCATGATACCTGGTGACTTCACATCTCTAGGGGGGAATGTAACTCACGATACCTGGTGACTTCACATCTCTAGGGGGTATGTAACTCATGATACCTGGTGACTTCACATCTCTCGGGGGGAATGTAGCTCATGATACCTGGTGACTTCACATCTCTAGGGGGAGATGTAACTCATGATACCTGGTGACTTCACATCTCAAGGGGGGTACGTAACTCATGATACCTGGTGACTTCACATCTCTAGGGGGGAATGTAACTCATGATACCTGGTGACTTCATCTCTAGGGGGGAATATAACTCATGATACCTGGTGACTTCACATCTCTAGGGGGGTATGTAACTCATGATATCTGGTGACTTCATCTCTAGGGGGAAATATAACTCATGATACCTGGTGACTTCACATCTCTAGGGGCGTATGTATCTCATGATACCTGGTGACTTCACATCTCTAGGGGGGTATGTAACTCATGATACCTGGTGACTTCACATCTCTAGGGGGGGAATGTAACTCATGATACCTGGTGACATCATCTCTAGGGGGGAATGTAACTCATGATACCTGGTGACTTCACATCTCTAGGGGGGAATGTAACTCATGATACCTGGTGACTTCATCTCTAGGGGGGAATGTATCTCATGATACCTGGTGACTTCACATCTCTAGGGGGAATGTAACTCATGATACCTGGTGACTTCACATCTCTAGGGGGTTATGTAACTCATGATACCTGGTGACTTCACATCTCTCGGGGGGAATGTAACTCATGATACCTGGTGACTTCACATCTCTAGAGGGGTGTAACTCATGATACCTGGTGACTTCATCTCTAGGGGGGAATGTAACTCATGATACCTGGTAACTTCACATCTCTAGGGGGGAATGTAACTCATGATACCTGGTGACTTCACATCTCTGGGGGGGTATGTAACTCATGATACCTGGTGACTTCACATCTCTAGGGGGGTATGTAACTCATGATACCTGGTGACTTCACATTTCTAGGGGGAATATAACTCATGATACCTGGTGACTTCACATCTCTAGGGGGGTCTGTTACTCATGATACCTGGTGACTTCACATCTTTAGGGGGGTATGTAACTCATGATAGCTGGTGACTTCACATCTCTAGGGGGGGAATGTAACTCTTGATACCTGGTGACTTCATCTCTAGGGGGGAATGTAACTCATGATACCTGGTGACTTCACATCTCTAGGGGGGAATGTAACTCATGATTCCTGGTGACTTCATCTCTAGGGGGGAATGTAACTCATGATACATGGTGACTTCACATCTCTAGGGGTGTATGTATCTCATGATACCTGGTGACTTAACATCTCTAGGGGGGAATGTATCTCATGATACCTGGTGACTTCACATCTCTAGAGGGGTGTAACTCATGATACCTGGTGACTTCACATCTCTCAGGGGGAATGTAACTCATGATACCTGGTGACTTCACATCTCTAGGGGTGAATGTAACTCATGATACCTGGTGACTTCACATCTCTAGGGGGGTATGTTACTCATAATACCTGATGACTTCACATCTCTAGGGGGGAATGTTACTCATGATACCTGGTGACTTCACATCTCTAGGGGGGTATGTAACTCATGATACCTGGTGACTTCACATCTCTAGGGGGGTATGTAACTCATGATACCTGGTGACGTCATCTCTAGGGGGGTATGTAACTCATGATACCTGGTGACTTCACATCTCTAGAGGGGTGTAACTCATGATACCTGGTGACTTCATCTCTAGGGGGGAATGCAACTCATGATACCTGGTGACTTCACATCTCTAGGGGGGAATGTAACTCATGATACCTGGTGACTTCACATCTCTAGGGGTGTATGTATCTCATGATACCTGGTGACTTCACATCTCTAGGGGGGTATGTAACTCATGATACCCGGTGACGTCATCTCTAGGGGGGTATGTAACTCATGATACCTGGTGACGTCATCTCTAGGGGGGAATGCAACTCATGATACCTGGTGACTTCACATCTCTAGGGGGGAATGTAACTCATGATACCTGGTGACTTCACATCTCTAGGGGTGTATGTATCTCATGATACCTGGTGACTTCACATCTCTAGGGGGGTATGTAACTCATGATACCCGGTGACGTCATCTCTAGGTGGGTATGTAACTCATGATACCTGGTGACGTCATCTCTAGGGGGGTATGTAACTCATGATACTATGATATAGGGGGGTTTAACTGCACGTCAGTGCTAGATGTGTCACTACAGACCTGGGTTCGATCCTGGGCTTTATCACATGTCCTGTGACCCTTTATGCAACCTTTGTATTGCTTATGAAGACTGTATGCATGCTATATAAAGCCTTTATAAGTAGTTTAATTTAATCAGTCTATTCTTCTGCTTTACCAACACCAGAGACCATGGTGGAGAGAGTTGGATCAAGCCTGGACCTGAGGACACCAGAGACCATGGTGGAGAGTGTTGTATCAAGCCTGGACCTGAGGACACCAGAGACCATGGTGGAGAGTGTTGGATCAAGCCTGGACCTGAGAAATGTGAGTGTTTAAAGGTAGAGTCAGCGATATGACGTAGATGCACAAAGTAAACAGCATAGTGGGTTAATTTCTACAACAACTAAGAGAGTTGGAGCACAAGGCTAAACTTATCCGCTGTTTTGGTCCCGTGACTACCACTCTGTAAGAGAGTGAAGAGAAACCTTGCACATGGGCAGATACTGTGTGTGACTGTGAGAGAGAAGTCAGGCATCTTGCTCATCACAATATCTGTGGTGCTGCTCGTACAACATCATTTAGCTGACTCTACCTTTAAGCTCTCATCCTAGGATCTACCAGAAATCAGATTCCCAACATCTACAAAATATGGACCAGAACGATGTTGTTTCCTGCTTCCACAAACATTAATTAATATAACACTTATGTCAGATTATGATATGCTAATGAGTGTACATTCAGAAACTGTTGCTCACTGATATTAATTTTTATTACAATTCTATTTAATAATTATTAATTCATTATTACATTAGATTGTCCATTTTAAATAACAACTACTTTTGACTTTAGGGATTCCTCAGAGCTGTAAGACTTGTGACCATGTTGAGGTAAGTCATAATGTCAATTCTTACTTTTACATACCTGCAGGAGTCGGGCACAGTCTCAAAGCCAGGTGTGTACTGACCAACCATTCATACTGGGATATAGACAGTCCTGTGTTCTGCTTTAGTAATATAAACACAGTCTCAAAGCCAGGTGTGTACTGACCAACCATTCATACTGGGATATAGACAGTCTTGTGTTCTGCTTTAGTAATATAAACACAGTCTCAAAGCCAGGTGTGTACTGACCAACCATTCATACTGGGATATAGACAGTCCTGTGTTCTGCTTGTAGGCATGCAGGATTTTAGCTGTTGTCATATTTTGTCATTAGACAGTTTAATTGATAATTCACCAGGATTCCATGTAACATTGAATAAATACATTAGATGATTTACTTTGGTTAATGGGCCAGTTTCCCAGACAAAGATTAAGTCTAGTCCTGGACCTTAAAGAACTTTCTATATAAACTTCCATTGAGCATTCTTTTTAGTCCAGCTCTAGACTCAATCTGTGTCCAGGAAACAGGCCCCATATGTATTATTGACATGCTTGTCCTTGTTCAGGACTCCACACACTGGCTTCGCATTGAACCCTTGACTTCCGCTGTCCAGGAAGTGACAATGTTCAGGTAAAATAACTACTTTTAACATTTCATTCCACTTGCTAGTGTTTTTCCCCATTACCTTGGGGAATATTCTTCTAATCCAACCTCTCCATTTGACCATTGACCCTCTCTACCATATCCTGTTGTTGCCCTCAGACACAGGACACCCAAAGGGAGTTATGAGTGCACAGTGTCTGGGCTCCGCTGGCTGTGTGAGAGAGATGTCATTCTGAAGTATCACTTCAGGAACTGGGATCCGTACAGTCAACTTCTGAAAGACATGCAGTACACACAAGGGGGTCCATTGCTGGACATCACTATGGAGTTAGGTGAACTGGAGGAAGTTCATCTGCCACACTTTGTCTGTTTAGGTAAAACCATATAGAAATAGTATTCAGAAAGACATTTCCATGTAACTGAGTTTCACTTCCTGAATTAATGAACTATTCTGGGAGTTTGAGTTTACTGTGATCTGGTACTGCATATTCGTTGTGTTTTAGTTGGATGAATAATACAATATTTGTCTTTCTGTCTCCTTTGTATTGTGTTGTTCAGGGACCAACCCTTCCCTGAGGAATGAGATGAAGATTCTTCATGTAGAGGAACATGGAGTGTCTTTAGAGGAAGTGCATGAGGTCACCAGATTCCATGCTAAGATTCTCCATCCCAAGTTCTCAGCTATCTCTCTGATACTGAGATTACTGTCTTGGAACGTAGACGTCCACTGTGAGCTGATGCTCTATCTGACAGTGATAAAGCAAACATTAATTCCACGCCTATACCTGTTCCCCTGGAACCCCGGCCAAATACAGGTGAGGGACCATTATTATAGAGATGACCTTAACTAACCAGTGGTGCAGTTTATGTTGACACTCATTAAATGAAGATAAGTGTGTTGCTAGTTTTCTGAATAATGTTTGAATAAGACTATACATTGACTGGCTGGGTATTTCATGCCTCGTTTCACAGGCTGTGGAACAACAGGAATCAAAGTTTCAAGGGTCTAAAAGGTTTCCCAACACAAGACCAGAGCAGTCCTTCAAACTGAATAGTTACTTCAGACTGAACATTCCCTGTTCTACCGCCATCAATCCACCGGTACAGTTTTAGTCGACTAAGAACATGAATCTGACATTTCAGTCACAGTTCTATGCATATTGCTCTCTCTCTCCCTCTCTCTCTCTCACTCTCACTCTCACTCTCACTCTCACTCTCACACTCACACTCACACTCACACTCTCTCTCACACTCTCTCTCACTCTCTCTCTCACTCTCTCTCTCACTCTCTCTCTCACTCTCTCTCTCTCACTCTCAATTCAATTCAAATATTCAAATGGCTTCATTGGCATGGGAAACATGTTTACATTGCTAAAGCAGACTCTTTCTCCATCTCCCTCCAGAGGATTCATCTCATACATAGAGACACCACACCAAGCTTTTTCAGGGCGGTTGTGAAAATGTCAGGGATTGACATTGAGATGGAGTTATTCAGTGATGATGAGAAGACAGTATGGAAAGAAATATTATCACGAGGTAGGAGCATATGTCAATCATCACTTTGTACTTTTGTACCAGATGCTATTTAGAGATATATAACCTCATGTTGTTTATCTTTCAGATGAATACTATCAGAACCAAGGTAAGACCCAGATGCAGACTGTCCAAGTAACAGTGTTTATTGTAACAGGGGCAGGCAAAGACAGGTCAAGGCAGAGGTCAGTAAACCAAAGAGGGTGAAAAAGGTACAGGTCGGCAGGCAGGGGTCAGTAAACCAGAGGGGGGTTAAAGGTACAGGTCGGCAGGCGGGGTCAGGGACAGGGACAGGCAGAGTGGTCAGGCAGGCGGGCTCAGAGGCAGGACAGGCAAGGGTTAAAACCCGGAGGACAGGAAAAGAGAGACTGGGGAAAAAACAGGAGCTGAGACACAACACTGGTTGACTCGAACAAACAAGACTAACTGGCAACAGACAAACAGAGAACACAGGAATAAGTACACAGGGGGTAATGGGGAGATGGGCGATACCTGGAGGGGGGTGGAGACAATCACAAAGACAGGTGAGACAGATCAGGGTGTGACAGAATACGTCACTGACACCCATTCAACAAGTAAGTCAACATGAGAGTTACAGTGCATTCGGAAAGTATTCAGACACCTTGACTTTTCCACATTTTCTAACATTACAGCCTTGTTCTAAAATGGATTCAATTGTTTTTTTCCCCTCATCAATCGTCACACAATACCCCAGAATGACATCACAATACCCCATAATGACAAAACAAAAACAGGTTTAGACATTTTTGCAAATGTATTAAAAATAAAAAATGATCACATTTACATAAGTATTCAGACCCTTTACTTAGTACTTTGATGAAGCACTCTTCTTGGGTATGACGCTACAAGCTTTGCACAATAGTATTTGGGGAATTTCTCCCATTGTTCTCTGCAGATCCTCTCAAGCTCTGTCAGGTTGGATGGGGAGTGTCGTTGCACAGCTATTGTCAGGTCTCCAGAGATGTTAGATTGGGTTCAAGTCCGGGCTCTGGCTGGGCCTCTCTTAGACATTCAGAGACTTGTCCCGAAGCCACTCCTGCGTTGTCTTGTCTGTGTGCTTAGAGTCATTGTCCTGTTGGAAGGTGAACCTTCACCCCAGTCTGAGGTCCTGAGCACTCTGGAGCAGGTTTTCATCAAGGATCTCTTTGTACATTCATCTTTCCCTCGATCCTGACTAGTCTCCCAGTCCCTGCCGCTGAAAAACATTCCCACAGCATGACGCTGCCACCACCATGCTTCACCGTAGGGATGGTGCCAGGTTTCCTTCAGACGATTGTCATTCAGGCCAAAGTGTTCAATCTTGGTTTCATCATCCCAGAGAATCTTGTTTCTCATGATATGAAAGTCTCTTTGAGCCTTTTGGCAAACACCAAGCATGCTGTCATGTGCCGTTTACTGAGGAGTGGCTTCCGTATGACCGCTCTACAATAAAGGCCTTATTGGTGTAGTGCTGCATAGATGGTTGTCCTTCTGGAAGGTTCTCCCATCTCCACAGAGGAACTCTGTAGCTCTGTCAGAATGACCATCAGGTTCTTGGTCACCTCCCTGACCAAGGCTCTTCTCCCCCGATTGCTCAGTTTGGCCGGGCGGCCAGCTCTAGGAAGACTCTTGGTGGTTCCAAACTTCTTCCATTTAAGAATGATGGAGGCCACTGTGTTCTTGGGAACCTTTAACCTTTCTCCCCCCGGGGTTCCGCTAGCGGAACACCCACAACATTCCGCTGCCTTCGCAGCGCGCGAAATTCAAAATTATTTTTTAGAAATATTTAACTTCCACACATTAACAAGTCCAATACAGCAAATGAAAGATAAACATATTGTGAATCCAGCCAACATGTCCGATTTTTAAAATGTTTTACAGCGAAAACACAATATATATTTATGTTAACTCACCACAATAGCCAAACACACAACGCCATTTATTCACCGCTAACATAGCTTTCACAAAACCCACAAATAGAGATCAAATTAATCACTAACCTTTGAACAACTTCATCAGATGACAGTCTTATAACATCATGTTATACAATACACTTATGTTTTGTTCGAAAATGTGCATATTTATAGCTACAAATCCTGGTTTTACATTGTGAATACGGCGCCATAATGCACCAAATTGTACGGAGAAATTTTGGACAGTCACGTAATCTATCCAAAAAGCTCATCATAAACTTTACTAAAAATACATGTTGAACACCGAATGAAAGATACACTGGTTCTTAATGCAACCGCTGTGTTAGATTTAGAAAAATAACTTTAGTACAAAGTACAGCATGCAATATGCTGAGACAGCGCCCAGCAATTCTCCGCCATGTTGGAACCAACATATTCCACAGAAATACGAAATAACACCATAAATATTCTCTTACCTTTGATGATCTTCCATCAGAATGTAGTGCAAGGAGTCCTCAATCCACAATAAATCGTTGTTTTGTTTTAGAATGTCCATTTCTTCTGTCGAATTAGCAACTTTGGATAGCATTGTGGAGGGCATATGTCCATCAACTCTTGGCGCATGGAACGAAAAATTCCAAAAGTCACAATAAACGTTGAATAAACTGGTTAACATCATATTACACAATACATATATTGTTTGTTCAAAAATGTGCATATTTAGCGGCACAAATCGTGGTTATACATTGGGAAAACTTAGCATCTTTTTCCCAGAATGTCCGGAAATATTTCTGACACTCACCTATTCTAATCAAATAACTATTCATAGACTTTACTAAAAAATACATGTTGGACAGCAAATTAAACCTCAGGTTGTCTTTAACTTCTTCTGGCTGCAAGCCCGACGTCGGTACACTTATGACAACAGCCAGCTCAAGTGCAGGGCGTGAAATTCAAAATATATTTTTTAGAAATATTTAACTTTCACACATTAACAAGTCCAATACAGCAAATGAAAGATAAACATCTTGTGAAATCAGCCAACATGTCCGATTTTTGAAATGTTTTACAGCGAAAACACCACGTATATTTATGTTAGCTCACCACCAAATACAAAAAAGGACAGACATTTTTCACAGCACAGGTAGCATGCACAAAACCAACATAACTAACCAAGATCCAACCAAACTAACCAAGAAACAACTTCATCAGATGACAGTCCTATAACATGTTACACAATAAATCTATGTTTTGTTCGAAAAATGTGCATATTTGAGGTATAAATCAGTTTTACATTGCAGCTAACATCACAGCTACCGTCAGAAATAGCACCGAAGCAGCCAGAGTAATTACAGACACCAACGTCAAATACCTAAATACTCATCATAAAACATTTCTGAAAAATACATGGTGTACAGCAAATGAAAGACAGGCATCTTGTGATTCCAGCCATTATTTCCGATTTATTAAGTGTTTTACAGCGAAAACACAATATAGCATTATATTAGCTTACCACAATAGCCAGAAACACAATCCATTTCCCAGCAGCAAAAGTTAGCGATCGTAACAAACCAGCAAAAGATATATAATTTTTGACTAACCTTGATAAGCTTCATCAGATGACAGTCCTATAACATCAGGTTATACATAAACTTATGTTTTGTTCGAAAATGTGCATATTTAGAGCTGAAATCAGCGGTTATACATTGTGCTAACGTAGCATCTTTTTCCCACAACGTCCGGATATTTATCTGACACTCACATATTCTGACCAAATAACTATTTATAAACATGACTAAAAAATACATGTTGTATAGGAAATGATAGATACACTAGTTCTTAATGCAATCGCAGTGTTAGAATTCTAAAAATAACTTCATTACGACATAAGGCTTACGTTATGGCGAGAGAGTGCCCAAAACCTGGGCGCAAAACTAATAGTACACAGTTCGACAGATATATGAAATAGCATCATAAAATGGGTCCTACTTTTGATGAGCTTCCATCAGAATGTTGTACAAGAGGTCCTTTGTCGGGAACAATCGTTGTTTGGTTTTAGAACGTCCTTTTTCCCTCTTGAATTAGCAAGCACACTCGCCAAGTGGCGCGAAGCTCTCCTTCCTGAACAAAGGCACACAACGCAACACGCCTAACGTCCCGAATAAATTTCAATAATCTAATAAAACTATATTGAAAAAACATACTTTACGATGATATTGTCACATGTATCAAAAAAAATCAAAGCCGGAGATAGTAGTCGCCTATAACGACAGCTTTTCAGAAGGCAATTCCAGGTCCATCCTCGCACTTTCCAGAAAACAGGAAATGGGTGACACGTCATGCCAAGAGGATTTATTCCACCTCAGACCAAGATAATCACTCCATTTCTTCTCTCACTGCCTCTTGACATCTAGTGGAAGGTGTATGACGTGCATGTATACTAATACGTATCAGAATTAATACGTATCAGAATCAGTATTAGAATGGCATTTTTCCCTCTTGAATTAGCAAGCACACTAGTGAAGTGGCGCGAAGCTCTCCATCGTGAACAAACTCAGAGAACGGAACACGCCAAAACTCCCGAAAAAATTTCAATAATCTGATTAAACTATATTGAAAAAACATACTTTACGATGATATTGTTACATTTATCAAATAAAATCAAAGCCGGAGATATTAGGCGACTATAACGACAGCTTTTCAGAAGGCAATACCCGGTTCCTTCTCGCGCCTTCCAGAAAAGAGGAAATTGGTGTCACGTCATGCCAAGAGCTCTTATTCGACCTCAGATCAAGATATACACTCCATTTCTTCTCTCACTTTCTGTTGACATCTAGTGGAAGGCGTATGAAGTGCATGTATACTAATACATATCAAGCAAAGTAATAGGGATGCCCTGGAACAGAGCATCGATTTCAGATTTTCCACTTCCTGTCAGGAAGTTTGCTGCAAAATGAGTTCTGTTTTACTCACAGATATAAATCAAACGGTTTTAGAAACTAGAGAGTGTTTTCTATCCAATAGTAATAATAATATGCATATTGTACGAGCAAGAATTGAGTACGAGGCCGTTTGAAATGGGCACCTTTCATCCAAGCTACTCAATACTGCCCCTGCAGCCCAAAGAAGTTAAACTCAGTTGAAAATCCATCTTTATGATGTTTTTCTCATATGTATCCAATAAATTCCAAGACGGAGCATTTCGTGGTGTATACCTAACGTATTTCAGAAGACAATGTGGGGTTCCCTGGTGCGCGGCTAAATACTGCCAATAGGGCGGACCTGTCACTCCAAAAGCTCTCATTCGGTCTCACATCAAGCTAGACACCCCATTCAACATTCTACTGCCTGTTGACATCTAGTGGAAGGCGTATGAAATGCATACAGATCCATAAATATAAGGCAATTGAATAGGCAGGCCTGACACAGAGCCCCATTTTCAGAATTTTCACTTCCTGTTTGGAAGTTTGCTGCCAAATGAGTTTTGTTTTACTCACAGATATAATTCAAACAGTTTTAGAAACTTGAGAGTGTTTTCTATCCAATAGTAATAATAATATGCATATTGTATTATCTAGAACAGAGTACGAGGCCGTTTAATTTGGGCACGATTTTTTCCCAAAGTGAAAACAGCGGCCCCTATTCACTAAGAGGTTATTGCTGCATACATTTTTTGGTACCCTTCCCCAGACCTGTGCCTCGACACAATCCTATCTCAGAGCTCTACGGACAATTCCCGAGACCTCATGGCTTGGTTTTTGCTCTGACATGCACAGTCAACTGTGGGACCTTATATAGACAGGTGTGTGCCTTTCTAAATCATGTCAAATCAATTGAATTTACCACAGGTGGACTCCAATCAAGTTTTAGAAACATCTCAAGGATGATCAATGGAAACAGGATGCACCTGAGCTCAATTTCAAGTCTCACAGCAAAGGGTCTGAATACTCATGTAAATAAGATATCTGTTTTTTATCTTTAATAAATTTGTAAACATTTGCAAAAACCTGTTTTAACTTTATGGAGGAACTTTAGAATAAGGCTGTAACGTAACAAAATGTGGAGAAAGTCAAGGGGTCTGAATACTTTCCGAACAAACCAATGACTTGAGGATCAGTCAACATGGTTTACTGTAGGACCCAGACTAGTCCTGATTAATAAAGACTGTCTTCAAGAACAATGACATCTCCTCCAGGACTTGATGTAGATTAGCCTGGTTCTGAATGCCCCAATGACATCTCCTCCAGGACTTGATGTAGATGAGCCTGGTTCTGAATGACCCAATGACATCTCCTCCAGGACCTGATGTAAATTAGCCTGGTTCTGAATTACCCAATGACATCTCCTCCAGGACTTGATGTAGATTAGTCTGGTTCTGAATGACCCAATGACATCTCCTCCAGGACTTGATGTAGATTAGCCTGGTTCTGAATGACCCAATGACATCTCCTCCAGGACTTGATGTAGATTAGCCTGGTTCTGAATGACCCAATGACATCTCCTCCAGGACATGATGTAGATCAGCCTGGTTCTGAATTACCCAATGACATCTCCTCCAGGACTTGATGTAGATTAGCCTGGTTCTGAATGACCCAATGACATCTCCTCCAGGACTTGATGTAGATTAGCCTGGTTCTGAATGCCCCAATGACATCTCCTCCAGGACTTGATGTAGATTAGCCTGGTTCTGAATGACCCAATGACATCTCCTCCAGGACTTGATGTAGATTAGCCTGGTTCTGAATGCCCCAATGACATCTCCTCCAGGACTTGATGTAGATCAGCCTGGTTCCGAATGCCCCAGCCTCTTTTTCTGTGAAACCGATATGAATGAAACCAAAGTGGTGTTATGTGTTCATTGATGCAGGTCGTTATTGTTACAGAATGTGTTCTTAGTGCTAAGATTCAATAATACAATTTAGACTTTTATTGTAAGTCACTTTGAAAGAAGTCTGTTTCTAAATGACTGACATGTAAATGTACAAATGTAGTTATTTTGTAACCTGACTCTCTCAGCTGCTGTGTTGGGGGCAGGAGGTCCAGCTGTGAGCAGTCCGACTGGTTCTGCAGAGCACCAGCTGCGTTCTGTGCGGACAGAGTTTGTGAAACGAGTATCAGGACCTGTCCTGGATGGTCTGCTGGACAGACTCTTGCAACACACAGTCATCAACCAGGAGGAAATGGAGTCAGTGAAGGTGATAGCTGAGAGGGCAGAGAAGGCACGAGTCATCATCGACATGGTTTTGAGAAAAGGAAATGAGTCAAGTTCCAGGATGATCAATCTTCTTGTGGAGTTGGACCCCTGTCTTTGGTCACAGCCTCAGATCAACAGTTGTAGTCAACCCCTGGGGAGACCAGTCAACGGCAGGCAGGATGGTTCAACATGTTCTTGCTGTCTGTTGCTTTAATTCAGGGTCACAAAAATGGCGGCAGTATTTTCACGTCTGGATGAAAAGCATGCCCAAAGTCAACTGCCTGCTACTCAGGCCCAGAAGCTAGGGTATGCATATAATTGGTATATTTGGATAGAAAACACTGTTAAGTTCTGAAACTTTTAAAATGATGTCTGTGAGTTTAACAGAACTTATTTGGCAGGCGAAAACCCGAGGACAAACCATCCAGGACATTTTTTTTGAGTTCACTGTGTTTTCAATTGGGTTTCTATGGGAATCTAGATATCTGAGGCATCTGGTTGCAGTTCCTATGGCTTCCACTAGATGTCAACAGTCTTTAGAAATTGGTTGATGTTTATCTTTTGAGTAATGAAGAAGTAGCCCTTTCCTTTCTGAGTGTCGAGCCAAGTGGACTGTTTTATTTGGGGCGCACGACCAGGTGCTCGCTCCACTTTCATTTTATCCGCTATTGAACACAGTATATTCCGTCTTAAATTTGATCAACTATTTACGTTTTAAAATACCTAAAGTTGGATTAGGAAAGTTGTTTGAAATGTTTGGCCCAAGTTTACAGTTAACTTATTAGATTGTTTGTAGTCATGTTGGGCGAGTAGGAACCGGTTGTTTTTCTGAATCAAACGCGCCAAATAAATGGACATTTTGGGGATATATAACGATGGAATTTATCAACAGAAGGACCATTTGTGATGTTTATGGGGTTAGGGTTAGTGCCAACAGAAGAAGATCTTCAAAGGTAAGGCATGAATTATATCGCTATTTCTGAGTTTTGTGTCACGCCTGGCGGGTTGAAATATGACTGTCATGTGTTTATATTATGGGGTGCTGTCATCCGATAATCGCATGGTTTGCTTTTGCCGTAAACCCTTTTTGAAATCTGACACGGTGGCGGGATTAAAAAAATATATCTAATAATTTAATTGGAATTTCTCGCTCCGCAATTTCACCGGATGTTGTCGAAACGTTCCGCTAGCGGAACCCCCAGCCGTAACATATTTTTTAAGGAGCTGTGTAACCTGTCACCCCTTTACCAATGACTTGAGAGTGGCTGAAGGACCTATAAGGACCTGTGTAACCTGTCACTCCTTTACCAATGACTTGAGAGTGGCTGAAGGACCTATAAGGAGCTGTGTAACCTGTCACTCCTTTACCAATGACTTGAGAGTGTCTGAAGGACCTATAAGGAGCTGTGTAACCTGTCACTCCTTTACCAATGACTTGAGAGTGTCTGAAGGACCTATAAGGAGCTGTGTAACCTGTCACTCCTTTACCAATGACTTGAGAGTGGCTGAAGGACCTATAAGGAGCTGTGTAACCTGTCACTCCTTTACCAATGACTTGAGAGTGTCTGAAGGACCTATAAGGAGCTGTGTAACCTGTCACTCCTTTACCAATGACTTGAGAGTGGCTGAAGGACCTATAAGGAGCTGTGTAACCTGTCACTCATTTACCAATGACTTGAGAGTGTCTGAAGGACCTATAAGGAGCTGTGTAACCTGTCACTCCTTTACCAATGACTTGAGAGTGTCTGAAGGACCTATAAGGAGCTGTGTAACCTGTCACTCCTTTACCAATGACTTGAGAGTGTCTGAAGGACCTATAAGGAGCTGTGTAACCTGTCACTCCTTTACCAATGACTTGAGAGTGTCTGAAGGACCTATAAGGAGCTGTGTAACCTGTCACTCCTTTACCAATGACTTGAGAGTGTCTGAAGGACCTATAAGGAGCTGTGTAACCTGTCACTCCTTTACCAATGACTTGAGAGTGGCTGAAGGACCTATAAGGAGCTGTGTAACCTGTCACTCATTTACCAATGACTTGAGAGTGTCTGAAGGACCTATAAGGAGCTGTGTAACCTGTCACTCCTTTACCAATGACTTGAGAGTGGCTGAAGGACCTATAAGGAGCTGTGTAACCTGTCACTCATTTACCAATGACTTGAGAGTGGCTGAAGGACCTATAAGGAGCTGTGTAACCTGTCACTCCTTTACCAATGACTTGAGAGTGGCTGAAGGACCTATAAGGAGCTGTGTAACCTGTCACTCATTTACCAATGACTTGAGAGTGGCTGAAGGACCTATAAGGAGCTGTGTAACCTGTCACTCCTTTACCAATGACTTGAGAGTGGCTGAAGGACCTATAAGGAGCTGTGTAACCTGTCACTCCTTTACCAATGACTTGAGAGTGGCTGAAGGACCTATAAGGAGCTGTGTAACCTGTCACTCCTTTACCAATGACTTGAGAGTGTCTGAAGGACCTATAAGGAGCTGTGTAACCTGTCACTCCTTTACCAATGACTTGAGAGTGGCTGAAGGACCTATAAGGAGCTGTGTAACCTGTCACTCATTTACCAATGACTTGAGAGTGTCTGAAGGACCTATAAGGAGCTGTGTAACCTGTCACTCCTTTACCAATGACTTGAGAGTGGCTGAAGGACCTATAAGGAGCTGTGTAACCTGTCACTCATTTACCAATGACTTGAGAGTGGCTGAAGGACCTATAAGGAGCTGTGTAACCTGTCACTCCTTTACCAATGACTTGAGAGTGGCTGAAGGACCTATAAGGAGCTGTGTAACCTGTCACTCATTTACCAATGACTTGAGAGTGGCTGAAGGACCTATAAGGAGCTGTGTAACCTGTCACTCCTTTACCAATGACTTGAGAGTGGCTGAAGGACCTATAAGGAGCTGTGTAACCTGTCACTCATTTACCAATGACTTGAGAGTGGCTGAAGGACCTATAAGGAGCTGTGTAACCTGTCACTCCTTTACCAATGACTTGAGAGTGTCTGAAGGACCTATAAGGAGCTGTGTAACCTGTCACTCCTTTACCAATGACTTGAGAGTGGCTGAAGGACCTATAAGGAGCTGTGTAACCTGTCACTCCTTTACCAATGACTTGAGAGTGGCTGAAGGACCTATAAGGAGCTGTGTAACCTGTCACTCCTTTACCAATGACTTGAGAGTGGCTGAAGGACAATCAGCCCCCATCTATACACAATGTTTTACCAAATGTTTTTTAATGTATTTTTTTATGTTTATCTACCTGCCCAGGGACTACAGTTGAAAACTAGCTAGCTGGCTAAATCTGGCACATTTACAGAAATGTTGATTGGTGTGCAGAATCCCTGTAAAATACATGCAATACATTCTGTGTGTGTCTTTGTATATACTGTGTATGTGAGTTGGTCTCTGATTACTGTGATTTGTTCTATGTAACGTCATATACTATATATTCTAAATCAGTCTCTTTTGGGGCTGCAGAATCATTGTATATCATTGGTTACCCATCCTATCATGCTGCCTCACAGATGTGACTGTCTATCTCAGTGGTTCCCATCCTATCATGTTACCTCACAGATGTGACTGTCTATCTCAGCGTTTCCCATCCTATCATGTTACCTCACAGATGTGACTGTCTATCTCAGTGGTTCCCATCCTGTCATGTTACCACACAGATGTGACTGACTAGCTCAGCGGTTCCCATCCTATCATGCTACCTCACAGATGTGACTGTCTATCTCAGTGGTTCCCATCCTATCATGTTACCTCACAGATGTGACTGTCTATCTCAGCGGTTCCCATCCTGTCATGTTACCACACAGATGTGACTGTCTATCTCAGCAGTTCCCATCCTATCATGTTACCTCACAGATGTGACTGTCTAGCTCAGCAGTTCCCATCCTATCATGTTACCTCACAGATGTGACTGTCTATCTCAGTGGTTCCCATCCTATCATGTTACCACACAGATGTGACTGTCTATCTCAGCAGTTCCCATCCTTTCCCATTCTGGAGACCATCAAATCACCGTCAAAAGCTCTTGAGGTCCACCATTCACCATTCACAGAGTCGCTGATATTTTTCACATCAAATATATTGATGGTTAAATTCTGTCAATGCATGTAAATGTAACAAGGCCTGTAAAGGTCTATTATCATAAACTATTTGCATTGTGAAAAGAAATGTAAACTTGCTTATAATACCATTAATACTCCTAACTGTTATTATTATTATTTTTTAAATGTAATTGCACGTTTACTTGTTAGAATCTTAACTTATAGGCTGAATACTGGTATTAAGTGTATGAAGACTTTACATGACATAAATATCAACCAATAAACTTATAGGTGTTGAATCCGCCCACTGTGTTGAAACAGGAAGTCCATTTATAAGGAAGTTGAAGAAAGGGTCTCTCTAATTATAGCTCAATTGTATTAAGTGTATGAAGACTTGATCTGGTTTATAACATACAGAAGAATGTAACAGGTGAACAGACAGCTGGTTTATAACATACAGCAGAATGTAACAGGTGAACAGACAGCTGGTTTATAACATACAGCAGAATGTAACAGGTGAACAGACAGCTGGTTTATAACATACAGCAGAATGTAACAGGTGAACAGACAGCTGGTTTATAACATACAGCAGAATGTAACAGGTGAACAGACAGCTGGTTTATAACATACAGCAGAATGTAACAGGTGAACAGACAGCTGGTTTATAACATACAGCAGAATGTAACAGGTGAACAGACAGCTGGTTTATAACATACAGCAGAATGTAACAGGTGAACAGACAGCTGGTTTATAACATACAGCAGAATGTAACAGGTGAACAGACAGCTGGTTTATAACATACAGCAGAATGTAACAGGTGAACAGACAGCTGATCTGTTGCATTGAAGTGTGTAGGCTACCTATTAACGTTGATTTATTTTTTCTCGAGTAGACAATGTTTCAGAATTTGTGGGCACTTCAGCATATTTCCGTTCGGGAAAAAGTCCATGCAAAACATTACCGAAATCAAACGATCAGTTTATTGGTCCACAACAATTTGCAATTGTTTTTGTCTTTCAGAAACGGTCAGATGGGCTCTACAGCAAATGTCACTGTGAAGAAAACATTCTGCCAACATCTCCAAAGACATTTGATCCAGTTCACCATGGATATTTCCTTTAGATTTACTGTCTGGGCCTAATTCCAATACTTCCAAAGTATACAGCAAATAAGGGAGTTATTGTCCCCATAAAGGGTGAATGACGACGTATTTCACCTGGAGTTATAACACTAGTTCACACTGCACCGTTTCACCTGGAGTTATAACACTAGTTCACACTGCACCGTTTCACCTGGAGTTATAACACTAGTTCACACTGCACCGTTTCACCTGGAGTTATAACACTAGTTCACGCAGCACCGTTTCACCTGGAGTTATAACACTAGTTCACACTGCACCGTTTCACCTGGAGTTATAACACTAGTTCACACTGCACCGTTTCACCTGGAGTTATAACACTAGTTCACACTGCACCGTTTCACCTGGAGTTATAACACTAGTTCACACTGCACCGTTTCACCTGGAGTTATAACACTAGTTCACACTGCACCGTTTCACCTGGAGTTATAACACTAGTTCACACTGCACCGTTTCACCTGGAGTTATAACACTAGTTCACGCTGCACCGTTTCACCTGGAGTTATAACACTAGTTCACACTGCACCGTTTCACCTGGAGTTATAACACTAGTTCACACTGCACCGTTTCACCTGGAGTTATAACACTAGTTCACACTGCACCGTTTCACCTGGAGTTATAACACTAGTTCACACTGCACCGTTTCACCTGGAGTTATAACACTAGTTCACGCTGCACCGTTTTACCTGGAGTTATAACACTAGTTCACGCTGCACCGTTTCACCTGGAGTTATAACACTAGTTCACACTGCACCGTTTTACCTGGAGTTATAACACTAGTTCACACTGCACCGTTTCACCTGGAGTTATAACACTAGTTCACACTGCACCGTTTCACCTGGAGTTATAACACTAGTTCACACTGCACCGTTTCACCTGGAGTTATAACACTAGTTCACACTGCACCGTTTCATCTGGAGTTATAACACTAGTTCACACTGCACCGTTTCATCTGGAGTTATAACACTAGTTCACACTGCACCGTTTCACCTGGAGTTATAACACTAGTTCACACTGCACCGTTTCATCTGGAGTTATAACACTAGTTCACACTGCACCGTTTTACCTGGAGTTATAACACTAGTTCACACTGCACCGTTTCATCTGGAGTTATAACATTAGTTCACACTGCACCGTTTTACCTGGAGTTATAACACTAGTTCACACTGCACTGTTTTACCTGGAGTTATAACACTAGTTCACGCAGCACCGTTTTACCTGGAGTTATAACACTAGTTCACACTGCATCGTTTTACCTGGAGTTATAACACTAGTTCACACTGCACCGTTTCACCTGGAGTTATAACACTAGTTCACACTGCACCGTTTCACCTGGAGTTATAACACTAGTTCACGCTGCACCGTTTTACCTGGAGTTATAACACTAGTTCACGCTGCACCGTTTCACCTGGAGTTATAACACTAGTTCACACTGCACCGTTTCACCTGGAGTTATAACACTAGTTCACGCAGCACCGTTTCACCTGGAGTTATAACACTAGTTCACGCAGCACCGTTTCACCTGGAGTTATAACACTAGTTCACGCTGCACCGTTTCACCTGGAGTTATAACACTAGTTCACACTGCACCGTTTCACCTGGAGTTATAACACTAGTTCACACTGCACCGTTTCACCTGGAGTTATAACACTAGTTCACGCTGCACCGTTTTACCTGGAGTTATAACACTAGTTCACACTGCACCGTTTCACCTGGAGTTATAACACTAGTTCACACTGCACCGTTTCACCTGGAGTTATAACACTAGTTCACGCTGCACCGTTTCACCTGGAGTTATAACACTAGTTCACACTGCACCGTTTCACCTGGAGTTATAACACTAGTTCACACTGCACCGTTTCACCTGGAGTTATAACACTAGTTCACACTGCACCGTTTCACCTGGAGTTATAACACTAGTTCACACTGCACCGTTTCACCTGGAGTTATAACACTAGTTCACACTGCACCGTTTTACCTGGAGTTATAACACTAGTTCACACTGCACCGTTTCAACGGGAGTTATAACACTAGTTCACACTGCACCGTTTTACCTGGAGTTATAACACTAGTTCACACTGCACCGTTTCACCTGGAGTTATAACACTAGTTCACACTGCACCGTTTCACCTGGAGTTATAACACTAGTTCACACTGCACCGTTTCACCTGGAGTTATAACACTAGTTCACACTGCACCGTTTCACCTGGAGTTATAACACTAGTTCACGCTGCACCGTTTCACCTGGAGTTATAACACTAGTTCACACTGCACCGTTTCACCTGGAGTTATAACACTAGTTCACACTGCACCGTTTCACCTGGAGTTATAACACTAGTTCACACTGCACCGTTTCAACGGGAGTTATAACACTAGTTCACGCTGCACCGTTTCACCTGGAGTTATAACACTAGTTCACACTGCACCGTTTCACCTGGAGTTATAACACTAGTTCACGCTGCACCGTTTCACCTGGAGTTATAACACTAGTTCACACTGCACCGTTTCACCTGGAGTTATAACACTAGTTCACACTGCACCGTTTCAACGGGAGTTATAACACTAGTTCACACTGCACCGTTTTACCTGGAGTAATAACACTAGTTCACACTGCACCGTTTCACCTGGAGTTATAACACTAGTTCACACTGCACCGTTTCACCTGGAGTTATAACACTAGTTCACACTGCACTGTTTCACCTGGAGTTATAACACTAGTTCACACTGCACCAAACAGATGTGACTGACTATCTCAGCAGTTCCCATCCTATCATGTTATCACACAGATGTGACTGACTAGCTCAGCAGTTCCCATCCTATCATGTTACCACACAGATGTGACTGACTAGCTCAGCAGTTCCCATCCTATCATGTTATCACACAGATGTGACTGTCTATCTCAGCGGTTCCCATCCTATCATTTTACCAAACAGATGTGACTGACTAGCTCAGCAGTTCCCATCCTATCATGTTACCACACAGATGTGACTGACTAGCTCAGCAGTTCCCATCCTATCATGTTATCACACAGATGTGACTGTCTATCTCAGTGGTTCCCAACCTTTCCCAATCTGGAGACCATCAAATCACCGTCAAAAGCTCTTGAGGTCCACCATTCACCATTCACAGAGTCGCTGATATTTTTCCACATCAAATATATTGATGGTTAAATTCTGTCAATACATGTGAATGTAACAAGGCCTGTAAAAGTCTATCATTATCATAAACTATTTGCATTGTGAAAAGGAATGTAAAATTGATTATAAAACCATTAATACTCCTAACTGTTATTATTATTGAATAATAAAATACCACAATCTGAAAAATAATTGCAGACCAGCTGCACCACCCCCACGGAGCACAGGTTGGCAACCACTGGTCTAGAGTCCTTCAGCCAGACCTGGTTGTTGTGTCACACTGCCCTCTCCTGGTAGCAATGCAAAACAACACCATAAATAAATAAAATCATTAAATACATTTTTTTAATTGCACTTTTACTAGTTAGAATCTTAATTTATAGGCTGAATACTGGTATTAAGTGTATGAAGACTTTACATGACATAAATATCAACCAATAAACTTATAGGTGTTGAATCCGCCCACTGTGTTGAAACAGGAAGTCCATTTATAAGGAAGTAGAGGAAATGGTCTCTTATTATAGCTCAATGGTGCCGCTGCTTCGCTTCACCTCCGTTCTGCCAATAAAAATAACCAAGACCTAGAAACAATAAGGTCGTGACCTGGGTGATTTTCCTTCAAAATAAAAGTCCCGCAGTGATGATGAAAAATAATACAAATGGTTGAAATGTGTAACATTTTATGAGGAAATGTTAGCAGACTTAGAATGTTGTTTAACAATATGAAAAAAGCAATGAAGTCAATATTCTTTTTAGTACAAATAATAATATAGCATTGACATTTGTTAACAGCATTAAAAGTAATTAATACTAGATAGTTGCCGTGGTAACAGCAGTAATACAAATAACCAAACATTATCCAAGATATCCAACATAATGATCCAACATAAATCCAAGATGGCGTAGCAGTCAGACGTCTTTGTCCTGTCGTGTCCCTTGTATATATATTTTTATTCAAATTCTTTTAAAAATATTTTCTTAAACCTCAACTTCTAAATACTCTCCTGCAACCAGCCTCACCCAAAGTGGCGTGGGTCTGTTTTTTTATCTAAAGAATTTCTTCTTACTTCGGATCTGGAATCCCTCAACTGAAGCTAGCCAGCCACCAGTCAGCAAACCACTGCTAGCGGTCATCAGCTAACCTTTAGCTCGGAAAGCTCTCTCCAGTTCGTACAACGTGACTCAAACCAGAGCATAAAGGACCTATTTTTCTCTCCATATCCCCGGATTCCTACCGCAAACTCTGAACATTTTCATCTGGATCCTCACAACTAGCTAACCGCAATACTGGTTCATAGCATTTGACAGACCAACACCTCACCAGTCTTCTTCTCTCTAAGCTGAGACCTTGAAACTGAGATATCTCATTCTCAAAACATCATCTGGGCTTGCTGCCAAATTACAGCTACTGATAGTGAGGATTTGTACAGTCAGCCACTTGATGAACACACATTGGTTTATAGAACAGCACATGAATAAAATACAGACATTTGTTAAAAGAAAAGGAAACAATTTCCCTAACAATAATTTAAGTGTCTTTGTCCACAGACTAGGAGACAGGCCTCAGCATCTTCAGATTAGGTGAATAAATGTCTTTGTCCACAGACATCTTCAGATTAGGTGAAGTGTCTTTGTCGACAGACTATGAGACAGGCCTCAGCATCTTCAGATTAGCTGAAGAAGTGTCTTTGGCCACAAACTAAGAGACAGGCCTCAGCATCTTCAGGTTAGGTGGAGAAGTGTCTTTGTCCACAGACTAGGAGACAGGCCTCAGCATCTTCAGATTAGGTGGAGAAGTGTCTTTGTCCACAGACTAGGAGACAGGCCTCAGCATCTTCAGATTAGGTGGAGAAGTGTCTTTGTCCACAGACTAGGAGACAGACCTCAGCATCTTCAGATTAGGTGATTAAGTGTCTTTGTCCACAGACTAGGAGACAGGCCTCAGCATCTTCAGATTAGGTGATTAAGTGTCTTTGTCCACAGACTAGGAGACAGGCCTCAGCATCTTCAGATTAGGTGATTAAGTGTCTTTGTCCACAGACTAGGAGACAGGCCTCAGCATCTTCAGATTAGGTGGAGAAGTGTCTTTGTCCACAGACTAGGAGACAGGCCTCAGCATCTTCAGATTAGGTGAAGAAGTGTCTTTGTCCACAGACTAGGAGACAGACCTCAGCATCTTCAGATTAGGTGGAGAAGTGTCTTTGTCCACAGACTAGGAGACAGGCCTCAGCATCTTCAGATTAGGTGCTACAAGACAGAGGATGGAGGAGAAGGGAAGGGAGAGATCAGAAAGCATGGAGAAGAATGAGGAGTGAGATACACCTGAGATAATGATGTGATGATGGTCTTATGATACACCTGAGATAATGATGTGATGATGGTCCTATGATACACCTGAGATAATGATGTTATGATGGTCCTATGATACACCTGAGATAATGATGTGATGATGGTCCTATGATACACCTGAGATAATGATGTGATGATGGTCCTATGATACACCTGAGATAATGATGTGATGATGGTCCTATGATACACCTGAGATAATGATGTGATGATGGTCCTATGATACACCTGAGATAATGATGTGATGATAGTCCTATGATACACCTGAGATAATGATGTGATGATAGTCCTATGATACACCTGAGATAATGATGTGATGATGGTCCTATGATACACCTGAGATAATGATGTGATGATGGTCCTATGATACACCTGAGATAATGATGTGATGATGGTCCTATGATAGAACTATAATAAGATGCATTTATTACAGGCAGCAACACAAAAACATGCTTCCATTCTGAAAAAGATTTTCTCTTTGATCTGGGTAGCTATGTTTTTATTTGACCTATATTTAATCATTCCACATATTCAAGGGAGGGAGAAAAGAAAAGGGTCTTACCTAGATTCACTCAAGTACTTAACAAGATGGTGTTCATGTTCACTGAGAGCTTTGAGACAAGCTCCCATCACTTCTGGTCCTTTAGGGAGGACTGCATTCAGTAGTTCTCTCATTCGGTCCCGTTCAGTGGTTTCAGCTGTTATTCTGGAGTACTCTTCATCACCAATCATGTCCTTTGAACGCAGAACATCTGCTATCGGCATTGGATTTTTGACTCCCTGAATGAGTTTAGCCCTGTGTTTCTTCAGAAACTCCTCAGCAGGAATCCCAGGGACTGTTAATGCTGAAAGGGGGGTGAATTAGATGAATATGTCTTTAGGGTGAACAGCAGCTGTTTCTACATCTAACATTCTCTCTAGTTATCATTCCTCTGATAATCATTTCTTGTATAGAGCTGACTCCAGGGTTGTAGTCAATTCATATTCAAGTCAGTCAATTTAAACACATTTTTTCCTTCCCACTAGTCATTGAAAATAGATGCCCTTTTCCAGTTATTGAATTGGAATTTCAGTTTACTTCCTGAATTGACTGACTTATTTGGAATTGACGCCTACCCTGGCTGACACGATTGTCTATTCTACATAACATACAGAGCCTTGCAAAAGTGTTCATACCCCTTGGATTTCTCTGTTGTGTTATATAGTGGGATTAAACTATACACAAACTATACACTTTTTTTTAAAGGGGTATCAACCAGATTCTTTTTCCAATGGCTTCCTCAGGCTGTGACCAGGCTTTAGACATAGTTTCAGGCTTTTATTTTGAAAAATGAGCGAGATGTTTCAAAAGAGGTCAGGTGTCCTCTGAATATTTCCTGCGCGCGCGGGAGGAGCTCACCATTTTCCTTTTCTCTCGTAATGAATAGGTTATGCTCCGGTTGAAATATTATCCATTATGTTTGTTAAAGACAACCTGAATTTTGATTATAAAAAACATTTGAAATGTTTCTACGGCCATTTCAGATACTTTTGGGGATTTGTCGAACGGAACACGGCTTTTGTTTTCTCAAAATAATGCGCAACCCAAATGGCCATTTTTGGGATAAAAGTATTATTTATCGAACAAAAATAACATTTGTTGTGTAACTGGGAGTCTCGTGAGTGGAAACACCCAAAGATTATCAAAGGTAAGCGATTCATTTTATTGCTTTTCTAACTTTCGTGACCAAGCTAACCAAGCTAATATAAGGCTAAGCTGTTGTAGCATTGAAAGCTACACTCACAAAAGCTTGGATTTCTTTTGCTGTAAAATATATTTTCAAAATCTGACACGATAGGTGGATTAACAACAAGCTAAGCTGTGTTTTGGTATATTTCACTTATGATTGCATGATTATAAATATTTTTATAAATATTTTTGAATTTGGCGCCCTGCAATTCAGCGGATGTTTAGGAAAGTGAACCCGTATTCGGTATCCGTAGTGCAGAAAAGTTAACTGACTTGCCTAGTAAATAAAAAACATCAACAAACAATGCCCCATAACGACATCAACATACCCCATAATGACATCACAATACCCCATAACGACATCACAATACCCCATAATGAAAAAGCAAAAACAGGTGTAGACATTTTTTGCAAATGTATAAAAAATAAGAAACAGAGATTCCTTATTTACATAAGTATTCAGACCATTTGCTATGAGACTCGAAATTTAGCTCAGTTGCGTCCTGTTTCCATTAATCATCCTTAAAATGTTTCTACAACTTGATTGGAGTCCACCTGTGGTAAATTCAATTGATTGGACATGATTTGGAAAGGCACACACCTGTCTATATAAGGTCCCACAGTTGACAGTGCATGTCAGAGAAAAAACCAAGCCATGAGGTCTCAGGAATTGTCCATAGAGGTCTGATATAGGATTGTGTTGAGGCACAGATCTGGGGAAGGGTATAAAAAAATGTCTGCAGCATTGAAGGTCCCTAAGAACACAGTGGCCTCCATCATTCTTAAATGGAAGGAGTTTGGAACCACCAAGACTCTTCTTAGAGCTGGCCGACCCCGGCCGAACTGAGCAATTGGGGGAGAAGAGCCTTGGTCGGGGATGTGACCAAGAACCTGATGGTCACTCTGACAGAGCTCCAGAGTTCCTCTGTGGAGATGGGGGAACCTTCCAAAAGGACAGCCATCTCAGCAGCACTCCACCAATCAGGCCTTTATAGTAGAGTGGGCAGACGGAAGCCACTCCTCAGTAAACGGCAGATGACAGCCTGCTTGGAGTTTGCCAAAAGGCACCTAAAGACTCTCAGATCATGAGAAACAAGATTCTCTGGTCTGATGAAACCAAGATTGAACTCTTTGGCCTGACTGCCAAGTGTCACGTCTGGAAGAAACCTGGCACCATCCCTACAGTGAAGCATGGTGGTGGCAGCGTCATGCTGTGGGGATGTTTTTCAGCAGCAGGGACTGGGAGATTAGTCAGGATCGAGGGAAAGATGAACGTTCAAAGAGATCCTTGATGAAATCCTGCTCCAGAGTGCTCAGGACCTCAGACTGGGGCGAAGGTTCACCTTCCAACAGGACAACAACCCAAAGCACACAGACAAGACAACGCAGGATTGGCTTCGGGACAAGTCTCTGAATGTCCATAAGAGGCCCAGCCAGGGCCCGGACTTGAACCCAATCCAACATCTTTGGAGAGACCTGAAAATAGCTGTGCAGCGACGCTCCCCATCCAACCTGACAGAGCTTGAACGGATCTTCAGAGAAGAATGGAAAATTTTTCCCAAATACAGGTGTGCCAAGCTTGTAGCGTCATACCCAAGAAGATTCTAGGCTGTAATCGCTGCCAAAGGTGCTTCAACAAAGTACTGAGTAAAGGGTCGGAATACTTATGTAAGGAAACACCCCCCTGAAATGGACAAAAATGAATTGGCACCGTACGAAACATATACACGATGTACAATACCACTCGGCGTCGTTTCATTCAAAACTGATTGCAAATGCCATATGGCAAATGCCAAGTGTTACACTGCAAAAATCCAATAGATGGCGAGTGCGCTTTACCGTAATTTTTCATATTGCAAATGTAACACAAGTCAAGACCCCATTAAAAAGTACTTTCTGGAACGTTTTTCGAAATTCTTTTGATTTTTATGTCAATTGCACATGTATAAGAACTGTATGAACATACTTTTGTCAAATTTTATTATTATCATCATTATTATTCTTTTTTTACTGGTCCATAAGGCACATGTTTTGTACATTTGCAATATGATTTCATAGGAAGTCAGAAGTTGAAAATATATATATTTTTTTAAACATTCAAAATGACAAGGGGCACCCCCTATTGGATGGGCACGGGTGGGGGGTGCTCCCTACCCAACCATTGACTTCTTGCTCCCAACTAAAGAAATTGTAATCACCAGGTGCACGGCTGTCCATTTGCAATATGTTTCAATGGGCATTTACCATCACGAATTTAACATGCTCAAAAATACTGCAGAAATGCAAAAGTGAACGACCCGATGAACTCGGGATGGCCGGGCAGTGATAGTGGTTCCTCTCCATCGCTCGTTGTGTTGATTTCATCATGTCCATTTGGTGATGTTTTTTCACTGTTGAATCATATTGCAAATGTACAGACATCCATTTTTAAAACCTCCATAAATCACTCAGGCTGGCCCCCATTGACTTTGGGCCGTAGTATAGTGCTCCCATAGCGGACATGGAAGTCTGGATGCCCCCTAAAAGCATTTAAAACTGTATTGAAAATCATGCCTTGTAACCCAAAACATGAAACATAGCCTAAAATACTGCAGAAATGCAAAATTGACTGGCCTGATGAACTCGGGATGGCCGGGCAGTGATGGTGGTTCCTCTCCATCGCTCGTTGTGTTGATTTCAACATGTCCATTTGGTGATGTTTTTTCACTGTTGAATCATATTGCAAATGTACTGTGCATTTGCAATATGTTTCAATGGGCATTTACCATCACGAATTTGATATGCTCAAAACTCCTGCAGAAATGCTAAATTGACTGGCCTGAAGAACTCGGGATGGCCGGGCAGTGATAGTGGTTCCTCTCCATCACTCGTTGTATTGATTTCATCATGTCCATTTGGTGATGTTTTTTCACTGTTGAATCATATTGCAAATGTACTGTGCATTTGCAATATGTTTCAATGGGCATATACCATCACGAATTTGACATGCATAAAACTCCTGCAGCAATGCGAAATTGACTGGGCAATGAACTCGGGATGGCCGGGCAGTGATTCTGGTTCCTCTCCATCGCTCGTTGTTGTTGATTTCAGAATGTAATTTTAGTGATGGTACCTCACTGTTTAAACATATTGTAAAATGTACAAAAGTCAACTAGCAAGTCAGTGTCCATCAGTCAATTAGATATTTTCAGCCAACAAACTGATACAAACTGACACCACACCCACTTTTTCCAACTCATTTAGAAACCAATTATCACATATTTCAGAGCAGGCCCAAAATTCACAGGGCCTTCTATTTAAACCATAATAAAAACATATAACACATTGTTACGTTCTAGCTGCGGGTCCAGTTCTGACATTATGTGTAGGCCTATGTGAGGCGACCTCGAATCCCAAGTTTCGGCTCGATAGGTTATTTGGTGCCCAAGCAAGACCTTAGGTGGATTTTCAGCACCAATTTTTTCCATGCCTTCCTATGGGGTCCTTGAATGAGCTATCGGACAAAAACGTTGGGGTCCGTCTCTATGGGCAATGCACCTAGTCTTGCAACTCTGGGACTTTTATAAATGTCGTCATTTTCGTAATGGTCCAAATTAATTGAAGTTATTGCAAATGTACAAGGCTGTTTCTCGGTCTGAGAACCTTCTAGAGCAACATAACTCACCGTACACTATCGACCTGAGCTCTATAACAGGTTTCTAAAGTTTCAGAGCTCTAAGTCTAACGGTTCTTTAATAGTTCGAACAAAAGTAACAATTGCAGGCACTGTCTGTCTCTAAGCCCCACAGTGTGTCACTCCATCCTTTCTGTGTGGGTGTGTGAGTTTTTCTTGGAAATCTCAAGGGATGAATGACTGATTTAGAGTTCATGAGGGTTGCCTAATCACACATATGAAGTTTTGGAAAGATTTTACTTTTTTAACCCTTCTAAACAGCACATTTGACACCAATTATGGCACTTCCCGGTTGGCACAGGAAGCTAAAAGTAAAGACATATCCTCCTTATGGTAGGCTTTTATAGAATCCTGAGTTTTAAGTCTTTATGTTAAGAACCTCTGGTTTACTGACCCCTGCCTGCCTTGACCTGTCTTTGCCTGTCCCTGTTACAATAAACACTGTTACTTGGACAGTCTGCATCTGGGTCTTACCTTGGTTCTGGTAGTATTCATCTGAAAGATAAACAACATGAGGTTATATCACTCTAAATAGCATCTGGTACAAAAGTACAAAGTTATGATTGACATATGCTCCTACCTCGTGATACTATTTCTGTCCAAACTGTCCTCTCATCATCACTGAATAACTCCATCTCAATGTCATTCCCTGTCATTTTCACAACTGCCTTGAAAAAGCTTGGTGTGGTGTCTCTATGTATAAGATGAATCCTCTGAAGGGAGATGGAGAGACTGCTTCAGCAATGTAAACATGTTTCCCATGCCAATAAAGCCATTTGAATTGAATTGAGAGCGAGCGAGAGAGATCAATGCATAGAACTGTGACTGAAATGTCAGATTCATGTTCTTAGTCTACTGAAACTGTACCGGTGGATTGATGGAGGTAGAACAGGGAATGTTCAGTCTGAAGGAACTATTCAGTTTGAAGGACTGCTCTGGTCTTGTGTTGGGAAACCTTTTAGACCCTTGAAACTTGGATTCCTGTTGTTCCACAGCCTGCGAAATGAGGCATGAAATACCCAGCCAGTCAATGTATAGTCTTGTTCAAACATTATTCAGAAAACTAGCAACACACTTCTCTTAATTTAATGAGTGTCAACAACTGCACCACTGTTTAGTTAAGCTCATCTCTATAATAATGGTCCCTCACCTGTATTTGGCCGGGGTTACTGGGGAACAGGTATAGGCGTGGAATTAGTGTTTCCTTCATCACTGTCAGATAGAGCATCAGCTCACAGTGAACATCTACGTTCCAAGAAAGGATATAGCTCAGTATAACAGAGATAGCTGAGAACTTTGGATGTAGAATCTTAGCATGGAATCTGGTGACCTCATGCACTTCCTCTAAAGACACTCCATGTTCCTCTACATGAAGAATCTTCATCTCATTCCTCAGGAAAGGGTTGGTCCCTGAACAACACAATACAAAGGAGAGAAAGACAAATATTGCATTATTCATCCAACTAAAACACAAAGAATATGCAGTATCAGATCACAGTAAACTCAAACTCCCAGAATAGTTAATTAATTCAGGAAGTGAAACTCAGTTACATGGAAATGTCTTTCTGAATACTATTTCTATATGGTTTTACCTAAACAGACACAGTGTGGCAGATGAACTTCCTCCAGTTCACCTAACTCCATAGTGATGTCCAGCAATGGACCACCTTGTGTGTACTGCATGACTTTCAGAAGGTGACTGTACGGTTCCCAGTTCCTGAAGTGATACTTCAGAATGACATCTCTCTCACACAGCCAGCGGATCCCAGACACTGTGCACTCATAACTCCCTTTGGGTGTCCTGTGCCTGAGGGCAACAACAAGATATGGTAGAGAGGGTCAATGGTCAAATGGAGAGGTTGGATTAGAAGACTACTCCCAAAGGTGATCGGGAAATACACTAGCAGGTGGAATGAAATGTTAAAAGTAGTTATTTTACCTGAACATTGTCACTCCCTGGACAGTGGAAGTCAAGGGTTCAATCTGAAGCCAGTGGGTGGAGTCCTGAAAAACGACAAGCATGTCAGTAATACATATTTGGCCTGTTTCCTGGACACCGATTGAGTCTAGTGCTGGACTAAAAAGCATGCTCAATGGAAGTTTATATAGAAAGTTATTTTAGGTCCAGGACAAGACTTAATCTGTGTCTGGGAAACTGGCCCATTAACCAAAGTAACTCATCAAATATATTTATTCAATGTTACATGGAATGCTGGTGATTTATCAGTTAAACTGTCTAATGACAAAATATGACAACAGCTAAAATCCTGCATGCCTACAAGCAGAACACAGGAATGTCTATATCCCAGTATGAATGGTTGGTCATTTCACACCTGGCTTTGAGACTGTGCCTGACTCCTGCAGGTATGTAAAATAAAGAATTGACATTATGACTTACCTCAACATGGTCACAAGTCTTACAGCTCTGAGGAATCCCTGAAGTCAAAAGTAGTTGTTATTTAAAATGGACAATCTCATGGAATAACGAATTAATAATTATTAAATAGACTTCCAATAAAAATGAATATAAATGAGCAACAGTTTCTGAATATACCATAATCTGACATTAGTGTTATATTAATTAATGTTTGTGGAAGCAGGAAACAACATCGTTCTGGTCCATGTTTTGTAGATGTTGGGGGCCTGATTTCTGGTAGATCCTAGGATGAGAGCTTGTAGGTAGAGTCAGCTAAATGATGATGTACGAGCAGCACCACAGATATTGTGATGAGCAAGATGCCTGACTTCTCTCTCACACAGTCACACACAGTATCTGCCCATGTGCAAGGGTTCTCTTGACTCTCTTACAGAGTATTAGTCACGTAACCAAAACGGCAGAGAAGTTTAGCCTCTGTCTTAGTTGTTGTAGAAATTGACCCACTACGCTGCTTACTTTGTGCTTCTACGTCATATCACTGACTCTACATTTAAGTTTGTTTTGACCAAAAAGATTGTGATTGTGTTCCTTGCCTGGGAATCAACTATATTGAATTCTTTAACCTGTTTGGGGATGGGGGCGCTGTTTAGACTATTTATGCTAATTTGGGTAATTTTTGAAATGGCTTCCCACAAAATCCTTGATCGTACAATATGCATATTATTATTATTATTGGATAGAAAACAGTCTATAGTTTCTATAGGAGTTGAAATTTTGTCTCTAAGTGGAACAGAGCCCATTCTACAGCAATTTCCCTGACATGGATTCAGATTTCAGAAATGTTGGCCACTGTTCTGAAGTCAGTTAAAACGGCACTGATATTGCTATGACTATACGGACACTTCTTACGTCTTCCCCTGGATGCCTTTACGTGATGACGATTCCAATGGGGTCGATTGCGCGTTCACAGGCCCTACAAATGAAAAAACCCTGAAGCTAGTCATTCTTTTGGAGCTGCGTCATGCGCCTAGAGGACACCGGCCCGCTCCTGTTCCAAGCATTAGTGAAGGGGGTAATATTACTCGGGTCATGTTTCTACTCGTTATGGGAGTTAAAAACATCATAAGGTAGTTAATTTAAAGCGTTTTATAGCAATTTATATCCGTTTAGTGCGATTTTGGGACATTTATTTTTGCAACGATGTGAATAGTTGGGCACGCTTTTCAGTTCATCCCGAACGCAGTAGGCATTTCCACATGGCAAGAGGACAGCTTTCCACCAAAAGACGATTCCTCCCAAGAAAGGATCCTTTGCCCAAGATACTGATGGAAGAACAGCTCAAGGTAGGACATTTTTATTATGATAAATCGTGTTTCTGTCGAAACATTTTAGTGGCTTAGGACGCCATGTTTTTTGACGTAGCTTCGCTTGGCGCAAACTGTATTGAAAAGTAAGGATAAATTAAAAAATGTAATAACGCAATTGTATTAACCTGTTGGGGATGGGGGCGCTGTTTAGACTATTTATGCTAATGTGGCTAATTTTTTAAACGGCTTCCCACAAAATCCTTGATCGTACAATATGCATATTATTATTATTATTGGATAGAAAACAGTCTATAGTTTCTATAGGAGTTGAAATTTTGTCTCTAAGTGGAACAGAGCCCATTCTACAGCAATTTCCCTGACATGGAGTCAGATTTGAGAAACGTTGGCCACTTTTCTGAAGTCATTTAAACGGGCACTGTCGTTGCTATGACTATACGGACACTTCTTACGTCTTCCCCTGGATGCCTTTACGTGATGACGATTCCAACGGGCTCGATTGCTCGTTCACAGGCCCTACAAATGAAAAAAACCTTTAGCTAGCAAGTCTTTTCTTGCTGCGTAACGCGCGTGGAAGACACCGACCCTCTCCTGTTCCAAGCGTTAGTTTAGCCTGTTATATTTCTCCGGTCATCTTTTCACTCGTTATAGGAGTTACAAACATCACAAAGTAGTTAATTTAAAGCGTTTTATAGCAATTTATATCCGTTTAGTGCGATTTTGGGACATTTATTTTTGCAACGATGTGAAAAGTTGGGAACGCTTTTCAGTTCATCCCGAACGTAGTTGACATTTCCACATGGCAAGAGGACAGCTTTCCACCAAAAGACGATTTCTCCCAAGAAAGGATCCTTTGCCCAAGATACTGATGGAAGAACAGCTCAAGGTAGGACATTTTTATTATGATAAATCGTGTTTCTGTCGAAACATTTTAGTGGCTTAGGACGCCATGTTTTTTGACGTAGCTTCGCTTGGCGCAAACTGTATTGAAAAGTAAGGATAAATTAAAAAATGTAATAACGCAATTGTATTAAGAATTAAATTGTCTATCAATCCCTGTCCACCCTATATTTTTTAGTCACGTTTATGAGTATTTATGTATAAGAGTAGATCACTGTCTAAGTGGCGCAAGGACATTTTCTGACCAGCTGAGCTACATTTCACATTGTCTAACCATGATTTTGGTGGCTAAATATAAACATTTTCGATCAAACTCTATATGGATTGTGTAATATGATGTTACAGGAGTGTCATCTGAAGAATTCTGAGAAGGTTAGTGAAAAAATTAATATATTTTTGGCGATGTTGACGTTATCGCCCACTTTGGCTAGAATCAATGCTGGGCTGCTATGTGCTATGTGCTATGCTAATATAACGATTTATTGTGTTTTCGCTGTAAGACACTTAGAAAATCTGAAATATTGTCTGTATTCACAGGATCTGTGTCTTTCGATTCGTGTATGCTGTGTATTTTTACGAAATGTTTGATGATTAGTAGTTAGGTAAACACGTTGCTCATTGTAATTATTCTAGTCCATTTGTGATGGTGGGTGCAATTGTAAACTATGCCATATACCTGAAATATGCACTTTTTTCTAACAAAACCTATCCCATACCATAAATATGTTATCAGACTGTCATCTAATGAGTTTTTTTGTTGGTTAGGGGCTATAAATATCTTAGTTTAGCCGAATTGGTGATGGCTACTGGTGTTGGTGGACAAATAAAAGATGGTGGATTATGCTAATGTGTTTTTAGGTAATAGATGTACATCTTTACATATTGTGTCTTCCCTGTAAAACATTTTAAAAATCGGAAATGTTGACTGGATTCATAAGATCTGTGTCTTTCATTAGCTGTATTGGACTTTAATGTGTGAAAGTTAAATATTTTAAAAAAATATTTTTTTTGAATTTCGCGGCACTGGTTTTTCAGTGGGGGGGGGGGGGGGTGTGCCGCTAGCGCCACGCTGATCCTAGACAGGTTAAGAATTAAATTGTCTATCAATCCCTGTCCACCCTATATTTTTTAGTCACGTTTATGAGTATTTATGTATAAGAGTAGATCACTGTCTAAGTGGCGCAAGGACATTTTCTGACCAACTGAGCTACATTTCACATTGTCTAACCATGATTTTGGGGGCTAAATATAAACATTTTCGATCAAACTGTATATGCATGTTGTAATGTGATGTTACAGGAGTGTCATCGGAAGAATTCTGAGAAGGTTAGTGAAAAAATTAATATCTTTTGGCGATGTTGACTTTTATCGCTCACTTTGGCTAGAATCAATGCTGGGCTGCTATGTGGTATGTGCTATGCTAATATAACGATTTATTGTGTTTTCGCTGTAAGACACTTAGAAAATCTGAAATATTGTCTGTATTCACAGGATCTGTGTCTTTCGATTCGTGTATGCTGTGTATTTTTACGAAATGTTTGATGATTAGTAAGTAGGTAAACACATTGCTCTAAGTAGTTTTTCTATTCCATTTGTGACGGTGGGTGCAATTGTAACCTATGCCATCTACCTGAAATATGCACTTTTTTCTAACAAAACCTATCCCATACCATAAATATGTTATCAGACTGTCATCTAATGAGTTTTTTTGTTGGTTAGGGGCTATAAATATCTTAGTTTAGCCGAATTGGTGATGGCTACTGGTGTTGGTGGACAAATAAAAGATGGTGGATTATGCTAATGTGTTTTTAGGTAATAGATGTACATCTTTACATATTGTGTCTTCCCTGTAAAACATTTTAAAAATCGGAAATGTTGACTGGATTCACAAGATCTGTGTCTTTCATTAGCTGTATTGGACTTTAACCTGTTGGGGATGGGGGCGCTGTTTAGACTATTTATGCTAATGTGGCTAATTTTTTAAACGGCTTCCCACAAAATCCTTGATCGTACAATATGCATATTATTATTATTATTGGATAGAAAACAGTCTATAGTTTCTATAGGAGTTGAAGTTTGGTCTCTAAGTGGAACAGAGCCCATTCTACAGCAATTTCCCTGACATGGAGTCAGATTTGAGAAATGTTGGCCACTTTTCTGAAGTCAGTTAAAAGGGCACTGTCGTTGCTATGACTATACGGACACTTCTTACGTCTTCCCCTGGATGCCTTTACGTGATGACGATTCCAACGGGCTCGATTGCTCGTTCACAGGCCCTACAAATGAAAAAAACCTTTAGCTAGCAAGTCTTTTCTTGCTGCGTAACGCGCGTGGAAGACACCGACCCTCTCCTGTTCCAAGCGTTAGTTTAGCCTGTTATATTTCTCCGGTCATCTTTTCACTCGTTATAGGAGTTAAAAACATCATAAGGTAGTTAATTTAAAGCGTTTTATAGCAATTTATATCCGTTTAGTGCGATTTTGGGACATTTATTTTTGCAACGATGTGAAAAGTTGGGCACGCTTTTCAGTTCATCCCGAACGCAGTTGACATTTCCACATGGCAAGAGGACAGCTTTCCACCAAAAGACGATTTCTCCCAAGAAAGGATCCTTTGCCCAAGATACTGATGGAAGAACAGCTCAAGGTAGGACATTTTTATTATGATAAATCGTGTTTCTGTCGAAACATTTTAGTGGCTTAGGACGCCATGTTTTTTGACGTAGCTTCGCTTGGCGCAAACTGTATTGAAAAGTAAGGATAAATTAAAAAATGTAATAACGCAATTGTATTAAGAATTAAATTGTCTATCAATCCCTGTCCACCCTATATTTTTTAGTCACGTTTATGAGTATTTATGTATAAGAGTAGATCACTGTCTAAGTGGCGCAAGGACATTTTCTTTACCAGCTTGTCTACATTTCACATTGTCTAACCATGATTTTGGTGGCTAAATATAAACATTTTCGATCAAACTGTATATGCATGTTGTAATGTGATGTTACAGGAGTGTCATCGGAAGAATTCTGAGAAGGTTAGTGAAAAAATTAATATCTTTTGGCGATGTTGACTTTTATCGCTCACTTTGGCTAGAATCAATGCTGGGCTGCTAATTGCTATGTGCTAAGCTAATATAACGATTTATTGTGTTTTCGCTGTAAGACACTTAGAAAATCTGAAATATTGTCTGTATTCACAGGATCTGTGTCTTTCGATTTGTGTATGCTGTGTATTTTTACGAAATGTTTGATGATTAGTAGTTAGGTAAACACGTTGCTCATTGTAATTATTCTAGTCCATTTGTGATGGTGGGTGCAATTGTAAACTATGCCATATACCTGAAATATGCACTTTTTTCTAACAAAACCTATCCCATACCATAAATATGTTATCAGACTGTCATCTAATGAGTTTTTTTGTTGGTTAGGGGCTATAAATATCTTAGTTTAGCCGAATTGGTGATGGCTACTGGTGTTGGTGGACAAATAAAAGATGGTGGAATATGCTAATGTGTTTTTAGGTAATAGATGTACATCTTTACATATTGTGTCTTCCCTGTAAAACATTTTAAAAATCGGAAATGTTGACTGGATTCATAAGATCTGTGTCTTTCATTAGCTGTATTGGACTTTAATGTGTGAAAGTTAAATATTTAAAAAAATATTTTTTTTGAATTTCGCGGCACTGGTTTTTCAGTGGGGGGGGGGGGGGGTGTGCCGCTAGCGCCACGCTGATCCTAGACAGGTTAATGTGTGAAAGTTAAATATTTTAAAAAAATATTTTTTTTGAATTTCGCGGCACTGGTTTTTCAGTGGGGGGGGGGGGGTGTGCCGCTAGCGCCACGCTGATCCTAGACAGGTTAAAACTATTTTGATTTAAAAACAATGAAATAAAATAACGCTCACATTTCTCAGGTCCAGGCTTGATCCAACTCTCTCCACCATGGTCTCTGGTGTCCTCAGGTCCAGGCTTGATCCAACTCTCTCCACCATGGTCTCTGCTGTTGGTAAAGCAGAAGGATAGACTGTGAATAAACTAAATACAACTTATAAAGGATTTAAATAACATACCAGTCTTCATAAGCAGTGCAAAGGGTGTATAAAGGGTGACAGAACAGCTCCCTATGTAGGGTGCATTGCCTAAATGTGACATAACCCACTATCTCACCTTCCATAAAGTCAATACTGAAGGTCACATTTAACTAGGCACAGTCTAACTGTCTGTAGGTCCAAAAGAACACATTAAAACGCATCACTACTACTACTAATCTAACTGTCTGTAGGTCCAACAGAACATATTAAAACACACCACTACAACTACTAATCTAACTGTCTGTAGGTCCAACAGAACAAATTAAAACACACCACTACTACTAATCTAACTGTCTGTAGGTCCAACAGAACACATTAAAACACACTACTACTACTAATCTAACTGTCTGTAGGTCCAACAGAACACATTAAAACACACCACTACTACTACTAATCTAACTGTCTGTAGGTCCAACAGAACACATTAAAACACACTACTACTACTAATCTAACTGTATGTAGGTCCAACAGAACACATTAAAACACACCACTACTACTACTAATCTAACTGTCTGTAGGTCCAACAGAACACATTAAAACACACTACTACTACTAATCTAACTGTAGGAATGATTCCAGAGGAAAACAAATGATAAAACATTGCTATGACTCACCTCTGAATGTGTTGGTCATCTATCTGACACAGGGTCACTGAGGAGGAGGAGTAAACCCCAAACACAGGATAGAGGGGTTCAGTGAATCTGGCGTGTTCTGAATCAGTGTTCTGTCAGTGTACCAGAGGAGGACACACTATAGAAGGACAAAATACCAGCTGGCCAGTCCAGATACACTCCAACTCTGTTAGAACCAGGATCAGAGATGCATGTGCTGCATCCAGCATGGTTAAAGACATAACCATCTTTAGAGCAGAGTAACCAGCAGGACCATTCCTTCCTCTTCATTCCTTTGGACGCCACACCAATGACAGCCTCGTCACCATCCCTCTCCACCTCCCAGTAATAATGACACCCAGATAAGCCTTCTCTGCAGAGAACTTGGTAACGACATTTAAAGGGTATTGAAGGGTATTGAACTTCGGGACTACAGTCAAATCTGTCTGGATGGTCTTCATAATGCTGATTCTCTTCCACCAATGTCACCTTCCTGTTCCCCTCAGACAGTATCAGGTTTGGGTGTGCTGTATTTGGGTCCAGGGTGAGATGACAGGCATCTGTAGACAAAAGGAGAGTTTAATCAAACCACGTCTTCATACAAAATATTGTTTTGGAGAAACAGCACAAGTATTGATTAGTTACTATGTTAATTAAGTATTGATTAGTTACTATGTTAGTTACTATGTTACTATGTTATGTTATAGTTCTGAATATGCAGTTAATTAGGATTGAAGAGACTTACATTTCCTCGGCCCTGATTTCAGCCTGCACTCTCCACCATGATCCACACTGTAGGAGAAACAGGTTATTGACTGACAAAGACCTAATAAAGCAGTCAACATTTAAACCATATTGTTATGTTCTGGTGCACTATCCAAGTTCATTACTAGAGACATACAGGTACTCTATCCTACCTACTGCATACAGAACGGAGTACAATTCATTACTAGAGACATACAGGTATTCTATCCTACCTACTGCATAGAGAAAAGAGTACAATTCATTACTAGAGACATACAGGTATTCTATCCTACCTACTGCATAGAGAAAAGAGTACAATTCATTACTAGAGACATACAGGTATTCTATCCTACCTACTGCATACAGAACGGAGTACAATTCATTACTAGAGACATACTAGTATTCTATACTACCTACTGCATACAGAACGGAGTACAATTCATTACTAGAGATATACAGGTATTCTATCCTACCTACTGCATACAGAATGGAGTACAATTCATTACTAGAGACATACAAGTATTCTATACTACCTACTCCATACAGAACGGAGTACAATTCCTTACTAGAGACATACAGGTATTCTATCCTACCTAATGCATACAGAACAGAGTACAATTCAAACAGGATATCAGAGATGCAGAAGAAGAGTATTCATGTGGTGATGATGTATACTGTGATGGAGTGCTAAGCCTGCTGGGTAAACTTCCTCTTAATTCTCCCATCATGCCCTCATGTTACTGACCCTACTACACTACATATGACACAACCGCTGCTCACACTATTAGGACATCTATTCTGACTTACTTCAGCTTCATCAGTTTATATGTGGGATCCACCAGAGCAGCTGAAAGCAGTCCCCCTGCAGAGTCTCCTGGGTGATTGTAGCTCAGGTCCAGCTCTTTCAGGTGGGAGGGGTTTGACCTCAGAGCTGAAGACAGAGCAGCACAGCCCTCCTCTGTGACCAGACAGCCAGACAGCCTACAGAGAGACACAACAGCTGTCTAGGTTGGTGTACTGGTGTCAATCATCTTGTAGGAAACCCATACATTTGTCCATGACACAAGCATTGTGATAAAACATCAGATTTTCAGACTATTTGTTTTACTAAGCTCAGTACAGACCTGACTGAAACAGATGTACTTACCCCAGTGAGTGTAGTTTACAGTCGGGATCCTCCAGTCCAGCAAACAGCAGTGTAACTCAGCTCAGTACCGACCTGACTGAAACAGCTGTACTTACCCCAGTGTGTGTAGTTTACAGTCTGGATCCTCCAGTCCAGCAGACAGCAGTGTAACTCAGCTCAGTACAGACCTGACTGAAACAGCTGTACTTACCCCAGTGTGTGTAGTTTACAGTCTGGATCCTCCAGTCCAGAAGACAGCAGTGTAACTCCTGAGTCCTGCAGCTCATTGTCTCTCAGCTCCAGGTGTTTCAGTTGTGAGTTGGGTGAACTCAGGACTGAGACCAGATCTGAACAGCAACCCTCTGTCAGACCACACTGACCCAGACTAGAGGGCAGAAGAGCACATGATTAACACATGTTTAAACCTGTCAAGCCCCGGGGTTCCGCTAGCGGAACTCCTCCCACATTCCACTGAAAAGGCAGAGCGCGAATTTCAAAAGATATTTTTTAGAAATATTTAACTTTCACACATTAACAAATCCAATACAGCAAATGAAAGATACACATCTTGTGAATCCAGTCAACATGTCCGATTTTTTTAATGTTTTACAGCGAAAACACCACGTATATTTATGTTAGCTCACCACCAAATGCCAAAAAAGCACAGACATTTTTCACAGCACAGGTAGCTTGCACATAACCAAGCAAACTAACCAAGAACCAACCAAACTAACCAAGAAACAACTTCATCAGATGACAGTCTTATAACATGTTATACAATACATCTATTTTTTGTTCGAAAAATGTGCATATTTGAGGTATAAATCAGTTTTACATTGCAGCTACCATCACAGATACCATCAAAAATAGCACCGAAGCAGCCAGAGTAATTATAGAGACCAACGTGAAATACCTAAATACTCATCATAAAACATTTCTGAAAAATACATGGTGTACAGCAAATTAAAGACAAACATCTTGTGAATCCAGCAAATATTTCCGATTTTTTAAGTGTTTTACAGCGAAAACACAATATAGCATTATATTAGCTTACTACAATAGCCTACCACACAACCGCATTCATTCATTCAAGGCACGTTAGCGATAGCAATAGGCACATTAGCGATAGCGAATAAACCAGCAAAAGATATAAATTTTTTCACTAACCTTCATAAACTTCATCAGATGACAGTCCTATAACATCATATTACACAATACATATATGGTTTGTTCGAAAATGTGCATATTTAGAGCTGAAATCCGTGGTTATACATTGTGAAAACTTAGCAACTTTTTCCCAGAATGTCCGGATATATTTCTGACACTCACCTATTCTGACCAAATAACTATTCATAAACTTTACTAAAAAATACATGTTGTATAGGAAATGATAGATACACTAGTTATTAATGCAATCGCCGTGTTAGAATTCTAAAAATAACTTCATTACAACATGCAGCTTACGTTATGGCGAGAGAGTGCCCAAAATCTGGGCGCAAACTAAAAGTAAACATGTTCAACAGATATATGAAATAACATCATAAATGGGTCCTACTTTTGATGATCTTCCATCAGAATGTTGTACAATGGGTCCTTTGTCCAGAACAATCGTTGTTTGGTTTTAGAAAGGCATTTTTCCCTCTCGAATGAGCAAGCAAAACTAGCCAAGTGGCGCTAAGCTCTCCTTCGTCACCAAACGCAAAGAACGCAACACGCCTAAACTCCCGAAAAAATTTCAATAATCGGATAAAACTATATTGAAAAAACATACTTTACGATGATATTATCACATTTATCAAATAAAATCAAAGCCGGAGATATTAGGCGTCTATAGCGAATGCTTTTCAGAAGCCAATACTGGTGACCTTTATGCGCTTCCTGAACAAAGGAATTCGGAGGGTCATGTCATTCAAAGCGCTCTCTTTTGACCATAGAAATACCTAGAAACCCCATTTCACCTCTCACAGCCTATTGACATCTAGTGGAAGGCGTATGAAGTGCATGTATAGTCATACATTTCAAGCAAAATGATAGGCAGGCCCTGGAACAGAGCCTCGATTTCAGATTTTTCACATTCTGACAGGAAGTTTGCTGCAAAATGAGTTCTGTTTTACTCACAGATATAATTCAAACGGTTTTAGAAACTTGAGAGTGTTTTCTATCCAATAGTAATAATAATATGCATATTGTACGAGCAAGAATAGAGTACGAGGCAGTTTAAATTGGGCACGATTTTTCCCCAAAGTGAAAATAGCGCCCTCTATCCTCAACAGGTTTAAAACATCCACATAATAACTCATACTGAAGAAAGTTAACTCACACTAGTGTCTGTATGTTGCAGAGTGGACTGGTTAGTCCAACACAGAGTAGCTCCACTCCTCTGTCTTCCAGGTTATTGTAGCTGAGGTCCAGTTCTCTCAGGGGGGAGTTTGGTGTCTGCAGAGCTGAGGCCACAGTCTCACAGGATTTATATGTGAGTTTACAGCCATCCAGTCTGGAGAGAGGGGATATGTCGATACACTGTTAAATATACAAAGCTTTAACAATAATGAGATGCATTAAGACAATAACAGAAGGACATGATTAACCAATGTTAAATACATACTAACTCAGTCAAGATATTTAACTCACACTAGTGTCTGTATGTTGCAGAGTGGACTGGTTAGTCCATCACAGAGCAGCTCCACTCCTCTGTCTTCCAGGTCATTGTAGCTGAGGTCCAGTTCTCCCAGGGGGGAGTTTGGTGTCTGCAGAGCTGAGGCCAGAGTCTCACAGGATTTATATGTGAGTTTACAGCCATCCAGTCTGGAGAGAGGGGATATGTCGATACACTGTCAAATATGCAAAGCTTTAAGAATAATGAGATGCATTAAGACAATAACAGAAGGACATGATTAAACAATGTTAAGTACATACTAACTCAGTCAAGATATTTAACTCACACTAGTGTCTGTATGTTGCAGAGTGGACTGGTTAGTCCAACACAGAGCAGCTCCACTCCTCTGTCTTCCAGGTCATTGTAGCTGAGGTCCAGTTCTCTCAGGGGGGAGTTTGGTGTCTGCAGAGCTGAGGCCAGAGTCTCACAGAATGTATATGTGAGCTTACAGTGATCCAGTCTGGAGAGAGGAGATAATCTGTTAGATATACAAATCCTTCATTATAATGATACTGTAAACATCAACTCAATAACAGAACTTACAGTGCTCTCTTGCAGGTTTTCACAACCGGCTGCAACCTCTGATAACCTTTCTCTGATGTGTTGTATGTCTTCAGGTCAAACTCCTCCAGCACCTCCTCTGACATCAGTAACAGGTAGGCCAGGGCTGAACATTGGTTAGGTTTTAGCTCTGTTTCTGAAAGAGTTCCTGATCGCATGGAGGTCTGCATGTCTTCAACTAGAGAGTTGGCACCAAGTTCATTCAGACAGTGGAACAAGTTGATGATCCTTTCTGGTGAGGATTCCCTTTTGATCTTGTCTGAAAGGTACCTGACTGTTCTCTCAACTATTTCCTCATTGCTCTGTGTTGTACTTCCTGTCTGTGTCAGAAGGCCTCTTAACAGATTCTGATTGGACGCCAGTGAGAGACCCAGAAGGAAGCGGAGGAACAGGTCCAGGTGTCCATTCTCACTCTTCAAGGCCTGGTCCACTGCGCTCCTGTGTAAGTCAGACAACTGGATTGACTCCTTCTCTTCATCATCACTAGTGGGGGAGAAAACATTTTCCTTCTTGTCCAGACATGATTCTAAAGCATGCACTGCTGCTAGAAACTCCTGAATGCTCAGATGCACAAAGCTGTAGACCTTCTCTTGGTACAGCCCAGATTCTTCTTTAAAGATCTCTGTACACAATGCTGAGTACTCTGATGCCTCTGTGACATCAAGGCCACACTCTCTCAGGTCCTCCTCATAGAAGATCAGGTTGCCCTTCTGCAGTTGTTGGAAAGCCAGCTTTGCCAGTTTCAGGATCATCTCTTTGTCTGACTGAGACAGTTCCTTTGAGTTTGTCTCTGTGGCTTTGTTGTACTTCCTGTTCTTCACAATGATTTGGATGAGTATGAAGTGTGAGTACATCTGGGTCAGAGTTTTGGGGACTTCATCCTTCTCTGCCTCTTTCAGGATCATCTCAAGGACAGTGGCTGATATCCAACAGAAGACTGGCATGTGGCACATGATGTGGAGGCTCCTTGATGTCTTCATGTGTTTGATGATTTCATTGGCCATATTCTGATCTGTGATTTTCTTCCTGAAGTACTCCTCCTTCTGTGGATCATTGAACCCTCGTACCTCTGTCACCTGGTCAACACACTCAGGAGGGATCTGATTGGCTGCTGCAGGCTGTGAGGTTATCCAGAGGAGAGCAGAGGGAAGCAGATTCCCCTCGATGAGGTTTGTCAGCAGCACGTCCACTGAGGTTGGCTTCGTGACATCACAGCACTTCTCATTGTTTTTGAAGTCTAGAGGAAGTCGAGACTCATCTAGACCATCAAAAATGAAAACAGTTTTGGTTTCACCATCTTCAATGCTGTCAATCTCTTTCAGCTCTGGGAAGTAGTGGGAAAGAAGTTGCATCGGACTGTATTGGTCCTTTTTCAGGTTCAGTTCACGGAAAGGAAGAGGAAACATGAAATGAACGTCCTGATTTGCTTTTCCCTCTGCCCAGTCAAGGATGACCTTCTGCACAGAGACTGTTTTTCCAATGCCAGCGATTCCTTTTGTCAGCACAGTTCTGATAGGTTTGTCTTGTCCAGGTAAAGGCTTGAAGCTGTCATTGCATTTGATTGATGTCTCTTGTGTGGTTTGTTTCTTGGATGCCATCTCTATCTGTCTAACCTCATGTTCATTATTGAGCCCTCCACTTCCACCCTCTGTGATGTAGAGCTCTGTGTAGATGTCCTTGAACAGACTTTTGTTTCCATGGTGTCCAATTCCTTCAGATATGTGTTGATACTTGTGTTTCAGTTTAGCCTTAATGTCTTGTTGGACTGTCAGCAGAGTTTGACCTGTAGGAAAACAATGAGAGTTGGGACTCATAAGTTTGTTTGTGTGTTTTATAAGGTCCTTTGTACCGTTCTTTGTAATATTGAATGAAACACAGTCTTACTTCTTCTGTCCAGAAGGTTGTGTGTGATCTTTAATGCATCCTCACTGCCCAAACTCTCCACTTCCTTATTGTCATCTGGTAATGGTTCCTGGCTGAAAGCAGGTGGCTGATCACTCTTCATTGATAGCAGGCTGGTTGTAGGTAACTCTGCTCTGGGCTTCTGGACACTGAACAAAACAGGGAGACAAATCACCTCATCAATATCACATCAATACCTCATCTACTTCATTTTAACAAATGTATAGTGGAACTTCTAGAAATCCTGATGTTGCTTTATAAAGCTACAGTCTGCAATTGGTAAATTCATTTTTGGCCTTTTAAATGAATGATATAGACCTACAGTTTAGGTAATGTGGGAACACTTTTCTCTTTAGTTTATATCTTTAAGATAACTGTATATTTTACATTTAATCTCTTACCTCTTAGAACTGGTGTCTTGAGTCATTTTAGAGGCAGTGGGCTCCTCTCTCTCCCCAGAGAGACTAATTTTAGAGGCAGTGGTCCCCTACTCTCTCTCCCCAGAGAGACTCATTTTAGAGGCAGTGGTCCCCTCCTCTCTCTCCCCAGAGAGAATCGTTTTAGAGGCAGTGGTCTCCTCCTCTCTCTCCCCAGAGAGACTCATTTTAGATGTAAGTCATAGCTCACTCAGCTACAATAAGAAGAAACAGAACAGTCAATATTTCTGAACATTGTTGAAGAACCATAAACAATGACAACACATTTACTATCTTTGGTCAAAGAGTACAATCAGCGACTTCATATTCTATTCAAACATACACAGTCCAATATGTTATTAAACATAAACAGTCCAATATGTTATTAAACATAAACAGTCCAATATGTTATTAAACATACACAATCCAATATGTTATTCATTAATTTGACTTGGATCCCCACTAGCTGACTCCATAACAACAGCTAGTCTACCTGGTTGGATCCCCTGACTCCATAACAACAGCTAGTCTACCTGGTTGGATCCCCTGACTCCATAACAACAGCTAGTCTACCTGGTTGGATCCCCTGACTCCATAACAACAGCTAGTCTACCTGGTTGGATCCCCTGACTCCATAACAACAGCTAGTCTACCTGGTTGGATCCCCTGACTCCATAACAACAGCTAGTCTACCTGGTTGGATCCCCTGACTCCATAACAACAGCTAGTCTACCTGGTTGGATCCCCTGACTCCATATCAACAGCTAGTCTACCTGGTTGGATCCCCTCACTCCATAATAACAGCTAGTCTACCTGGTTGTATCCCCTCACTCCATAACAACAGCTAGTCTACCTGGTTGGATCCCCTGACTCCATAACAACAACTAGTCTACCTGGATGGATCCCCTGACTCCATAACAACAGCTAGTCTACCTGGTTGGATCCCCTGACTCCATAACAACAGCTACTCTACCTGGTTGGATCCCCTGACTCCATAACAACAGCTACTCTACCTGGTTGGATCCCCTGACTCCATAACAACTGCTAGTCCACCTGGTTGGATCCCCTGACTCCATAACAACAGCTAGTCTACCTGGTTGGATCCCCTGACTCCATAACAACAGCTAGTCTACATGGGCTCCACACACAACTAAAATACATTATAGACATCTACTTTACATTGAAAGACGGTAGTAGACATTATAATGTGCAATCAATCGCCTATAACAACAACTCTATACCTCATAGCCTATAACATGACATATTAATTAGGATAATCAATATAAATCAACATAAAATCCTAAAATGAATATTCTTGAAAGTTGAAATCAGTATTGTAATAACTTCACAATTCTGCGGATGTTTTACCCCCTAAATCACCTCTCTGTACAATAGTCTAAGTTCTCAAACACTTTTCTTTATTAAATTGTAAAAAGCTACAAACCTCATAACATGTTTCTTCGACCGTTATTTCTCTACTTCCTTATAAAATGTTGACTACTTCCCATTTCAACACAGTGGGCGGGTTCAACACGTATAGGTTTATATTATATGTTCATATTTATGTAACATTAAGTCCCTAACCCGGACGACGCTGGGCCAAATTGTGCGCCGCCCTATGGGTCTCCAGATCACGGACGGTTACAGCCCGCGATCGAACCCGGGTTTGTAGTGATGCAGTGTTTTAGACCGCTGCGCCACTCGGGAGCTTAAGTTAAAATAGCTGACAGATATTTCTTCCTAACCCTTTAAGAGAATACAGCCGACACACCATCGTTTCTTGTTCTGGTTTAATAGTTGCCTACAAGGTGATACGCATTGCTTTGTTATGCAAGAAAATGTCAAAAATTTCGAAACATTGGTTTGTCTGGCAAGTATGTTTGATTGTTGAGCTGGGGTGTACTACTTAGAGCACACCGTACCAAACCGTTGCAAAACGTTTTGGAACGACAACGAGTTTCAAATTCAGGTAATTCCGAGCCGGACCGACTTTTGGGAACCCTGATTTAGTCAACATTTACATCGTTTATGTGCCAATTTGTTGCATGTCACTTTTACTTGACCGGCTTGACGAGACGGACTAGTTTCTTTAGCGACAGATTTACACATTTCCGATGCACGTCTTCTTTCGGGAATTGAAACAACGCAAAGTGTCGACTGTTGGGGCTCACGCGGATAGCAAATCACGATAATGTGCTATCAATCGCCTATAACAACCACTCTATACCTCATAGCCTATAACATCACATCATATTAATTAGGATAATCAATATGAATCAACATATAAACCTACAATTATTATTCTTGAAAGTTGAAATCAGTATTGTAATAACTTCACATTTCTGCGGATATTTTACCCCCCAAATCACCTCTCAGTACAATAGTCTAAGTTCTCAAACACTTTTCTATATTAAATTGTAAAAAGCTACAAACCTCATAACATGTTTCTTCGACCGTTATTTCTCTACTTCCTTATAAAATGTTGGCTACTTCCCATTTCAACACAGTCGACGCGTTCAACACGTATAGGTTTATATTACATGTTCATATTTATGTCATATAAAGTCTCGATACACTTCATGCAGGTGTTCAGCCCATAAATTCATATTCTATCTGGTAAAAGTGTATTTTGTATTATTTTATTTCAGGATTTGATTGAGTGATGTTTTGCAGTGCTACCAGCAGAGGGCAGTGTGACAACAACCAGGTTCGGCAGAAGGACGCTAGACGGTCATATCTGTGTTGTTATGGTAGGGCTAGGGTCACATGACAGGATGGGTAACCAATGATAGACAATGAATCTTCAGAACCCAAAACAGACTGATTACAATGTATAGTAGATGACGTTACATTGAACTAATCACATTTATTAAAGACCACAGAGACACATAAATACATTTAATTCCTTTTCATTTTATTTATTGAAAATGTATTTGACAGAGATTCTGCACATCAATCAACATGTCTGTAAATGTGACAGATTTAGCCAGCGAGCTAGTTTTCAACTGTAGTCCCTGGGCAGGTAGATAAACATTTGAATAAAAACGAAATAAATGTTTTTGTCCTAACACAACTGATTCTACTAATCAAAGGCTTGATGATAATGAGTTAATTAGTTTAAGGTGTTCGTTCTCGGGTAAAAACTAAAACATGCAGCCCATTGGGGGTCCCAGAGGAGAGGTTTGGAATAAACTGACCTAGAATAATGTGATACAAATCAACTAATTATTTATTCAATATCTCACCAATTCACACACACAGAAATAGACACAGACACACAGAGAGATTAAAACACTACAGGATAACACAGTATTTAACTTTTACTAAAAATATCATTTAGGTCTATATTTTCATAGTGACTATGTACATGATGGGGGTCACTTCCATTTTAATTCCAGTCAATTCAGAAAGTAAACCAAATTCCAGAATTGGAATTAGAATTTCAGTCTACTTCCTGAATTGACTGGAATTTAAATGGAATTGACCCCAACCCTGACTATGTATTGGTTTACCAACCTTTCTCAATATATTTTTCAATTATGAATTCTCACACCCAGGGGCCATTTATTAAATCAAATGTTATTGGTCACATACACATATTTAACAGACGTTATTGTGGCTGTAGCGAAATTATTGTGTCCCTAGCTCCAACAGTGCAGTAGTATCTAACAATACACAATAATACACAATAATACACAATAATACACAATAATACACAATAATACACAATAATACACAACAATACACAATAATATACAACAATACACAACAATACACAATAATACACCATAGTACACAATAATAGACAATAATACACACATCTAAAGTAGAAGAATATAGAAATATGTGAAGACACACACACACACAAAGCACACGCGCAGACAGACAAAGACTCACACACACTCTCCTTCCCGCTAACTTTAGACCAGGCGTATGCACCGTTTCTAGTGGTTGAAGTATTGCATTTCAAGCAGGCAGGTAGATTAGTATTTAGTGTAAATGTGGGATATGATGGACACGCTTATTCATAACAATAACAAGGTTGATAACAAGATGCAATCATTTACCGTTAGTGAGAATAGAGAACATCCGTTCAGTTTATCTTTGCATTTATCTTTGCTATTATTTATTTCGTTTCCATGATCGTTGCATAATAAATCCCTCACCTTTTCTGTGATGGTTTCATTCTCACGAGGTAGCATACAGGCCTACAACGAGGTTACCATTCGTCCCATCTCTCGTTTAATTGGACCCACTTCACAGCAGTAAATAGATCAGCTATTTCAAGTATTTTGTTCTATGTAACAAACAAAATGTGCCACAAAACATGCATGTGCCAGTTTTCACGCAAATGTAGTCATTTATAAAAAAGTGAATTTGACATGAGAATGTGCTAATCCTCCCGCTAACTTTAGACCAGGCGTCCTTACACTTTCTAGTGGTGGCAGTCTTGCATTGCAAGAAGACAAAATTAGACTAGTAGTAGCCTGGTGCAGATGGGGAATATATGACGAGACTGTTATGTGACATTTCTTGCTTAGACAATATTTAATTTATAAACATAATACATCATAATAAATTCCTCACCTTTTCTGGCCATGACGAGTCCCACTCAGCACGTGACGTCCACGTACAGCAAATTTTCGGCTGTATCAGGTCTATATCAGGACTATATCAGGACTATAGCAGGTCTATATCAGGACTATATCAGGTCTATATCAGGACTATATAAGGACTATATAAGGACTATATCAGGACTATATCAGGTCTATATCAGGACTATATCAGGTCCGTTAGTCATGGACTTTATTTCCCACAAAATTGTCTTCCCGAAAACTGGGCTGTATTTAGTTCGTCTATATCAGGACTATATCAGGTCCGTTGGTCATGGACTTTATTTCCCACTAAATTGTCTTCCCGAAAACTGGGCTGTATTTAGTCCGTCCGTTTTGGTCCAAATATAGCCGAAGGTCAGGCTGATCAGCTTGTACTCATTGAAATGCATGAGATACACCAATACAATTATACAATATTGAATATAGCATAAGTTTGATTTTTATTTTGATATTCACAATATAATAAAATATATTGATTTAAAAATTTAAAAAATCGAATAGCTTGTTAGATGTTCTGATATAGACAGAATGACTGAAAATTACCTGTAATTTCAAATCATTAGTTTACAATTTCACAACGGAATTTATTACAATTTATAACCTTCGTGCCTCAAAACTGGGAGGCAGAACGACGCGGTGTTGCCAACTTAGCGACGTAGTCGCTATATTTAGCGAGTATTCAGACCCCTCTAGCGACACATTTTCAAAAAAGCGACTAGCGACAAATCTAGCGACTTTTTCTGGTGTTATTTGAGACTTTTGGAGACTCTGACGTGAAGGCACATATCGTTCTTACTCTTCTCAACGAGCAGCGGGTGCTGCCGTGGGCCCCACCCCCGTCCCAAAGCACTCACAGGCGGCCCAGTCGTCGCGCTGCAGTCAGAGCAGGAGATGTTCACCCCTCCGCGTCCAGACTGCAAATGAATCGCGTATGCAGGAAGTCGCCGCTGGCTGATCCCGCCCTGATTTACTTTTAAAAAACTATTAACCTGAAGTAGGGCCAGACTAGTTACCATTATTTTCTCACTTTGCCATTGACAGTTTATTCTATTGTCTCTTTTCGGTCCATTTAGATTGTTTTTGTATACAATGTAAAAAATGTAATGATTAAAAACGTTCATGTTTTACTGTGACTTGTTATAGGCTCCTAAGTGGACCATAAGGTTAAAAACCAAACCAAATTAAGAAAAACGAAAAAAAACTAAGTAGCTCGGCCACAGCGTCTCTTTAAGGTCCCAAGCCCGGATAAAAGAGGAGGGTTGGAATTGAGACATTAAAAAAAACAAGAATCGACAGAAGAAAGTTCATTTGTAGTTCTAAACATGTTTAGGGTGTTTTTACTCACTATTTGTCTCTCCACCTTGGCAGTGCCCTTAATTACCACAGCTATAAAGGCCACAAAGTCCACCTTCTCTCCACCTTGGCAGTGCCCTTAATTACCACAGCTATAAAGGCCACAAAGTCCACCTTCTCTCCACCTTGGCAGTGCCCTTAATTACCACAGCTATAAAGGCCACAAAGTCCACCTTCTCTCCACCTTGGCAGTGCCCTTAATTACCACAGCTATAAAGGCCACAAAGTCCACCTTCTCTCCACCTTGGCAGTGCCCTTAATTACCACAGCTATAAAGGCCACAAAGTCCACCTTCTCTCCACCTTGGCAGTGCCCTTAATTACCACAGCTATAAAGGCCACAAAGTCCACCTTCTCTCCACCTTGGCAGTGCCCTTAATTACCACAGCTATAAAGGCCACAAAGTCCACCTTCTCTCCACCTTGGCAGTGCCCTTAATTACCACAGCTATAAAGGCCACAAAGTCCACCTTCTCTCCACCTTGGCAGTGCCCTTAATTACCACAGCTATAAAGGCCACAAAGTCCACCTTCTCTCCACCTTGGCAGTGCCCTTAATTACCACAGCTATAAAGGCCACAAAGTCCACCTTCTCTCCACCTTGGCAGTGCCCTTAATTACCACAGCTATAAAGGCCACAAAGTCCACCTTCTCTCCACCTTGGCAGTGCCCTTAATTACCACAGCTATAAAGGCCACAAAGTCCACCTTCTCTCCACCTTGGCAGTGCCCTTAATTACCACAGCTATAAAGGCCACAAAGTCCACCTTCTCTCCACCTTGGCAGTGCCCTTAATTACCACAGCTATAAAGGCCACAAAGTCCACCTTCTCTCCACCTTGGCAGTGCCCTTAATTACCACAGCTATAAAGGCCACAAAGTCCACCTTCTCTCCACCTTGGCAGTGCCCTTAATTACCACAGCTATAAAGGCCACAAAGTCCACCTTCTCTCCACCTTGGCAGTGCCCTTAATTACCACAGCTATAAAGGCCACAAAGTCCACCTTCTCTCCACCTTGGCAGTGCCAGTAATTATCACAGCTATAAAGGCTACAAAGTCCACCTTCTCTCCACCTTGGCAGTGCCCTTAATTACCACAGCTATAAAGGCCACAAAGTCCACCTTCTCTCCACCTTGGCAGTGCCCTTAATTACCACAGCTATAAAGGCCACAAAGTCCACCTTCTCTCCACCTTTGCAGTGCCCTTAATTACCACAAATATATTGGCCACAAAGTCCACCTTCTCTCCACCTTGGCAGTGCCCTTAATTACCACAGCTATAAAGGCCACAAAGTCCACCCTCTTGACCTTTAAAATGTCAGGATCCTGCTGGTGAAAGGAAACCCCTGCATCCTGCAGTGTAGGCCAATCCACCACCATGGACTCTTCTGATGCACCATTCAAACCCTCAACCCTTTTCACAGCTGCTAAACTAAATACTTGTGTTCCTAGCTCCAACAGTGCAGTAGTATCTAACAATACACAACAATACCGACAAATCTAAAATAATTAAGAAATATAGATATATGTGAAGACAAACAGACAGACAGACAGACAGACAGACAGACAGACAGACAGACAGACAGACAGACAGACAGACAGACACACACTTTCCTGCCAACTTTAGACCATTTTCACTACACCCACAATAACATCTGTTAAATATGGACCAATAACATCTGTTAAATATGTGTATGGACCAATAACGTCTGTTAAATATGTGTATGGACCAATAACATCTGTTAAATATGTGTATGGACCAATAACATCTGTTAAATATGGACCAATAACATCTGTTAAATATGTGTATGGACCAATAACATCTGTTAAATATGTGTATGGACCAATAACATCTGTTAAATATGTGTATGGACCAATAACATCTGTTAAATATGTGTATGGACCAATAACATCTGTTAAATATGGACCAATAACATCTGTTAAATATGTGTATGGACCAATAACATCTGTTAAATATGTGTATGGACCAATAACATCTGTTAAATATGTGTATGGACCAATAACATCTGTTAAATATGTGTATGGACCAATAACATCTGTTAAATATGGACCAATAACATCTGTTAAATATGTGTATGGACCAATAACATCTGTTAAATATGTGTATGGACCATTAACATCTGTTAAATATGTGTATGGACCAATAACGTCTGTTAAAAATGTGTATGGACCAATAACGTCTGTTAAATATGTGTATGGACCAATAACATCTGTTGAATATGTGTATGGACCAATAACATCTGTTAAATATGTGTATGGACCAATAACATCTGTTAAATATGTGTATGGACCAATAACATCTGTTAAATATGTGTATGGACCAATAACATCTGTTAAATATGTGTATGGACCAATAACATTTGATTTAAATGGCCCCTGGGTATGAGAATTCATCGGTGAAAAATATATTGAGAAATGTTGGTTAACCAATACATTGTCATGGTTGGGGTCAATTCCATTTAAATTCCAGTCAATTCAGGAAGTAGACTGAAATTCTAATTCCAATTCTCCTCAATGCTTTTCAATTAAGACAATTTGGATTATAATTTTGTTTATTTTCGGGAATTGACTGGAATTAAAATGGAAGTGACACCAAACATGTACATAGTCACTACGAACATTTTGACCTCAATGATATCTCCCTTTCTCTCTCCCTGTGTGTCTGTGTGTAACCGATGTGAAATGGCTAGCTAGTTAGCGGTGGTGCGCGCTAATAGCGTTTCAATCGGTGACGTCACTTGCTCTGAGACCTTGAAGTAGTGGTTCCCCTTGCTCCGCAAGGGCCGTGGCTTTTGTGGAGTGATGGGTAACAATGCTTCGTGGGTGACTGTTGTCTGTGTGCAGAGGGTCCCTGGTTCGCGCCCGGGTCGGGGCGAGGGGACGGACTAAAGCTATACTGTTACATGTGTACCTCCCTCTCCCTCTCTCTCTCTCCCTGTGTGTGTCTGTGTACCTCTCTCTCTCTCTCTCTCCCTGTGTGTGTCTGTGTACCTCTCTCTCTCTCTCTCCCTGTGTGTGTCTGTGTACCCCTCTCTCTCTCTCTCTCTCTCTCTCTCTCTCCCTGTGTGTGTCTGTGTACCTCTCTCTCTCTCTCTCTCTCCCTGTGTGTGTCTGTGTACCTCTCTCTCTCTCTCTCTCTCTCTCTCTCTCTCCCTGTGTGTGTCTGTGTTCCCCCCTCTCTCTCTCTCTCTCCCTGTGTGTGTCTGTGTACCTCTCTCTCTCTCTCTCTCTCCCTGTGTGTGTCTGTGTACCTCTCTCTCTCTCTCTCTCTCTCTCTCTCCCTGTGTGTGTCTGTGTTCCCCCCTCTCTCTCTCTCTCTCCCTGTGTGTGTCTGTGTACCCCTCTCTCTCTCTCCCTGTGTGTCTGTGTACCTCCCTCTCTCTCTCTCTCTCTCCCTGTGTGTGTCTGTGTTCCCCCCCTCTCTCTCTCTCTCCCCCTGTGTGTGTCTGTGTACCTCTCTCTCTCTCTCTCTCTCTCTCTCTCTCTCTCTCTCTCTCTCTCTCTCTCTCTCTCTCTCTCCCTGTGTGTGTAGAACTCTGTCCAGACACCACTGGACCACTGCCAAGCTAGGAATAATGATACAGGGACCTGTTGGTCTTCATGGAGATACAGCATCTTGACTTTAAACACATTTTGATTCGTTACAGCCTTATTAAAAAAAACTACTTTTTATTCCCCTCAACAATACTCCATAATGACAAAGCAAAAACAGTTCTGTTTTTGTTTTTTAAAAATATTTTACTTTTAAAGAACCCAGAAATATCACATTTACATGTGTATTCAGACACTTTACTCAGTACTTTGTTGAAGAACCTTTGGCAGCGATTACAGCCTTGGGTGTTCTTGGATATGAAGCTACAAGCTTGGCACACCTATATTTGGGGAGTTTCTCCAATTCTTCTCTGCGTATCCTGACAAGTTGGATGAGGACTGTTGCCGCGCAGCTATTTTCAGGTCACGTCAGAGATGGTTGATATGGTTCAAGTCCTGGCTAGTTGGGTAACTGAGAATGTGTCTGTGGAAACTGGCTCTGAGAATGGTTGTGTTGATATTCAGTCTCTCTCATGAACCTCTATCAGTGCCTTCGGAAAGTATTCAGACCCCTTGACTTTTTCCAAATTTTGTTCCATTACAGCTTTATTCAGCATATCTTTACTGTAATATATTCTAAATATATACCACAGCATATCTTTACTGTAATATATTCTAAATATATACCACAGCATATCTTTACTGTAATATATTCTAAATATATACCACAGCATATCTTTACTGTAATATATTCTAAATATATACCACAGCATATCTTTACTGTAATATATTCTAAATATATACCACAGCATATCATTACTGTAACATATCTAGGGTAGTCAGTCTGTTAAGGTGAGGTGTGTGTGTTAGTGAGACAGATCCTATGTCAATAATCTATAAGGTCCTATGTTACTCCACAGTGTATAGAGTGCGTACCCTTAAATGACACCCTTTTCCCTTTATAGTGCACTACTTTTACAGTATATCACTGATACCTCTCTACCTTCCTCTCTCCTCCATTCCCCTCCCCCTCTCTCCCTCCCTCCTTCCCTCTCTCCTCCCTCCACCTCTCCATGTCTTCTCCCTCCCCCTCTCTCCTCCTTCCACTTCTCTCCTCCCCTCCCCCTCTCTCCCTCACTCTTTCCTCCCTCCACCTCATGTCCCAACACAGGTAGTCCATGTTTAAGGACCAAGAGGAAGAAATGGACTTTACGGGTAGAAGACTAAAACAGCAGAGGTTTGTAGCGTCTTTTATAATTTAATGTAGAAAAGTATTGTGGAGAAGTTAGGCTTTCATAGAGAGACAGATTATTTGAAGGAAATACGTCTGAATAATTGTTAGATTAGTACAATACTGATTTCAACTTTACAAAATGATAAGTCACATCTTATTTACATTGGTGTTGATTAGTGTTGATTAGCCTAATCAATATGATCCAATGTGATGTTATAGACTACAGGGCTATGAGGTATGGTATTATTGTTATAGACTACAGGGCTATGAGTTATGGTATTATTATTATAGACTACAGGGCTATGAGGTATGGTATTATTGTTATAGACTACAGGGCTATGAGGTATGGTATTATTGTTATAGGTGTTATATATTGTATATTGTTATAAAATGATAAGTCACATCTTATTTACATTGGTGTTGATTCGTATTGATTAGCCTAATCAATATGATCCAATGTGATGTTATGGGCTACAGGGATATGAGGTATGGTATTATTATTATAGACTACAGGGATATGAGGTAGGGTATTATTGGTAAAGGCGACGGACAGCGCCTTATCGTGATTATTATCCGCATGATGAAACCACGTTAGAAGACGTGAATCGGAATTATGTAAAGCTGTCACTAAAGAAAACACTCTGTTTCGACAAGTCAGTCAAGTAAAAGTGACGTGCAACAATGGGCATAGAAACTATGTGAATGTAGGGCTAAATCAACGTTGAAAATGCTTTCTGGCGACACGGATCAGGAAAGGGGTGGTCCGTTTTGCTCACTGCTGTGCGCTCGATATAACTTGGCCGGTGCACCGTTGCACAATGTTACTCACTGGTTCAGTCGTTGTTGGCACACCTTTCTTCTGAATACAAGCCCCGGTACAACGGGCGAGGTAAACTGATCGCACCTCATGTGATCTCAAGCAGTGCTGAATGTATTTACAGCTGTCGTGTAGTTTCTTTTAATCTTTTGTTGTTGTATTGATAGAATTGTTGTCCTCAAGACACCATTACAAATGAGACACTGGTCTCAACTGGGCTCCCCTGATTCATTTCAATTAAATATAGAAATAAACAATAAACCATATTTAATTAATTTACATAATTGACATATGAAGCAGCAGCCGCGGAGATGAACAGCGCATGTGTGCTGAAAGTAGGCTAATTCGAGGCTTAATTCACATAAACAGCGTTTATTTTAATTTGACTTTAGGTTACTAACAACAAGAGGGATTTGTGTTGCATATAGAATATCATTGGTTTGTCTCTATGACATTCAGAGACTGTGCTGCAACCTTCTATAGCCGAGGAAACAAAAACATGGACTTTGCTGAGAAATAATGTCGGATTCTGTCACTATCAATTGACTTTCGTCATTTCAACTGTCTACTAAACAACATACTAACTGTGAATCAGTCAGGAACAACGACTTTCATCATTTCAACTGGCTACTAAACAACATACTAACTCTGAACCAGTCAGGAACAACGACTTTCATCATTTCAACTGTCTACTAAACAACATACTAACTCTGAATCAGTCAGGAACAATGACTTTCATCATTTCAACTGGTTACTAAACAACATACTAACTCTGAATCAGTCAGGAACAACAACTTTCATCATTTCAACTGTCTACTAAACAACATACTAACTCTGAATCAGTCAGGAACAACGACTTTCATCATTTCAACTGGCTACTAAACAACATACTAACTCTGAATCAGTCAGGAACAAGACGTTTAGCCTATATTGTTATTGTTATTATTATTATTATTTATTTTATTATTATTTTAAGGCCAGATCAGAAATAAATTGTGAAGTATGTGTGACATGCTAGAGGCTGGCAGGAGCGCTCAGCATTTCAACAACTCATCAACAACAGCACTTCAACATCATGCCAATACATTTCGCCTTTAGGCTGAATAAAAGAAATATATTACTTCAATGCATTATTAGGATATACAGTCATTCTACACCGCCTTTGAATTCACTTTTACAAACACATTATTGTGAGTGTTTATCCAGGCATATTTAGGTCTCAAGCTGACAGTATTTTCTGTTTGTTCTGTCGTTAAAGGAGCAGGCTATCCCGATACAGACGTTCAGACACAGACATCACCTTTTTTTCTATAAATGATTGTTTTATGTTTATTAGTTGACTGTCTCCTGCATTCTCTCTCCTCATGAATGAAGTTAAAATGTCACTTGTGCATTATTTAGGTAGAGTTACTTCCTTCTTGGGACATTGCATTTGGGAGTTTTTGCATCTCGGGTCTGAGATTATTATTATACATTTTTTATTTAAAGAATATTCATAATTAATTCATAAGTAATTAATCAGCCTAGAAAACATGAATCAATGTTATATTATAGTCTACAGGGCTATGAGGTAGGGTATGGGAGATTGACTGCACATGACCGTGATTATTTTCTTTGCGCTCTTTCACTTCCCGGAGAAAGACGTGTATCACCTAAACTAGTTTCTTTGAAAAATAAAAGTCCTTCGCTTCAATTCGGCCAAGTAAAAGTGACGTGCAGCAAATGGGCATTGAAACTAAATGAAGGTCTAATGTGGAAAGTTTATGCCGCGTTCACAACAACTGGGAACTCGGAAGAATACGGTGTCAACGCTCGAGAAAGAGGACCGTTCAAATCGATGTTTCCCAGTCGGATTTAGTTTTTACCGAGTTCCCTGTTGTTTTGAACGCGACATTAGGTTGAGAAACTCAGGAAGGTGGTGATCTGTTTTGCTCACTAGTTACCACAGCCACAAAGTCAGAAGGTCCGCCTACCCGACCAATCAGATGAGGGAGTGTGATGACGCATTAGCTTACCCGACCAGTCATATGGTTGCGGGAAACGCTGCGTTCTCCAAATGGTAAATCTCGAGTTCAAGTTTTGAGGACCAAAAAACGAAATACATTCGTGGAACAAGAATTGGCAACGTCACTAAAATCCATAACATTAGCAAAATACAAAAGTTTTGGCCAAAAAATTAATTTGGCGTTTTTCTTTTTTTCGATAACTAGTATTTCAATTATTAGATCACCTGTTGTTTTTTACTCACTACAAAGCCTTGACAAGAATGACGCGCTCTCCCCACTAGGTATTGTTTCTGCAGTAAGGATTCACCCTCTTTAGAGAATTATTATTGTGTAACTTATCTGCAGGTAATCGTTGTTTTGAGCTAAAAAAAAAAAGCGCCTCGTAGCTGTATGGAAACCAGGGAGCTAAATGAACGGCTCTTTCACCGATGCAATTCGGTTACCGACGTTCACCAAAAAGATCGTTCAAAAACAACCGTTATCGTTATCGAACGACCCATCACTAGTTGAAACAGGAAATACTAGTATAAGGAAGTAGAGGAATTAACGGGCGTTATCGTCGAGGAAACACGTTTCAGAGGTTTGTAGCGTTCTTTTACAATGTCATGTAGAAAAGTACTTTTGAGAAGTTAGATTATCATAAAGAGAGAGATGATTTAGGGGGTAAAACATCCGCCAAGCTAATACAATATTGATTTAAACTTTCTAGAATGATTATTTTAGGTTTATTTACATTGTTGTTGATTCATAGTGATTAGCCTAATCAATAAGATGTGATGTGATATAGGCTACAGGGCTATGGGGTATGGTATTATTGTTATAGGCTACAGGGCTATGAGGTAGGGTATTATTGTTATAGGAGATTGACAGCACATGAAGGTGATTATTATCTGTGGAAACTGGCTCACTTTCACTTCCTGAAAGAAGACGTGCATCGCAATTTATAGCTTTCATTAAATAAAATAGTCTGTCTCGTCAAGTAAATGTGACGTTAAACAATGTGCATAGAAACTATTTAAATGTAGGGCTAAATCACATTTTAAGTTTAAAACTTTCTGGTGACAGATCAGGAAGGCGGTGGTCCGTTTGGCTCACTGCAGTTGCGCTCGATATAACTTCACCGGCTCGTCTATGCGCGTTGTGAACCACGGGTTGAATCGTCAGCACGCCTTTTCTCAGAATGAAAACCCCGGGGCGCCGGGCGAGATAAACGGATCGCACCTCAAGTGAACTCAAGCAGTGCATGGGGTCTATTCACTAAACCAGGGATGGGCAACTGGCGTTCTGGGACCAATAATAAAAACATTGTTTTGGGACTCAGTCTGGATCTCAACTTCCTGTTGACCGTTAGAATAATAGAAAACACATGGTGCAGTGTGTAAATGTGGTTGAGCATCAGCAGTCAGTCTATTGGCCCATGTTAGCTACATGTTTTTAGATTGGTCAATTAGTCTAGCGGTTATACTTGTAGTAAGCATGGTTGAATTACCAACCAGGGTGGGTCCCGTTGATCATCAGTTATCATATTAAAAATTGTTAACATTTACCTCCACCCCATGGCAACATGTCCCCATGGCAACATGAGTAGAATTATCCCCGACCCATGGGGGTGTATGGATGTGTGTACGCAGACCCATGAGACACTGCGGTCCCTCATGATGTGTTGCGTTTTTTTTGTGGCCCCCACCCCATCAATGTTCTCCATTCTCCATAAACACGGAACAACAGATAGTCATTACTGCTATTAGCCAATAGAAACACATTGAATAACAGATTCACTACATGGAACAACAGATAGTCCTTACTGCTATTAGCCAATAGAAACACATTGAATAACAGATTGTCATTACTGCTATTAGCCAATAGAAACACACTGAATAACAGATTCACTACATGGAACAACAGATAGTCCTTACTGCTATTAGCCAATAGAAACACATTGAATAACAGATTGTCATTACTGCTATTAGCCAATAGAAACACACTGAATAACAGATAGTCATTACTGCTATTAGCCAATAGAAACACATTGAACAACAGATTGTCATTACGGCTATTAGCCAATAGAAACACATTGAATAACAGATAGTCAGTACTGCTTATTTTAGTGCCTAAACTATCTCCATATATACTTCCATTCATTTTTTAAACTGGTACCGGAGACCTTCAGATGAGTCTTGAGGCTTGATGGCGTCCTAGAGGAAAACAGAGAACACCATCATGTTCTCCCAGAGACTCCCATCTTTCAATAGAGTGGTCATAATAGTTTGTAGGACAAACCGTTCAGACGCTACATAAGATTTTGCGAGAAGACCGATTTTCGGGATGTCTCATGGTCTGACCAACACCGCTCTAACTCTGCCACCTTTCACCGCAGATGCGGAAGGGCTATTTCGGCAGATGCAGCGATTGAGACGCAGCCCATGCAACAACAACAAAAAAACCATTTTTTTTGATGGGGATTGTTTTATGTTAATTTGATTTCCGCGGGGGCGCGACCATTGTAGGGTTTTTAAATTCATAGACGGAGCTATGGATTCAAGGACTGACCATACATGATATCAACATTAAATTACAGGTTTAACCATGTTTTAATGCTATGGTGTTTGTTTCCAAACATTGGAGTAAAACAAGCTTATATTTTGGGTTCTGATGGAGTACGACAGTTGAACTGAACTCATGAGACATTTATAAGTTATATTCTTCAAGAATGAATCAGTATACAGTATATCATTCATTCATAAGTCCAAAAATGGATGTAGCAACTAAGGATTCTAGTTTTAAAGACCCAATGCAGGCATGTTTATATCAATATCAAATCATTAACAATTAATGAAGTATTTTGCTGTAATAGATTTCCCCCAAAAAATGGGTTGTTATTATGGAGTCAGGGGATCCAACCACGTAGACTAGCTGTTGTTGTGGAGTCAGGGGATCCAACCAGGTAGACTAGCTGTTGTTATGGAGTCAGGGGATCCAATCAGGTAGACTAGCTGTTGTTATGGAGTCAGGGGATCCAATCAGGTAGACTAGCTGTTGTTATGGAGTCAGGGGATCCAACCAGGTAGACTAGCTGTTGTTATGGAGTCAGGGGATCCAACCAGGTAGACTAGCTGTTGTTATGGAGTCAGGGGATCCAACCAGGTAGACTAGCTGTTGTTATGGAGTCAGGGGATCCAACCAGGTAGACTAGCTGTTGTTATGGAGTCAGGGGATCCAACCAGGTAGACTAGCTGTTGTTATGGAGTCAGCTAATTGGGATCCAAGTCAAATCAAAAGAATAACAATATGAAGTCGCTGATTGAACTCTTTAACACAGATAGAAAAAGTGTTGTCATTGTTATTAATGGTTCTTCAACAATGTTCAGAAATATTGACTGTTCTGTTATCTCTTATTGTAGCTGAGTGAGCTGTGACTTACATCTAATATGAGTCTCTCTGGGGAGAGAGAGGAGGAGACCACTGACTCTAAAATGTGTCTCTCTGGGGAGAGAGAGGAGGGGACCAGTGCCTCTAAAATGAGTGTCTCTGGGGAGAGAGAGGAGGGGACTACTGCTTCTAAAAGGAGTCTCTCTGGGGAGAGAGAGGAGGGGACCACCGCCTCTAAAATTAGCCTCTCTGGGGAGAGAGGGGAGGAGACCACTGCCTCTAAAATGAGTCTCTCTGGGGAGAGAGAGGAGGGGACCACTGCCTCTAAAATGACTCAAGACACCAGTTCTAAGAGGTAAGAGATTAAATGTAAAATATACAGTTCTCATAAAGATATGAAGGAAAATGTTCCCAAATTACATCAAATGTAGGTCTACAGTCGTGTCCAAAAGTTTTGAGAATGACACAAATATTAGTTTTCACAAAGTCTGCTGCCTCAGTGTCTTTAGATATTTTTGTCAGATGTTACTATGGAACACTGAAGTATAATTACAAGCATTTCATAAGTGTCAAAGGCTTTTATTGACAATTATATGAAGTTGATGCAAAGTGTCAATTTTTGAAGTGTTGACTCTTCTTTTTCAAGACCTCTGCAATCCGCCCTGGCATGCTGTCAATTAACTTCTGGGCCACATCCTGACTGATGGCAGCCCATTCTTGCATAATCAATGCTTGGAGTTTGTCAGAATTTGTGGGGTTTTTGTTTGTCCACCCACCTCTTGAGGATTGACCAGAAGTTCTCAATGGGATTAAGGTCTGGGGAGTTTCCTGGCCATGGACCCAAAATATAGATCTTTTTTTCTTCCCCGAGCCACTTAGTTATCACTTTTGCCTTATGGCAAGGTGCTCCATCATGCTGGAAAAGGCATTGTTCGTCACCAAACTGTTTCTGGATGGTTGGTAGAAGTTGCTCTCAGATAATGTGTTGGTACCATTATTTATTCATGGCTGTGTTCTTAGGCAAAATCGTGAGTGAGCCCACACCCTTGGCTGAGAAGCAACCCCACACATGAATGGTCTCAGGATGCTTTACTGTTGGCATGACAGGACTGATGGTAGCGTTCACCTTGTCTTCTCCGGACAAGCTTTTTTCTGGATGCCCCAAACAATCGGAAAGGGGATTCATCAGAGAAAATGACTTTACCCCAGTCCTCAGCAGTCCAATCCCTGTACCTTTTGCAGAATATCAGTCTGTCCCTGACTTTTTTCCTGGATAGAAGTGGCTTCTTTGCTGCCCTTCTTGACACCAGGCCATCCTCCAAAATTCTTCACCTCACTGTGCGTGCAGATGCACTCACACCTGCCTGCTGCCATTCCTGAGCAAGCTCTGTACTGGTGGTGCCCCGATCCCGCAGCTGAATCAACTTTAGGAGATGGTCCTGGCGCTTGCTGGACTTTGGGAGCCCTGAAGCCTTCATTCACAACAATTGAACCGCTCTCTTTGAAGCTCTTGATGATCCGATAAATGGCTGATTTAGGTGCGATCTTACTGGCAGCAATATCCTTGCCAATGAATCCCTTTTTGTGCAAAGCAATGATGACGGCACGTGTTTCGTTGCAGGTAACCATGGTTGACAGAGGAAGAACAATGATTCCAAGCACAACCCTCCTTTTGAAGCTTCCAGTCTGTTATTTTAACTCAATCAGCATGACAGAGTGACAGCCTTATCCTCATTAACACTCACACCTGTGTTAACAAGAGAATCACTGACATGATGTTAGCTGGTCCTTTTGTGGCAGGGTTGAAATGCAGTGGAAATGTTTTTTGGGGATTCAGTTCATTTGCATGGCAGAGAGGGGCTTTGCAATTCATCTGATCACCCTTCATAACATTCTGGAGTATATGCAAATTGCCAACATACAAACTGAGGCAGTAGACTTTCTGAAAATTAATATTTGTGTCATTCTCAAAACTTTTGGCCATGACTGTACTTTTTTTTTTTTTTATTATTTTTTTAAAGTCATTTAGCTTATCCAGAGCGACTTACAATTACATACATTCATACTTTTTTTGTACTGGCCCCCCGTGGGAATCGAACCCACAACCCTGGCGTTGCAAGCGCCATGCTCTACCAACTGAGCTACACGGGGCCATCATTCATTTAAAGGGCCAAAAATGGATTTACCAATTGCAGACTGTAGCTTTAAAAGAAACAGCAGGACTTCTAGAAGTTCAACTATACAGTTGTTAAAATGAAGTAGATGAGGTATTGATGTGATATTGATGAGGTGATCTGTCTCCCTGCTTTGTTCAGTGTCCAGAAGCCCAGAGCAGAGTCACCTACAACCAGCCTGCTATCAATGAAGAGTGATCAGCCACCTGATTTCAGCCAGGAACCATTACCAGATGACAATAAGGAAGTGGACAGTTTGGACAGTGAGGATGCATTAAAGATCACACACAACCTTCTGGACAGAATAAGTAAGACTGTGTTTCATACAATATTACAAAGAACGGTACAAAGGCCCTTATAAAACACACACACAAACTTATGAGTCCCAACTCTCATTGTTTTCCTACAGGTCAAACTCTGCTGACAGTCCAACAAGACATTAAGGCTAAACTGAAACACAAGTATCAACACATATCTGAAGGAATTGGACACAATGGAAACCAAAGTCTGTTCAAGGACATCTACACAGAGCTCTACATCACAGAGGGTGGAAGTGGAGGGCTCAATAATGAACATGAGGTTAGACAGATAGAGATGGCATCCAAGAAACAAACCACACAAGAGACATCAATCAAATGCAACGACATCTTCAAGCCTTTACCTGGACAAGAAAAACCTATCAGAACTGTGCTGACCAAAGGAATCGCTGGCATTGGAAAAACAGTCTCTGTGCAGAAGGTCATCCTTGACTGGGCCGAGGGAAAAGCAAATCAGGACGTTCATTTCATGTTTCCTCTTCCTTTCCGTGATCTGAACCTGAAAAAGGACCAATGCAGTCTGATGCAACTTCTTTCCCACTACTTCCCAGAGCTGAAAGAGATTGACAGCATTGAAGATGGTGAAACCAAAACTGTTTTCATTTTTGATGGTCTGGATGAGTGTCGACTTCCTCTAGACTTCAAAAACAATGAGAAGTGCTGTGATGTCACGAAGCCAACCTCAGTGGACGTGCTGCTGACAAACCTCATCGAGGGGAATCTGCTTCCCTCTGCTCTCATCTGGATAACCTCAAGGCCTGCAGCAGCCAATCAGATCCCTCCTGAGTGTGTTGACCAGGTGACAGAGGTACGAGGGTTCAATGATCCACAGAAGGAGGAGTATTTCAGGAAGAAGATCACAGATCAGAATCTGGCCAGTGAAATCATCAAACACATGAAGACATCAAGGAGCCTCCACATCATGTGCCACATGCCAGTCTTCTGTTGGATATCAGCCACGGTCCTTGAGATGATCCTGAAAGAGACAGAGAAGGATGAAATTCCCAAAACTCTGACCCAGATGTACTCACACTTCATGCTCATCCAAATCATTGTGAAGAACAGGAAGTACAACAAAGCCACAGAGACAAACCCAAGGGAACTGTCTCAGTCAGACAAAGAGATGATCCTGAAACTGGCAAAGCTGGCTTTCCAACAGCTGCAGAAGGGCAACTTGATCTTCTATGAGGAGGACCTGAGAGAGTGTGGCCTTGATGTCACAGAGGCATCAGAGTACTCAGCATTGTGTACAGAGATCTTTAAAGAGGATTCTGGGCTGTACCAAGAAAAGGTCTACAGCTTTGTGCATCTGAGCATTCAGGAGTTTCTAGCAGCAGTGCATGCTTTAGAATCATGTCTGGACAAGAAGGAAAATGTTTTCTCCCCCACTAGTGATGATGAAGAGAAGGAGTCAATCCAGTTGTCTGACTTACACAGGAGCGCAGTGGACCAGGCCTTGAAGAGTGAGAATGGACACCTGGACCTGTTCCTCCGCTTCCTTCTGGGTCTCTCACTGGAGTCCAATCAGAATCTGTTAAGAGGCCTTCTGACACAGACAGGAAGTACAACACAGAGCAATGAGGAAACAGTCAGGTACCTTTCATACAAGATCAAGGAGGAATCCTCACCAGAAAGGATCATCAACTTGTTCCACTGTCTGAATGAACTTGGTGCCAACTCTCTAGTTGAAGACATGCAGACCTCCCTGCATTCAGGAACTCTTTCAGAAACAGAGCTTAAACCTGACCAATGTTCAGCCCTGGCCTACCTGTTACTGATGTCAGAGGAGGTGCTGGAGGAGTTTGACCTGAAGACATACAGCACAATAGAGGAAGGTTATCAGAGGTTAATGCCGGTAGTGAAATTCTGCAAGAGAGCACTGTAAGTTCTGTGATTGAGTTGATGTTTACAGTATCATTATAATGAAGGATTTGTATATCTAACAGATTATCTCCTCTCTCCAGACTGGTTGACTGTGAACTCACATATAAATCCTGTGAGACTCTGGCCTCAGCTCTGCAGACACCAAACTCTCCCCTGAGAGAACTGGACCTCAGCTACAATGACCTGGAAGACAGAGGAGTGGAGCTGCTCTGTGATGGACTAACCAGTCCACTCTGCAACATACAGACACTAGTGTGAGTTAAATATCTTCGGTATCCACTGTCTTTATAGTGTTTATATATTTGTAGTAATTATGTGTTATTATGTTTTTAACATTATTTTAACATCTTGGTAAATATGCAGAAACATTCATAAAACGTGATAAATATATCAAACTAAGGTTAAATATATTGAGTGAGTGTCAGAAGGTGAGTGAAGCTGAATAATAAAGTCATATTTGTCAGGAGAGCAAAATGAGTGAGCAACGTACTTTACTCAAAAGTTAAGGTAACAAGGTAAACAAATACAATTGACCAAAAAACCAACGGTAAATAAACACAGCACCCGTCAAAAAAAACATCATGACCATAGAAATAATCACAACAGAGGGTTAAATACATGAACATGTCATTGGATAATGAAAGCCAGGTGTGTGGAAAAGAAAGACAAAAACAATGGAAAATGAAAGATGGATCAGCGATGGCTAGAAGACCGGTGACGCCGAACGCCGCCCGTACAAGGAGAAGGACCTCGGCGGTTGTCGTAACAGTGAGTTAGTATGTGTTTTTAGTAAAAAATCTAAACTATTGAAACCAAAACTTTAAAATAACTGATATTGGCACAAGATGGAGGGAATGTTGGAACATAACTAACAAAATTAAAGTTAGTGTAACCGATGTGAAATGGCTAGCTTGTTTTGCGATGGTGCGCGCTAATAGCGTTTCAATAGGTGACGTCACTTTTGCTGAGACCTTGAAGTAGTGGTTCCCCTTCATCTGCAAGGGCCGTGGCTTTTGTGGAGCGATGGGTAACGATTCTTTGTGGGTGTCAGTTGTTGATGTGTGCAGAGGGTCCCTGGTTCGAGCCCGGGTAGGGGCAAGGGGGCAGACTAAAGTTAAACTGTTACATTAGCAAAAATGTATAGTTAATCCAGTATAAACTAATGTATAGAATTTATTACACGAGACAAAATGAACAAATTCTAAAGCACAACGGCAGAATCATGTCTGAAGTGTAAAACTAACAATGAGTCAATAATTCATGCTTTCTGGGAATGCTATAATTCCTAAAGTTATGGGCGAAGTTAGAAGTTGTCTGTCAGAAGTATTACAATGTAAACATACTTTTAATCCGCCTGTCTGCATATTTCATGACATGGCATATGGGGGGTGTAGAGAGAGACCCAATGAGCTGGTTGATTCTCTTCTCATCACTCATCTTGTAAAAACGTATGCAAAAAATATATGAATAAATCAATATATATAAAAAAATTAAAAGGGCCGTAAAAAGTATGTTTTTCACATTGGTTAATCACGTCCTTCTGTTATTGTCTTAATGCATCTCATTATTGTTAAAGCTTTGCATATTTAACAGTGTATCGACATATCTCCTCTCTACAGGCTAGCTGAATGTGAACTCACACATGAATCCTGTGAGACTCTGACCTCAGCTCTGCAGACACCAAACTCCCCCCTGAGAGAACTGGACCTCAGCAACAATGACCTGGGAGACAGAGGAGTGGAGCTGCTCTGTGTTGGACTAACCAGGCCACTCCGCAACATACAGACACTAGTGTGAGTTAAATATCTTCAGTATGAGTTATTATGTGGATGTTTTAAACATGTGTTAATCATGTGTTCTTCTGTCCTCTAGTCTGGGTCAGTGTGGTCTGACAGAGGGTTGCTGTTCAGATCTGGCCTCTGTCCTGAGTTCACCCAACTCACAACTGAAACAACTGGAGCTGAGAGACAATGACCTGCAGGACTCAGGAGTTACACTGCTGTCTGCTGGACTGGAGGATCCAGACTGTAAACTACACACACTGGGGTAAGTACAGCTGTTTCAGTCAGGTCAGTACTGAGCTGAGTTACACTGCTGTCTGCTGGACTGGAGGATCCAGACTGTAAACTACACACACTGGGGTAAGTACAGCTGTTTCAGTCAGGTCGGTACTGAGCTTAGTAAAATTAAAAAATACTCTAGAAATCTGTTGTTTTATCACAATGTTTATGTCATGGACAAATGTATGGGTGTCCTCAAATACGATTGACACCAGTACACCAACCTAGACAGCTGTTGTGTGTCTCTCTGTAGGCTGTCTGGCTGTCTGGTCACAGAGGAGGGCTGTGCTGCTCTGTCTTCAGCTCTGAGGTCAAACCCCTCCCACCTGAAAGAGCTGGACCTGAGCTACAATCACCCAGGAGACACTGCAGGGGGACTGCTGTCAGCTGCTCTGGTGGATCCCACATATAAACTGATGAAGCTGAAGTAAGTCAGAATAGATGTCCTAATAGTGTAAGCAGCGGTTGTGTCATATGTAGTGTAGTAGGGTCAGTAACATGAGGACATGATGGTAGAATTAAGGGGAAGTTTACCCAGCAGGCTGAGCACTCCAACACAGCATACATCATCACCACATGAATACTCTTCTTCTGCATCTCTGATATCCTGTTGGAATTGTACTCCATTCTGTATGCAGTAGGTAGGATAGAATACCTGTATGTCTCTAGTAATGAGTTGTACTCTTTTCTCTATGCAGTAGGTAGGATAGAATACCTGTATGTCTCTAGTAATGAATTGTACTCCGTTCTGTATGCAGTAGGTAGGATAGAATACCTGTATGTCTCTAGTAATGAATTGTACTCCGTTCTGTATGCAGTAGGTAGGATAGAATACCTGTATGTCTCTAGTAATGAACTTGGATAGTGCACCAGAACATAACAATATGGTTTAAATGTTGACTGCTTTATTAGGTCTTTGTCAGTCAATAACCTGTTTCTCCTACAGTGTGGATCATGGTGGAGAGTGCAGGCTGAAATCAGGGCCGAGGAAATGTAAGTCTCTTCAATCCTAATTAACTGCATATTCAGGACTATAGTAACATAGTAACTAATCAATACTTGTGCTGTTCCTCCAAAACAATATTTTGTATGAAGACGTGGTTTGATTAAACTCTCCTTTTGTCTACAGATGTCTGTCATCTAACCCTGGACCCAAATACAGCACACCCAAACCTGATACTGTCTGAGGGGAACAGGAAGGTGACATTGGTGGAAGAGAATCAGCATTATGAAGACCATCCAGACAGATTTGACTGTAGTCCCGAAGTTCAATACCCTTCAATACCCTTTAAATGTCGTTACCAAGTTCTCTGCAGAGAAGGCTTATCTGGGTGTCATTATTACTGGGAGGTGGAGAGGGATGGTGACGAGGCTGTCATTGGTGTGGCGTCCAAAGGAATGAAGAGGAAGGAATGGTCCTGCTGGTTACTCTGCTCTAAAGATGGTTATGTCTTTAACCATGCTGGATGCAGCACATATATCTCTGATCCTGGTTCTAACAGAGTTGGAGTGTATCTGGACTGGCCAGCTGGTATTTTGTCCTTCTATAGTGTGTCCTCCTCTGGTACACTGACACACCTTGATTCAGAACACGCCAGATTCACTGAACCCCTCTATCCTGTGTTTGGGGTTTACTCCTCCTCCTCAGTGACCCTGTGTCAGATAGATGACCAACACATTCAGAGGTGAGTCATAGCAATGTTTTATCATTTGTTTTCCTCTGGAATCATTCCTACAGTTAGATTAGTAGTAGTAGTGTGTTTTAATGTGTTCTGTTGGACCTACAGACAGTTAGATTAGTAGTAGTAGTGGTGTGTTTTAATGTGTTCTGTTGGACCTACATACAGTTAGATTAGTAGTAGTGGTGTGTTTTAATGTGTTCTGTTGGACCTACAGACAGTTAGATTAGTAGTAGTAGTGTGTTTTAATGTGTTCTGTTGGACCTACAGACAGTTAGATTAGTAGTAGTGGTGTGTTTTAATTTGTTCTGTTGGACCTACAGACAGTTAGATTAGTAGTTGTAGTGGTGTGTTTTAATATGTTCTGTTGGACCTACAGACAGTTAGATTAGTAGTAGTGGTGATGCGTTTTAATGTGTTCTTTTGGACCTACAGACAGTTAGACTGTGCCTAGTTAAATGTGACCTTCAGTATTGACTTTATGGAAGGTGAGATAGTGGGTTATGTCACATTTAGGCAATGCACCCTACATAGGGAGCTGTTCTGTCACCCTTTATACACCCTTTGTACTGCTTATGAAGACTGGTATGTTATTTAAATCCTTTATAAGTTGTATTTAGTTTATTCACAGTCTATCCTTCTGCTTTACCAACAGCAGAGACCATGGTGGAGAGAGTTGGATCAAGCCTGGACCTGAGAAATGTGAGCGTTATTTTATTTCATTGTTTTTAAATCAAAATAGTTTTAAAGAATTCAATATAGTTGATTCCCAGGCAAGGAACACAATCACGATCTTTTTGGTCAAAACAAACTTAAATGTAGAGTCAGTGATATGACGTAGAAGCACAAAGTAAGCAGCGTAGTGGGTCAATTTCTACAACAACTAAGACAGAGGCTAAACTTCTCTGCCGTTTTGGTTCCGTGACTAATACTCTGTAAGAGAGTCAAGAGAACCCTTGCACATGGGCAGATACTGTGTGTGACTGTGAGAGAGAAGTCAGGCATCTTGCTCATCACAATATCTGTGGTGCTGCTCGTACATCATTTAGCTGACTCTCCCTACAAGCTCTCATCCTAGGATCTACCAGAAATCAGGCCCCCAACATCTACAAAACATGGACCAGAACGATGTTGTTTCCTGCTTCCACAAACATTAATTAATATAACACTAATGTCAGATTATGGTATGCTAATGAGTGTACATTCAGAAACTGTTGCTCATTTATATTCATTTTTATTGGAAGTCTATTTAATAATTATTAATTCGTTATTCCATGAGATTGTCCATTTTAAATAACAACTACTTTTGACTTCAGGGATTCCTCAGAGCTGTAAGACTTGTGACCATGTTGAGGTAAGTCATAATGTCAATTCTTTATTTTACATACCTGCAGGAGTCAGGCACAGTCTCAAAGCCAGGTGTGAAATGACCAACCATTCATACTGGGATATAGACAGTCCTGTGTTCTGCTTTAGTAATATAAACACAGTCTCAAAGCCAGGTGTGTACTGACCAACCATTCATACTGGGATATAGACATTCCTGTGTTCTGCTTGTAGGCATGCAGGATTTTAGCTGTTGTCATATTTTGTCATTAGACAGTTTAACTGATAAATCACCAGCATTCCATGTAACATTGAATACATATATTTGATGAGCTACTTTGGTTTATGGGCCAGTTTCCCAGACACAGATTAAGTCTTGTCCTGGACCTTAAAGAACTTTCTATATAAACTTCCATTGAGCATGCTTTTTTGTCCAGCACTAGACTCAATCGGTGTCCAGGAAACAGGCCCCATATGTATTACTGACATGCTTGTCCTTTTTCAGGACTCCACCCACTGGCTTCAGATTGAACCCTTGACTTCCACTGTCCAGGGAGTGACAATGTTCGGGTAAAATAACTACTTTTAACATTTCATTCCACCTGCTAGTGTATTTCCCGATCACCTTTGGGAGTAGTCTTCTAATCCAACCTCTCCATTTGACCATTGACCCTCTCTACCATATCTTGTTGTTGCCCTCAGGCACAGGACACCCAAAGGCAGTTATGAGTGCACAGTGTCTGGGATCCGCTGGCTGTGTGAGAGAGATGTCATTCTGAAGTATCACTTCAGGAACTGGGAAGCGTACAGTCACCTTCTGAAAGACATGCAGTACACACAAGGTGGTCCATTGCTGGACATCACTATGGAGTTAGGTGAACTGGAGGAAGTTCATCTGCCACACTGTGTCTGTTTAGGTAAAACCATATAGAAATAGTATTCAGAAAGACATTTCCATGTAACTGAGTTTCACTTCCTGAATTAACCTGTTGGGGATGGGGGCGCTGTTTAGACTATTTATGCTAATTTGGCTAATTTTTTAAACGGCTTCCCACAAAATCCTTGATCGTACAATATGCATATTATTATTATTATTGGATAGAAAACAGTCTATAGTTTCTATAGGAGTTGAAATTTTGTCTCTAAGTGGAACAGAGCCCATTCTACAGCAATTTCCCTGACATGGAGTCAGATTTGAGAAATGTTGGCCACTCTTCTGAAGTCAGTTAAAAGGGCACTGTCATTGCTATGACTACACGGACACTTCTTACGTCTTCCCCTGGATGCCTTTACGTGATGACGATTCCAATGGGGTCGATTGCGCGTTCACAGGCCCCACAAATGAAAAAACCCTGAAGCTAGTCATTCTTTTGGAGCTGCGTCATGAGCCTAGAGGACACCGGCGCGCACCTGTTCCAAGCGTTAGTTTAGCCTGTTATATTTCTCCGGTCATCTTTTCACTCGTTATAGGAGTTAAAAACATCATAAGGTAGTTAATTTAAAGCGTTTTATAGCAATTTATATCCGTTTAGTGCGATTTTGGGACATTTATTTTTGCAACGATGTGAAAAGTTGGGCACGCTTTTCAGTTCATCCCGAACGCAGTTGACATTTCCACATGGCAAGAGGACAGCTTTCCACCAAAAGACGATTTCTCCCAAGAAAGGATCCTTTGCCCAAGATACTGATGGAAGAACAGCTCAAGGTAGGACATTTTTATTATGATAAATCGTGTTTCTGTTGAAACATTTTAGTGGCTTAGGACGCCATGTTTTTTGACGTAGCTTCGCTTGGCGCAAACTGTATTGAAAAGTAAGGATAAATTAAAAAATGTAATAACGCAATTGTATTAAGAATTAAATTGTCTATCAATCCCTGTCCACCCTATATTTTTTAGTCACGTTTATGAGTATTTATGTATAAGAGTAGATCACTGTCTAAGTGGCGCAAGGACTTTTTATTTACCAGCTTGTCTACATTTCACATTGTCTAACCATGATTTTGGTGGCTAAATATAAACATTTTCGATCAAACTGTATATGCATGTTGTAATGTGATGTTACAGGAGTGTCATCGGAAGAATTCTGAGAAGGTTAGTGAAAAAATTAATATCTTTTGGCGATGTTGACTTTTATCGCTCACTTTGGCTAGAATCAATGCTGGGCTGCTAATTGCTATGTGCTAAGCTAATATAACGATTTATTGTGTTTTCGCTGTAAGACACTTAGAAAATCTGAAATATTGTCTGTATTCACAGGATCTGTGTCTTTCGATTCGTGTATGCTGTGTATTTTTACGAAATGTTTGATGATTAGTAGTTAGGTAAACACGTTGCTCATTGTAATTATTCTAGTCCATTTGTGACGGTGGGTGCAATTGTAAACTATGCCATCTACCTGAAATATGCACTTTTTTCTAACAAAACCTATCCCATACCATAAATATGTTATCAGACTGTCATCTAATGAGTTTTTTTGTTGGTTAGGGGCTATAAATATCTTAGTTTAGCCGAATTGGTGATGGCTACTGGTGTTGGTGGACAAATAAAAGATGGTGGATTATGCTAATGTGTTTTTAGGTAATAGATGTACATCTTTACATATTGTGTCTTCCCTGTAAAACATTTTAAAAATCGGAAATGTTGACTGGATTCACAAGATCTGTGTCTTTCATTAGCTGTATTGGACTTTAATGTGTGAAAGTTAAATATTTAAAAAAATTTTTTTTTTTTAATTTCGCGGCACTGGTTTTTCAGTGGGGGGGGGGGGTGTGCCGCTAGCGCCACGCTGATCCTAGACAGGTTAATGAACTATTCTGGGAGTTTGAGTTTACTGTGATCTGATACTGCATATTCTTTGTGTTTTAGTTGGATAAATAATGCAATATTTGTCTTTCTCTCCTTTGTATTGTGTTGTTCAGGGACCAACCCTTCCCTGAGGAATGAGATGAAGATTCTTCATGTAGAGGAACATGGAGTGTCTTTAGAGGAAGTGCATGAGGTCACCAGATTCCATGCTAAGATTCTCCATCCCAAGTTCTCAGCTATCTCTGTTATACTGAGCTATATCCTTTCTTGGAACGTAGATGTCCACTGTGAGCTGATGCTCTATCTGACAGTGATGAAGGAAACACTAATTCCACGCCTATACCTGTTCCCCAGTAACCCCGGCCAAATACAGGTGAGGGACCATTATTATAGAGATGAGCTTAACAAAACAGTGGTGCAGTTGTTGACACTCATTAAATTAAGAGAAGCGTGTTGCTAGTTTTCTGAATAATGTCTGAACAAGACTATACATTGACTGGCTGGGTATTTCATGCCTCGTTTCGCAGGCTGTAGAACAACAGGAATCCAAGTTTCAAGGGTCTAAAAGGTTTCCCAACACAAGACCAGAGCAGTCCTTCAAACTGAATAGTTCCTTCAGACTGAACATTCCCTGTTCTACCTCCATCAATCCACCGGTACAGTTTCAGTAGACTAAGAACATGAATCTGACATTTCAGTCACAGTTCTATGCATTGATCTCTCTCTCTCGCTCGCTCTCAATTCAATTCAAATGGCTTTATTGGCATGGGAAACATGTTTACATTGCTAAAGCAGTCTCTCCATCTCCCTTCAGAGGATTGATCTCATACATAGAGACACCACACCAAGCTTTTTCAAGGCAGTTGTGAAAATGACAGGGAATGACATTGAGATGGAGTTATTCAGTGATGATGAGAGGACAGTATGGACAGAAATAGTATCACGAGGTAGGAGCACATGTCAATCATCACTTTGTACTTTTGTACCAGATGCTATTTAGAGTGATATAACCTCATGTTGTTTATCTTTCAGATGAATACTACCAGAACCAAGGTAAGACCCAGATGCAGACTGTCCAAGTAACAGTGTTTATTGTAACAGGGACAGGCAAAGACAGGTCAAGGCAGGCAGGGGTCAGTAAACCAGAGGTGGGTTAAAGGTACAGGTCGGCAGGCAGGCTCAGGGACAGGGGCAGCCAGAGTGGTCAGGCAGGCGGGCTCAGAGTCAGGACAGGCAAGGGTCAATACCGGGAAGACAGGAAATGAGAGACTGGGGAAAAAACAGGAGCTGAGACACAACACTGGTTGCCTCGAACAAACAAGACAAACTGTCAACAGACAAACAGAGAACACAGGAATAAGTACACAGGGGGTAATGGGGAGATGGGTGATACCTGGAGGGGGGTGGAGACAATCACAAAGACAGGTGAAACAGATCAGGGTGTGACAGAATACATCACTGACACCCATTCAACAAGTAAGTAAACATGAGAGTTACAATGCATTCGGAAAGTATTCAGACCCCTTGACATTTCCACATTTTCTGACGTTACAGCCTTGTTCTAAAATGGATACAATTGTTTTTCCCCTCATCAATCTACACACAATACCCCATAATGATAAACAAAAATAGGTTTAGACATTTTTGCAAATGTATTAAAAAGAAAAACGATCACATTTACATACATGAAGGGAACATTTTGACATTTGCTGAATGGTTAGTGAGAAACACCATATGGCAAATGTACGGTCCCTTACTAGATGTCCGCCAACGTTTGTAAAATTCGTGGACGGCGGTGTGCTGTGCACGGGGGCCAGATCTTTCAGGAAGTCATCGAATGAAGTCTCTCGGACATTCGGTTTCCGTTTGATAACATTTTCAAATTTTGGTCCTTTTTTTCGCTGTCCCGGTATATACCACCAGAGGGTGAATGGAATCATATTGCAAATGTACCAAACATCATCAATCTTGACATGGCCTTTTCTCCTAAACGGAAAATATTTTGAAGACGAAACTTGGTGAGCATAGGTTTAGCATAATGGGCAGTTGGCCCCGAACAAGATGGCGTCGAGGCCTCAACGCTTTTTGAGTTATGGCCATTTTTCTGGGATTAAAGGTCAAAAATTAAAAAAGAGCGCTAATTTGACCGCTTTACGTCAAAGTACATAAACCTACGGTGTCAGGGAAAAAAGAACCAGCCATTTATCTATCGTAATTTAAGAGAAATCGTACATTGTACAATTGGTGATGTTCAAAAAAATTAGTTATTTTCCCAAAAAATATACAGATCCATTTGCAGCGTGTTCAGACAAACATTTTTTTAAGTGGGTTTTGGAGCTCTGCGAGAATTCTGTGATTTTCTGTGATTTTCTGAAATAACACACACTCATTTAACCCTCTGTAAATAATTCTTAACATAAAGACTTAAAACTCAGGATTCTATAAAAGCCTACAATAAGGAGGATATGTCTTTACTTTTAGCTTCCTGTGCCAACCGGGAAGTGCCATAATTGGTGTCAAATGTGCTGTTTAGAAGGGTTAAAAAAGTAAAATCTTTCCAAAACTTCATATGTGTGATTAGGCAACCCTCATGAACTCTAAATCAGTCATTCATCCCATGAGATTTCCAAGAAATACTCACACACCCACACAGAAAGGATGGAGTGACACACTGTGGGGCTTAGAGACAGACAGTGCCTGCAATTGTTACTTTTGTTCGAACTATTAAAGAACCGTTAGACTTAGAGCTCTGAAACTTTAGAAACCTGTTATTGAGCTCAGGTCGATAGTGTACGGTGAGTTATGTTGCTCTAGAAGGTTCTCAGACCGAGAAACAGCCTCGTACATTTGCAATAACTTCAATTAATTTGGACCATTACGAAAATGACGACATTTATAAAAGTCCCAGAGTTGCAAGACTAGGTGCATTGCCCATAGAGACGGACCCCAACATTTTTGTCCGATAGCTCATTCAAGGACCCCATAGGAAGGCATGGAAAAAATTGGTGCTGAAAATCCACCTAAGGTCTTGCTTGGGCACCAAATAACCTATCGAGCCGAAACTTGGGATTCAAGGTCGCCTCACATAGGCCTACACATAATGTCAGAACTGGACCCGCAGCTAGAACGTAACAATGTGTTATATGTTTTTATTATGATTTAAATGGAAGGCCCTGTGAATTTTGGGCCTGCTCTGAAATATGTGATAATTGGTTTCTAAATGAGTTGGAGAATGTGGGTGTGGTGTCAGTTTGTATCAGTTTGGTGGCTGAAAATATCTAATTGACTGATGGACACTGACTTGCTAGTTGACTTTTGTACATTTTGCAATATGTTTAAACAGTGAGGTACCATCACTAAAATTACATTCTGAAATCAACACCAACGAGCGATGGAGAGGAACCAGAATCACTGCCCGGCCATCCCGAGTTCATCGGCCCAGTCAATTTCGCATTGCTGCAGGAGTTTTGAGCATGTCAAATTCGTGATGGTATATGCCCATTGAAACATATTGCAAACGCACAGTACATTTGCAATATGATTCAACAGTGAAAAAACATCACCAAATGGACATGATGAAATCAACACAACGAGCAATGGAGAGGAACCACTATCACTGCCCGGCCATCCCGAGTTCATCGGGTCATTCACTTTTGCATTTCTGCAGTATTTTTGAGCATGTCAAATTCGTGATGGTAAATGCCCATTGAAACATATTGAAAATGGACAGCCGTGCACCTGGTGATTACAATTTCTTTAGGTTGGGAGCAAGAAGTCAATGGTTGGGTAGGGAGCACCCCCCACCCGTGCCCATCCAATAGGGGGCGCCCCTTGTCATTTTGGATGTTTAAAAAAATATATATATATATTTTCGACTTTTGACTTCCTATGAAATCATATTGCAAATGTACAAAACATGTGCCTTATGGACCAGTAAAAAAAGAATAATAATGATGATAATAAAATTTGACAAAAGTATGTTCATACAGTTCTTATACATGTGTAATTGACATAAAAATCAAAAGAATTTTGAAAAACGTTCCAGAAAGCACTTTTTTAAGGGGGTCTTGACTTGTTACATTTGCAATATGAAAAATTACGGTAAAGCGCACTCGCCATCTATTGGATTTTCCAGTGTAACACTTGGCATTTGCCATATGGCATTTGCAATCAGTTTTGAATGAAACAACGCCGAATTGAGTGGTATTGTACATCGTGTATATGTTTTGTATGGTGCCAATAACTTCCCATTCATTTTTGTCCATTTCAGGGGGGTGTTTCCTTACATAAGTATTCCGACCCTTTACTCAGTACTTTGTTGAAGCACCTTTGGCAGCGATTACAGCCTAGAATCTTCTTGGGTATGACGCTACAAGCTTGGCACACCTGTATTTGGGAAGTTTTTTCCATTCTTCTCTGCAGATCCGTTCAAGCTCTGTCAGGTTGGATGGGGAGCATTGCTGCACAGCTATTTTAAGGTCTCTCCAGAGATGTTGGATTGGGTTCAAGTCCGAGCCCTGGCTGGGCCTCTTATGGACATTCAGAGAATTGTCCCGAAGCCACTCCTGCGTTGTCTTGTCTGTGTGCTTTGGGTTGTTGTCCTGTTGGAAGGTGAACCTTCGCCCCAGTCTGAGGTCCTGAGCACTCTGGAGCAGGATTTCATCAAGGATCTCTTTGAACGTTCATCTTTCCCTCGATCCTGACTAGTCTCCCAGTCCCTGCCGCTGAAAAACATCCCCACAGCATGACGCTGCCACCACCATGCTTCACTGTAGGGATGGTGCCAGGTTTCTTCCAGACGTGACACTTGGCAGTCAGGCCAAAGAGTTCAATCTTGGTTTCATCAGACCAGAGAATCTTGTTTCTCATGATCTGAGAGTCTTTAGGTGCCTTTTGGCAAACTCCAAGCAGGCTGTCATCTGCCGTTTACTGAGGAGTGGCTTCAGTCTGCCCACTCTACTATAAAGGCCTGATTGGTGGAGTCCTGCTGAGATGGCTGTCCTTTTGGAAGGTTCCCCCATCTCCACAGAGGAACTCTGGAGCTCTGTCAGAGTGACCATCAGGTTCTTGGTCACATCCCCGACCAAGGCTCTTCTCCCCCAATTGCTCAGTTCGGCCGGGGTCGGCCAGCTCTAAGAAGAGTCTTGGTGGTTCCAAACTCCTTCCATTTAAGAATGATGGAGGCCACTGTGTTCTTAGGGACCTTCAATGCTGCAGACATTTTTTTATACCCTTCCCCAGATCTGTGCCTCAACACAATCCTATATCAGAGCTCTATGGACAATTCCTGAGACCTCATGGCTTGGTTTTTTCTCTGACATGCACTGTCAACTGTGAGACCTTATTTAGACAGGTGTGTGCCTTTCCAAATCATGTCCAATCAATTGAATTTACCACAGGTGGACTCCAATCAAGTTGTAGAAACGTTTTAAGGATGATTAATGGAAACAGGATGCAACTGAGCTGAATTTCGAGTCTCATAGCAAACGGTCTGAATACTTATGTAAATAAGGAATTTCTGTTTCTTATTTTTTATACATTTGCAAAAAATGTCTACACCTGTTTTCGCTTTGTCGTTATTGGGTATTGTGATGTCATTAAGAAGAAATTCTTATTTACAATGACGGCCTAACCCGGACAACAATGGGCCAATTGCGCGCCACCCTATGGGACTCCCAATCACGGCGGGTTGTATACAGCAAGGAATCGAACCAGGGTCTGCGCCACTAGATTGCTGAGGATTTTTTTTTTCATCTATTTTAGAATAAGGCTGTAACGTTACAACATGTGGAAAAAGTCAAGGGGTCTGAATACTTTTCGAAGGCGGTGAATATGAGGCTTTCAGAAACATCCTTGGTCTTTGTATATCATTGAATCTGTGCTTGAAATGCGCTACTTGACTGAGGGACCTTCCAGATGTTGTATCTATGGGGGACAGGTCCACTTTGACATTACAGAGTATTTTCAGTAGATTGTTGACAAAACATTACAATTAAATCCATTTTAATCCCACTATGTAACACAACAGAGAAATCCAAGGGGTATGTACACTTTTGCAAGGCTCTGTATGTTATGTAGAATAGACAATTGTGTCAGCCAGGGTAGGCGTCAATTCCAAATAAGTCAGTCAATTCAGGAAGTAAACTGAAATTCCAATTCAATAACTGGAAAAGGGCATATATTTTCAATGACTGATTGAAAAAAAAAAACTGGTTTAATATTGACTGACTTGAATATGAATTGACTACAACCCTGGAGTCAGCTCTATACAATAAATGACTTTCAGAGGAATGATAACTAGAGAGACTGTTAGATGCAGAAACAGCTGCTGTTCACCCTAAAGCCATATTCATTTAATTCACCCCCCTTCAGCATTAACAGTCCCTGGGATTCCTGCTGAGGAGTTTCTGAAGAAACACAGGGCTAAACTCATTCAGGGAGTCAAAAACCCAATGCCAATAGCAGATGATCTGTCATCAAAGGGCATGATTGGTGATGAAGAGTACTCCAGAATAACAGCTGAAACAACTGAACAGGAGCGAATGAGAGAACTACTGAATGCAGTCCTCCCTAAAGGACCAGAAGTGATGGGAGCTTGTCTCAAAGCTCTCAGTGAACATGAACACCATCTTGTTAAGTACTTGAGTGAATCTAGGTAAGACCCTTTTCTTTTCTCCCTACCTTGAATATGTGGAATGATTAAATATAGGTCAAATAAAAACATAGCTACCCAGATCAAAGAGAAAGTATTTTTCAGAATGGAAGCATGTTTTTGTGTTGCTGCCTGTAATAAATGTATCTTATTATAGTTCTATCATAGGACCATCATCACATCATTATCTCAGGTGTATCATAGGACCATCATCACATCATTATCTCAGGTGTATCATAGGACCATCATCACATCATTATCTCAGGTGTATCTTAGGACCATCATCACATCATTATCTCAGGTGTATCTTAGGACCATCATCACATCATTATCTCAGGTGTATCATAGGACCATCATCACATCATTATCTCAGGTGTATCATAGGACCATCATCACATCATTATCTCAGGTGTATCTTAGGACCATCATCACATCATTATCTCAGGTGTATCATAGGACCATCATCACATCATTATCTCAGGTGTATCATAGGACCATCATCACATCATTATCTCAGGTGTATCATAGGACCATCATCACATCATTATCTCAGGTGTATCATAGGACCATCATCACATCATTATCTCAGGTGTATCTTAGGACCATCATCACATCATTATCTCAGGTGTATCATAGGACCATCATCACATCATTATCTCAGGTGTATCATAGGACCATCATAACATCATTATCTCAGGTGTATCATAGGACCATCATCACATCATTATCTCAGGTGTATCATAGGACCATCATCACATCATTATCTCAGGTGTATCATAGGACCATCATCACATCATTATCTCAGGTGTATCATAGGACCATTATCACATCATTATCTCAGGTGTATCATAGGACCATCATCACATCATTATCTCAGGTGTATCATAGGACCATCATCACATCATTATCTCAGGTGTATCATAGGACCATCATCACATCATTATCTCAGGTGTATCATAGGACCATCATCACATCATTATCTCAGGTGTATCATAGGACCATCATCACATCATTATCTCAGGTGTATCATAGGACCATCATCACATCATTATCTCAGGTGTATCATAGGACCATCATCACATCATTATCTCAGGTGTATCTCACTCCTCATTCTTCTCCATATTTTCTGATCTCTCTCTTCCCTTCTCCTCCATCCTCTGTCTTGTAGCGCCTAATCTGAAGATGCTGAGGCCTGTCTCCTAGTCTGTGGACAAAGACACTTCTTCACCTAATCTGAAGATGCTGAGGCCTGTCTCCTAGTCTGTGGACAAAGACACTTCTCCACCTAATCTGAAGATGCTGAGGCCAGTCTCCTAGTCTGTGGACAAAGACACTTCTCCACCTAATCTGAAGATGCTGAGGCCTGTCTCCTAGTCTGTGGACAAAGACACTTAAATTATTGTTAGTGAAATTATGTTTGCTTTTCTTTTACAAATGTCTGTATTTTATTCATGTGCTGTTCTATAAACCAATTTGTGTGTTCATCAAGTGTCTGACTGTACAAATCCTCACTATCAGTAGCTGTAATTTGGCAGCAAGCCCAGATGATGTTTTGAGAACGAGATATCTCAGTTTCGAGGTCTCATCTTAGAGAGAAGAAGACTGGTGAGGTGTTGGTCTGTCAAATGCTATGAACCAGTATTGCGGCTAGCTAGTTTCGAGGATCCAGATGAAAATGTTCAGAGTTTGCGGTAGGAATCCGGGGATATGGAGAGAAAAATAGGTACTTTATGCTCTGGTTTGAGTCACGTTCTACGAACTGGAGAGAGCTTTCCGAGCTAAAGGTTAGCTGATGACCGCTAGCAGTGGTTTGCTGACTGATAGCTGGTAGCTGGCTAGCTTCAGTTGAGGGATTCCAGATCCGAAGTAAGTAGAAATACTTTAGAAAAAAAAACAGATCCACGCCACATTGGGTGAGGCTGGTTGCAGGAGAGTATTTAGAAGTTGAGGTTTAAGAAAATATTTTTTAAAGAATTTGAACAAAAATATATATAGAAGGGACACGACAGGACAAAGACGTCTGACTGCTACGCCATCTTGGATTTATGTTGGATCATTCTGTTGGATATCTTGGATAATGTTTGGTTATTTGTATTACTGCTGTTACCATGGCAATTATCTAGTAATAATTACTTTTAATGCTGTTAACAAAGGTCAATGCTATATTATTATTTGTGCTATAAAGAATATTGACTTCATTGCGTTTTTCATATTGTTAAGCAACATTCTAAGTCTGCTAACATTTCCTCATAAAATGTTACACATTTCAACCATTTGTATTATTTTTCATCATCATCACTGCGGGACTTTTATTTTGAAGGAAAATCACAGAGATCACAACCTTATTCTTGCTAGGTCTTCTTACTGGCAGAACGGAGGTGAAGCGAAGCAGCGGCACCATTGAGCTATAATAAGAGACCCTTTCCTCTACTTCCTTATTAATGGACTTCCTGTTTCAACACAGTGGGCGGATTCAACACCTATAGGTTTATTGGTTGATATTTATGTCATGTAAAGTCTTCATACACTTAATACCAGTATTCACCCTATAAATTAAGATTCTAACTAATAAAAGTGCAGTTACATTTTTTATTTCCTGATTTTGATTTATTTAGGTGATGTTTTGCATTGCTACCAGGAGAGGGCAGTGTGACACAACAACCAGGTTTGGCAGAAGGACTCTAGACCAGTGGTTGCCAACCTGTGCTCCATGGGGGTGGTGCAGCTGGTCTGCAATTATTTAGAGATTGTAGTATTTTATTATTCAATAATATTAACAGGAGTATTACATGTATTATAAGCAATTTTACATTCCTTTTCATGATATAAATAGTTTATGAGATTATTATAATAGACTTTTACAGGACTTGTTACATTCACATGTACTGACAGAATTTAACCATCAATATATTTGATGTGGAAAAATATCAGCGACTCTGTGAATGGTGAATGGTGGACCTCAAGAGCTTTTGATGGTGATTTGATGGTCTCCAGAATGGGAAAGGTTGGGAACTGCTGAGACAGTCAGTCACATCTGTGTGGTAACATGACAGGATGGGTAACCAATGACATACAATGATTCTGCAAACCCCAAACAGACTGATTACAATGTATAGTATATGATGTTACATGGAACTAATCACAGTAATCAGACACCAACTCACATACACAGATAGACACACACAGACACACACTCAATCAAAATACATTTCTTTTAATTTAAATCTACTACATGTATGTGACAGGGATTGTGCACATCAATCAACATTTCTGTAAATGTGCCAGATTTAGCCAGCTAGCTAGTTTTCAACTGTAGTCCCTGGGCATGTAGATAAACATAACAAAATACATTAAAAAACATTTGGTAAAACATTGTGTATAGATGGGGGCTGATTGTCCTTCAGCCATTTTCAAGTCATTGGTACCTAGTGTAGGACTGACGGACCCTCCTGCTAGATAGGGGCCCAGCTAGGTACCTAGTGGAGGACTGACTGACCCTCCTGCTAGATAGGGGTCCAGCTAGGTACCTAGTGGAGGACTGACTGACCCTCCTGCTAGATAGGGGTCCAGCTAGGTACCTAGTGGAGGACTGACTGACCCTCCTGCTAGATAGAGGTCCAGCTAGGTACCTAGTGGAGGACTAACTGACCCTCCTGCTAGATAGAGGTCCAGCTAGGTACCTAGTGGAGGACTGACTAACCCTCCTGCTAGATAGAGGTCCAGCTAGGTACCTAGTGGAGGACTGACTGACCCTCCTGCTAGATAGGGGTCCAGCTAGGTACCTAGTGGAGGACTGACTGACCCTCCTGCTAGATAGGGGTCCAGCTAGGTACCTAGTGGAGGACTAACTGACTCTCCTGCTAGATAGGGGTCCAGCTAGGTACCTAGTGGAGGACTGACTGAACCTCCTGCTAGAAGATCCACACTTCCAGGAGGCTGCAGAAGGAGAGAGTCTGTGTGGTTGGACCTTTCGCACGTTTATTGTTATTAATGTGGTCATGTTTGGTTGACATTTTCTGTACGTTTTTGTGACCCTGAATTAAAGCAACAGACAGCAAGACCATGTTGAACCATCCTTTCTGTCTATTCTGCCTGGTCTCCTCACACCCAGGGGTTGACTACAACTGTTGATCTGAAGCTCTGTCCAAAGATAAGGGTCCAGCTCCACAAGAAGGTTGATCATCCCGGAACATGACTCAGTTCCTTTTCTCAACACCATGTCGATGATGACTCGTGCCTTCTCTGCCCTCTCAGCTATCCCCTTAAGTGAGTCCATTTCCTCCCTTCCTTCAGACAGAGTGAGTTGTAATCCCATAAAGTATCTAAGGAAGGTCTTTGGTCAAGATGTCAACGTGGTGGTGTGTATCTTTGACTAGCCTGACTATCAGCTGCCCCATCTGTATAGGACAAGAGATCATTCCAGTTCATTCCCTTAATAGGATTGGTGTTCCGCTAGCGGAACACCTCCCACATTCCACTGAAAAGGCAGAGCGCGAAATTCAAAAAATATTTTTTTGAAATATTTAACTTTCACACATTAACAAGTCCAATACAGCAAATGAAAGATACACATCTTGTGAATTCAGTCAACATGTCCGATTTTTTAAATGTATTACAGCAAAAACACCACGTATATTTATGTTAGCTCACCACCAAATACAAAAGAGGACAGACATTTTTCACAGCACCGGTAGCATGCAGGTAGCATGCACAAAGCCAACCTAACTAACCTAGAACCAACCTAACTAACCTAGAAACAACTCCCTCAGATGACAGTCCTATAACATGTTACACAATAAATCTATGTTTTGTTCAAAAAATGTGCATATTTGAGCTATAAATCAGTTTTACATTACTGCTACCATCATAGCTACAGTCAGAAATAGCACGGGAGTAGCCAGAGTAAATACAGACACCAACGTCAACTACCTAATTACACATCATAGAACAGTCAGAAAAATATATGGTGGATAGCAAATGAAAGACAAAGATCTTGTGAATATAGCCAATATTTCCGATTTTTGAAGTGTTTTACAGCGAAAACACCACGTATATTTATGTTAGCTCACCACCAAATACAAAAGACAGACAGACATTTTTCACAGCACCGGTAGCATGCAGGTAGCATGCACAAAGCCAACCTAACTAACCTAGAACCAACCTAACTAACCTAGAAACAACTCCCTCAGATGACAGTCCTATAACATGTTACACAATAAATCTATGTTTTGTTCAAAAAATTTGCATATTTGAGCTATAAATCAGTTTTACATTACTGCTACCATCATAGCTACCATCATAGCTACAGTCAGAAATAGCACGGGAGTAGCCAGAGTAAATACAGACACCAACGTCAACTACCTAATTACACATCATAAAACATTTCAGAAAAATATATGGTGGATAGCAAATGAAAGACAAAGATCTTGTGAATATAGCCAATATTTCCGATTTTTGAAGTGTTTTACAGCGAAAACACAATATATCGTTATATTAGCTTACTACAATAGCTATCACAAAACAGCATTGATTCAAGGCAAACGTAGCGATAGCACAGTTCGACAGATATATGAAATAGCATCCCAAATTGGGTCCTTATCTTTGTTGATCTTCCATCAGAATGTTGTACAAGGGGTCCTTTGTTCAGAACCGTCTTTGTTTGGATCCAGAACAAACTATTTCCCTCTTGAAATAGCATGCGCACTGGCCATGCGGCGCTAACCTCTCCTTCATGAACAAATTCCTCCAACGCATCACGTCTAAAGTCCCGAATAAATTTCAATAATATAATTAAACTATATTGAAAAAACATACTTTAGGATGATATTGTGACATGTATCAAAAAAAATCGAAGCCGGAGATCATATTCACCTATAACGACGGTTTTCCAGGAGGCGATTCCAGGTCCAACTTCGCGCCTTCCAAAAAAAAATAATGGCGGAGCGCTCACTCCAAGAGGTTGTATTCAATCCCAGAACGAGATAATCAAGTCATTTCTGCTCTCACTTCCGCATGACACCCAGGGGAAGGTGTATGACGTGTTTCTACAGTTATAAGTGACATGCCCTTTTATAGACAAGCTCTTGAAGAGAGACCACGCTTTTGGAAATCTCACTTCCGGATAGGAAATGGGCTTTAAAAAGAGTTCTGTTTCACTTAGAGAAATAATTAGAACGGTTTCAGAAACTAGAGAGTGTTTTCTATCCAATATTAATAATAATATGCATATTGTACGAGCAAGAATTGAGTACGAGGCCGTTTAAATTTTGAACGATTTTCCCCAAAAGTGACAACAGCACCCCCTGTCCTTTGAGTTTTCAAAATCATGTTGTGGAAATTCTTCCACACAGAGACACTCGAAGTCAATCTTAAATAAATCTGTGTTTATTGTCAGCGAGCTGGAGAGGTTCCAACCAATCAGGAGCTCTCCCTGGTCAGACCCAACTCAATGTACCATAGTACACATGTCAATCAGGAGCTCTCCCTGGTCAGACCCAGCAGTTGTCTTGTATATGGCGATACACATACAAGTTATATTTGCATGATTTAGCATAATTAATTAATCATTACCGTTTTGTTCCATTCATGTGACCGACCAATACTGGTTCATAGCATTTGACAGACCAACACCTCACCAGTCTTCTTCTCTCTAAGCTGAGACCTTGAAACTGAGATATCTCGTTCTCAAAACATCATCTGGGCTTACTGCCAAATTACAGCTACTGATAGTGAGCGTTTGTACAGTCGGCCACTTGATGAACACACACATTAGTTTATAGAACAGCACATGAATAAAATACAGAATTTGTTAAAAGAATATCAAACATAATTTCCCTTCCATACCTGAAGGGCACTTTTTGGCATTTTCTGTATGATTGATGAGAAACTCTATATTGCAAATGTACGGTCCCCTACTAGACGTCCGCGAATGTTTCTAAACTTCACCAACGGCGGTGGGCCGTGCACCGGTGCCAGATCTTCCGGGAAGTCATCGAATGAAGTCTCTCGGACATCCGGTTTCCCTTTTAATAAATTGTCAAATTTTGGTCATTTTTCCGCTGTCCCGGTAAATATCACCAGATGGCAAATGAAATCATATTGCAAATGTACAAAACATCACCAATCACAACATGGCCATTTCTCCTAAACGGAAAAGACTTTGAAGACGAAACTTGGTGAGCATAGGTTTGGTATAATGGGCAGTTAGCCCCGAACAAGATGGAGCCGAGGCCTCAACGCTTTTTGAGTTAAGGCCATTTTTCTGGGATAAAGGTCAAAAACCAAAATAGAGCACTAATTTGACCGCTTCACGTCAAAGTACATGAACCTACGGTGTCAGGAAAAAAATAACCAGACATTTATCTATCGTAATTTAACCTGTTGGGGATGAGGGCGCTGTTGTGGCTATTTATGCTAATCGTGTAATTTTTTGAAACGGCTTCCCACAAAGTTCTTGATCGTACAATATGCATATTATTATTATTATTGGATAGAAAACAGTCTATAGTTTCTATAGGAGTTGAAATTTTGTCTCTAAGTGGAACAGAGCCCATTCTACAGCAATTTCCCTGACATGGAGTCAGATTCCAGAAATTTTGGCCACTGTTCTGGAGTCAGTTTAAAAGGGCACTGTTATTGATATGACTATACGGACACTGCTTACGTCTTCCCCTGGATGTCTTTACGTGATGACGATTTGAATTGGGTCGATTGCGCGTTCACAGGCACTATAAATTAAAAAACCCTGAGCCTAGTCACTCTTTTGGAGCTGCGTCATGCGCATAGAGGGCACCGACCCGCACCTGTTCCAAGCATTAGTGGAGGGAGTAATATTACTCGGGTCATGTTTCTACTCGTTATGGGAGTTAAAAACATCATAAGGTAGTTAATTTAAAGTTTTATAGCAATTTATATCCGTTTAGTGCGATTTTGGGACATTTATTTCTGAAAAGCTGTGAATTGCTGGGCACGCTTCCAGTTCATCCCGAACGCAGTTGGCATTTCCACATGGCAAGAGGACAGCTTTCCACCAAAAGACGATTGGACCCAAGAAAGGATCCTTTGCCCAAGATACCGATGGAAGAACAGCTCAAAGTAGGACATTTTTATTATGATAAATCGTGTTTTTGTCGAAAAGTGTTAGTGGCTTCGGACGCCATGTTTTTTGACGTAGCTTTGCTTGGCGCAAGCTGTATTGAAAAGTAAGGATAATTTAAAAAATGTAATTCCGCGATTGTATTAAGAATTAAATTGTCTATCAATCCCTGTCCACCCTATATTTTTTAGTCACGTTTATGAGTATTTATGTATAAGAGTAGATCACTGTCTAAGTGGCGCACAGACTTTTTCTGACCAGCTGAGATACATTTCACATTGTCTAACCATGATTTTGGTGGCTAAATATAAACATTTTCGATCAAACTCTATATGGATTGTGTAATATGATGTTACAGGAGTGTCATCTGAAGAATTCTGAGAAGGTTAGTGAAAAAATTAATATATTTTGGCGATGTTTACTTTTATCGCTCACTTTGGCTAGAATCAATGCTGGGCTGCTATGTGCTATGTGCTATGCTAATATAACGATTTATTGTGTTTTCGCTGTAAGACACTTAGAAAATCTGAAATATTGTCTGTATTCACAGGATCTGTGTCTTTCGATTCGTGTATGCTGTGTATTTTTACGAAATGTTTGATGATTAGTAAGTAGGTAAACACGTTGCTCTAAGTAGTTTTTCTATTCCATTTGTGACGGTGGGTGCAATTGTAACCTATGCCATCTACCTGAAATATGCACTTTTTTCTAACAAAACCTATCCCATACCATAAATATGTTATCAGACTGTCATCTGATGAGTTTTTTTATTGGTTAGGGGCTATAAATATCTTAGTTTAGCCGAATTGGTGATAGCTACTGGTGTTGGTGGACAAATAAAAGATGGTGGATTATGCTAATGTGTTTTTAGGTAATAGATGTACATCTTTACATATTGTGTCTTCCCTGTAAAACATTTTAAAAATCGGACATGTTGACTGGATTCACAAGATCTGTGTCTTTCATTAGCTGTATTGGACTTTAATGTGTGAAAGTTAAATATTTAAAAAAAATATTTTTTTTGAATTTCGCGGCACTGGTTTTTCAGTGGGGGTGGGGGGGGAGTGCCGCTAGCGCCACTCTCATCCTAGAGAGGTTAAGAGAAATCGTACAATTGGGGATGCTCAACGAAATGTGTTTTTTTTCTCCCAAATAAGTTACAGATCTAGTTGCGGCATGTTCAGACGAATCCGTGAAGGTGGGTTTCGGAACTCTACGTGATTTCTGTGATTTTCTGAAATAACACTCAATCATTCAACCCTCTGTAAATAAGTCAGTTCTTAACGTAAAGACTTACAACTCAACATTCTGTAAGAGCCTACCCCAAAGAGGATATAAGTTCACTTTCAGCTTCCTGTGTCAACCGGAAGTGCCTGGGGCTGTTTAGAAGGGTTAAAAAGGTCAGATCATTTCAAAACTTCATATGTGTGACTAGGTAACCCTCATGGACTGTAAATCAATCATTTCTCCCATCAGATTTCCAAGAAAAGCTCACACACACACACACAGCTAGGACAGAGTGACACAGTGTGCGGCTTAGAGACATACAGAGCCTGCAATAGTTACCTTCATTCGAACTATCAAAGAACCGTCAGACCTAGAGCTCTGGAACTTTAGAAACATGTTCTAGAGTTCAAGATGGTAGTGCACGGTGAGTTATGTGGCTCTAGAAGGTTCTCAGACCGAGAAACAGCCTCGTACATTTTCAATAACTTCAATTCATTTTGACCATTACGAAAATTACGACATTTAGAAAAGTCCCAGAGTCGCAAGACTAGGTGCATTGAAACCGCCTCGGCTCATAGAGACGGACCCCAACGTTTCCGTCCGATAGCTCATTCAAGGACCCCGTAGCAACGCCCGGAAAATGTGGATTTTCAGCACCAATTAAGATTGCTGCTCGGGCTTCAAATGACCTATTGAGCTGAAACTTGGGATTCAGCTAAGCCTACACATAATGTCAGAACTGGACCCGCAACTAGAACGTAACTACGTGATTTATGTTTTTATTATGCTTTAAACAAAAGGAGCTGTGAATTTTGTGCCTGCTCTAAAATATGTGATAGTTGGCTTCTAAACAAGTTGGAAAAAGTGGGTGTGGTGTCAGTTTGTTTCAGTTTGGTTTCAGAATGATATCTAATTGACTGATGGACGGTGATTATCTGGCTGACTTGTGTCCATTTGCAATACGTTTAAACCGTGATAGACCATCACCAAATTGACATTCTGAAATCAAGACCAACGAGCGATGGAGAGGAACCACTATCACTACCCGGCAATCCCGAGTTCATCGGGACAGTCAATTTAGCATTTCTGCAGTATTTTTGAGCATGTCATATTCGTGATGGTAAATGCCCATTGAAAATTATTGCAAATGGACAGCCGTGCGCCTGGTGATTGGAACGAGTTACCAAGAGCACATTTTTAAAATTGTTTTTAATGCCTTTATAAGGGGTGCAAGGGGTCCACGGTGGGTAGGGAGCACCCCTCACCCGTGCCCATCCAACAGGGGTCGTGCCTGGTCATTTTGGACGTTTTCAAGAAATCGTAAAAAAATGACAGTGTCCCACTTCTCTCATGTCACCATCGAGCGATGGAGAGGAACCACTATCACTGCCCGGCAATCCCGAGTTCATCGGGACAGTCAATTTAGCATTTCTGCAGGAGCTTTGAGCATGTCAAATTTGTGATGGTAAAAGCCCATTGAAACATATTGCAAATGGACAGCCGTGCACCTGGTGTATGGAATGGGTTACCAGGAGCATATTTTTAAAATGCTTTTTAATGCTTTTAGGGGGGAGCAAGGGGTCTATGGTTGGGTTGGGAGCACCCCCCACCCGTGCCCATCCAAAAGGGTCATTTTGGACGCTTTTTAAAAAATCGTTAAAAAACAACAGAGTCCCAGTTCTCCCTCATCATACATGACAAATAGACCATCTAGGTTGATTCATGGCTTAACATAGTGCTATATATCGTTTGGGCAGTATAAATGCCATTTGGACATGGTTCACTGACTTTTGGGTTTGGAAACTGACTTCCTATGATCGTACATGGCAAATGGACATAACATCCTGATTTGGCACTTTCAATACTTTCATATTGCATTTGGACATTTCTTATGGCATTTGGCAATGGTTCACTGACTTTTGACTACAACTTTTGACTTCCTATGAAATCATATTGCAAATGGACAAAACATCCTGATTTGGCACATTCAATACTTTCATATTGAATTTGGACATTTCTTATGGCATTTGGCAATGGTTCACTGACTTCTGACTTCGACTTTTGACTTCCTATGAAATCATATTGCAAATGGACAAAACATAGGACTTATGGACAAGTAAAAAAAAAAATATATATATATGACAATAAAATATGACGAAAGTATGTTCATACAGATCTTATACATGTATAATTGACAAGAAAAAAAATATCGAAAGAATTTTGAAAAACGGTCCATTAAGCTTTTTTTTAGGGGGGTGATAAGTTTTTGAAAAAAAATTCTAATTTTCAAAATTTGACTCTTGGGTCTTGACTTGATGTGCATTTGCAATATGAAAATCTACGGTGGAGAGCGCTCGCCACCTTTTGGATTTTTGCTGTATGACACTTGGCATTTGCCTTATGACATTTGCCATAAGCTTTGAATGAAATGCCGTACATTTGAGTGGTATTGGACACCGTGCATATGTTTCGTACAGTGCCAATATGTTCCCATTAATTTGTGTCCATTTCAGGGGGGTCTTCCTTTACAATCATGTAAGTGTCTTTGTCCACAGACTAAGAGACAGGCCTCAGCATCTTCAGATTAGGTGCTACAAGAAAGAGGGTGGAGGAGAAGGGAAGAGAGAGATCAGAAAGTATGGAGAAGAAGGAGGAGTGAGATACACCTGAGATAATGATGTGATGATGGTCCTATGATACACCTGAGATAATGATGTGATGATGGTCCTATGATACACCTGAGATAATGATGTGATGATGGTCCTATGATACACCTGAGATAATGATGTGATGATGGTCCTATGATACACCTAAGATAATGATGTGATGATGGTCCTATGATACACCTGAGATAATGATGTGATGATGGTCCTATGATACACCTGAGATAATGATGTGATGATGGTCCTATGATACACCTGAGATAATGATGTGATGATGGTCCTATGATACACCTGAGATAATGATGTGATGATGGTCCTATGATACACCTAAGATAATGATGTGATGATGGTCCTATGATACACCTGAGATAATGATGTGATGATGGTCCTATGATACACCTGAGATAATGATGTGATGATGGTCCTATGATACACCAGAGATAATGATGTGATGATGGTCCTATGATACACCTGAGATAATGATGTGATGATGGTCCTATGATAGAACTATAATAAGATACATTTATTACAGGCAGCAACACAAAAACATGCTTCCATTCTGAAAAATACTTTCTCTTTGATCTGGGTAGCTATGTTTTTATTTGACCTATATTTAATCATTCCACATATTCAAGGGAGGGAGAAAAGAAAACGGTCTTACCTAGATTCACTCAAGTACTTAACAAGATGGTGTTCATGTTCACTGAGAGCTTTGAGACAAGCTCCCATCACTTCTGGTCCTTTAGGGAGGACTGCATTCAGTAGTTCTCTCATTCGCTCCTGTTCAGTTGTTTCAGCTGTTATTCTGGAGTACTCTTCATAACCAATCATGCCCTTTGACCGCAGAACATCTGCTATTTGCTTTGGGTTTTTGGCTCGCTGAATGAGTTCAGGCCTGTGTTTCTTCAGAAACTCCTCAGCAGGAATCCCAAGGAGTATTAATGCTGAATGTGGGTCAATTAAATGAATATGTCTTTAGGGTGAACGGCAGACGTTTCTACATCTAACAGTCTCTCCAGTTATAATTTCTCTGATAGTCATGTCTTGTATAGAGCTGACTCCAGGGTTGTCGTCAATTCATATTCAAGTCGGTCAATAAAAAATAAATAAAATTACTATTCTGTTCATTGTGAAGTCATTGAAAGTAGATGCCCTTTTCCGGTTATTGAATTGGAATTTCAGTTTACTTCCTGAATTGACTGACTTATTTGGAATTGACGCCTACCCTGGCTGACACGATTGTCTATTCTACATAACATACAGAGCCTTGCAAAAGTGTTCATACCCCTTGGATTTCTCTATTGTGTTACATGCTGGGATTAAAATAGATTTAATTGTAATGTTTTGTCAACAATCTTCTGAAAATACTCTGTAATGTCAAAGTGGACCTGTCCCCCATAGATACAACATCTGTAAGGTCATCTGTAAGGTCCCTCAGTCAAATATTGCATTTCAAGCACAGATTCAACTTTACACAAAGACCAGGGATCTTTTTGAAAGCCTCATAAAGAAGGGCAGTGGTTGGTAGATGGGTAACAATAATAAAATATGACACTTAATATCTAAACCACCAGACACATCAAAGATACAGTCGTCCTTCTGAACTGAGCTGCAAGACAGGAATGAAACTGTCAGGGATGTTACCATCAGGACATTGGTGAATTGAAAACAGTTAGAGTTCAATGTCTGTGATGGGAGAAAACTGAGGATGGATCAACAACATTGTAGTGACTCCATAATAACGACTTAAATGACAGAGTGAAAATAATACAAATATACAGAATAAATATTCCAACTATTCTAAAACATGTATATTATATGCAACAAGTTACTAAAGTAATACTGTAAAAAACATCTACAAAGGAAGACACTTTCTGGCCTAAATGCAAAGCCTCATGTTTGGGGAAAATCCAACACAACACTGAGTAACTGCCTCCTTATTTTCCAGCATGGTGGTGGCTGCATCATGGTATGGGTATGCTTGTCATCAGCAAATACTGGGGAGTTTTTCAGGATGAAAAGAAACAGGATGGAGCTAAGAACAGACAAAATCCTAGAGGAAATCCTTGTTCAGTCTGCTTTACACCAGAAACTGGGAGAGGAATTCACCTTTCAACAGAACAATAACCTAATCTACAACACAAGGCCAAATCTACACTGGAGTTGCTCACCAAGAAGACATTGAATGTTCCTGAGTGGCCAAGTTACAGTTTAGACTTAAATCTGCTTGTAAATCTATGGCAAGACTTAAATGGCTGTCTAGTCATGATCTCCAACATCTTGACAGAGCTTGAAGAATTATGAAAATAATAGTGGGCTAATATTGTACAATCCAGGTGTGTAAAGCTCTTAGAGACTTACCCAAGAAGACTCCCAGCTGTAATCGCTGCCAAAGGTGTTTCTAAGTATTGACTCGGGGGGGCTGAATACTTATGGAACAACTATTTTAGCTATTGAATTTCTATCAACCTAAATATATATATTATTTGACATTACAGAGTATTTTGTGTAGATTGTTGACTAGAAATGACAATGAAATCCCTTTAAATCCCACCTTGTAACACAATAACATGTGATGCAGATACTTTTGAAAGGCTCTATATTTCTGTCTGAATGTTCTGTATCATTACACTACACTGAACATGTTTCATGAAGACCTTCATCACCCCACTGAACACGACTCATAAAGACCTTCATCACTCCACTGAACACGACTCATGAAGACCTTCATCACCCCACTGAACACGACTCATGAAGACCTTCATCACCCCACAGAACACGACTCATGAAGACCTTCATCACCCCACTGAACACGACTCATGAAGACCTTCAACACCCCACTGAACATGACTCATGAAGACCTTCATCACCCCACTGAACATGACTCATGAAGACCTTCATCACCCCACTGAACACGACTCATGAAGACCTTCAACACCCCACTGAACATGACTCATGAAGACCTTCATCACCCCACTGAACACGACTCATGAAGACCTTCATCACCCCACTGAACATGACTCATGAAGACCTTCATCACCCCACTGAACACGACTCATGAAGACCTTCATCACCCCACTGAACACGACTCATGAAGACCTTCATCACCCCACTGAACACGACTCATGAAGACCTTCATCACCCCACTGAACACGACTCATGAAGACCTTCATCACCCCACTGAACACGACTCATGAAGACCTTCATCACAACATGAAGAGATGTTAGCTCTGTAACCCGTTTTATAAACCTCAACAAACAAACTTACATATTGGATGAGAATTGTTGCTATATACGTATGAAAAACAAACAAGAGAAAATATCATAAAACATTTTAATAGCATCTGTTAGAAAAGGACATTGATGATTGACATACTGTTCATGTATAGTATTTCTTACCTTTTGATACCACTGATTTCCATACTGTCCTCTCATCATCCCCGATTAACTCCATCTCAATGTCAACCCCTGTGTTTCCCATAATCATCTGACAACAGCTTGGTGTGGTGTCTGCAGGTAACAGCTGAATCCTCTGTAGGACGCCATAAGGTGCAACGATTGAGACAACAGACAGAGAGAAATAGTGAAATAGAATGATATACAGTTCTTCATATACAATATGACAGATTCATGTCTTCAGCCTGATAAAACTGCACCTCTGGATCGATGGAAGTGGAGCGGGGATTCTTGAACGCAAACGAACTGTTCAGCTTTAAGGGCCCGTTTGGACTTGGCAGGAGAAATTCTTTATATCCTTGGGACATCTGATCTTTCTCCCGTTCCCGAACAGCCTACAAAATGATCAATGTAGTAGTCAGTCAGAACAATGTAGTCTCATAATTCACACAACATGCAGCTCACTGAGCAATCCATTTTTGTCAACAACAACAAATGTGTACACTACTGTTTTACTATCCCTATTTTACCAGGAGATTATGTTAAAGGTGTACCAGGTAAGTTGACTGAGAAGAGATTCTCTTTTACAGCAACGACCTGGGGAAGAGTTACAGGGGAGAGGAGAGGGGGAAAATGAGCCAATTGGAAGCTGGGGATGATTAGGTAGCCATGATGGTATGAGGGCCAGATTGGGAATTTAGCCAGGACACCGGGGTTAACATCCCTACTCTTACGATAAGGGCCATGGGATCTTCAGTGACCATGGAGAGGACACCCGTTTAACGTTCCATCTGAAGGACAGCACCCTACACAGGGAAATGTCCCCTTCACTGCCCCGGGGCATTGGGTTCTCCTCCGACCAGAGGGAAGAGTGCCGTCTACTGGCTCTTCAAATGAATGAGACAGAAATAGATTTCTCACAGAGCTGCATGTTGTCTTTGTAATCTAGAGATTTTCAACAAACTATCAGCTTTCCTTTAGTAAGTTTCAACATACTGTTGTCACTTCAATGATAGTGCCTCACCTCTTTCTGACTGGAGTTTCTGAGGAGCAGGTACAGCCTTGAAATTACTGTTGACCTTTTTACTGCCAAATAGAGGACCACGTCACAGTGGACATCTCTTTTCCAAGACAGTAATCTCAGTATCAGAGAGATAGGTGAGAACTTGGGATGGAGAATCTTAGCATGGAATCTGGTGACCTCGTGCACTTCCTCTAAACACACTCCATGTTCCTCTACATGAAGAATCTTCATCTCATTCCTCAGGGAAGGGTTGGTCCCTGAACAACACAATAAAAAGGAGACAGAAAGACAAATATTGTATTATTCATCCAACTAAAACACAAAGAATATGCAGTACCAGATCACAGGAAACTCAAACTCCCAGAATAGTTAATTCATTCATTCAGGAAGTGAAACTCAGTTACATGGAAATGTCTTTCTGAATAGTATTTCTATATGGTTTTACCTAAACAGACAAAGTGTGGCAGATGAACTTCCTCCAGTTCACCTAACTCCATAGTGATGTCCAGCAATGGACCACCTTGTGTGTACTGCATGTCTTTCAGAAGTTGACTGTAGGGTTCCCAGTTCCTGAAGTGATACTTCAGAATGACATCTCTCTCACACAGCCAGCGGAGACCAGACACTGTGCACTCATAACTCCCTTTGGGTGTCCTGTGTCTGAGGGCAACAACAAGATATGGTAGAGAGGGTCAATGGTCAAATGGAGAGGTTGGATTAGAAGACTATTCCCAAAGGTATTGGGGAAATACACTAGCAAGTGGAATGAAAGGTTAAAAGTAGTTATTTTACCTGAACATTGTCACTCCCTGGATAGTGGAAGTCAAGGGTTCAATCTGAAGCCAGTGTGTGGAGTCCTGAACAAGGACAAGCATGTCAGTTATACATATGGGGCCTGTTTCCTGGACACAGATTGAGTCTAGTGCTGGACTAAAAAGCATGCTCAATGGAAGTTTCAATAGAAAGTTCTTTAAGGTCCAGGACTAGACTTAATCTGTGTCTGGGAAACTGGCCCATTAACCAAAGTAACTAATCTAATGTATTTATTCAATGTTACATGGAATCCTGGTGATTTATCAAAAAAACTGTCTAATGACAAAATATGACAACAGCTAAAATCCTGCATGCCTACAAGCAGAACACAGGACTGTCTATATCCCAGTATGAATGGTTGGTCAGTACACACCTGGCTTTGAGACTGTGTTTATATTACTAAAGCAGAACACAGGACTGTCTATATCCCAGTATGAACGGTTGATCAGTACACACCTGGCTTTGAGACTGTGTTTATATTACTAAAGCAGAACACAGGACTGTCTATATCCCAGTATGAATGGTTGGTCAGTACACACCTGGCTTTGAGACTGTGTTTATATTACTAAAGCAGAACACAGGACTGTCTATATCCCAGTATGAATGGTTGGTCAGTACACACCTGGCTTTGAGACTGTGTTTATATTACTAAAGTAGAACACAGGACTGTCTATATCCCAGTATGAACGGTTGATCAGTACACACCTGGCTTTGAGACTGTGTTTATATTACTAAAGCAGAACACAGGACTGTCTATATCCCAGTATGAATGGTTGGTCAGTACACACCTGGCTTTGAGACTGTGTTTATATTACTAAAGCAGAACACAGGACTGTCTATATCCCAGTATGAATGGTTGGTCAGTACACACCTGGCTTTGAGACTGTGCCTGACTCCTGCAGGTATGTAAAAGTAAGAATTGACATTATGACTTACCTCAACATGGTCACAAGTCTTACAGCTCTGAGGAATCCCTGAAGTCAAAAGTAGTTGTTATTTAAAATGGACAATCTCATGGAATAATGAATTAATAACTATTAAATAGACCTCTAATAAAAATGAATATAAGTGAGGAACAGTCTCAGAATGTACACTCATTAGCATACCATAATCTGACATTAGTGTTATATTAATTAATGTTTGTGGAAGCAGGAAACATCGTTCTGGTCCATGTTTTGTAGATGTTGGGGTCTGATTTCTGGTAGATCCTAGGATGAGAGCTTAAAGGTAGAGTCAGCTAAATGATGATGTACGAGCAGCACCACAGATATTGCGATGAGCAAGATGCCTGACTTCTCTCTCACACAGTCACACACAGTATCTGCCCATGTGCCAGGGTTCTCTTCACTCTCTTACAGCGTGTTAGTCACGGGATCAAAACAGCAGAGAAGTTTAGCCTTGCGCTCCAACACTCTTAGTTGTTGTAGAAATTGACCCACTATGCTGTTTACTTTGTGCATCTACGTCATATCGCTGACTCGACCTTTAAGTTTGTTTTGACCAAATAGATTGTGATTGTGTTCCTTGCCTGGGAATCAACTATAATGAACGCTTTAAAACTATTTTGATTTAAAAACAATTAAATCAAATAACGCTCACATTTCTCAGGTCCAGACTTGATACAACTCTCTCCACCATGGTTTCTGGTGTTGGTAAAGCAGAAGGATAGACTGTGATTAAACTAAATACAACTTATTAAGGCTTTATATAGCATACATACAGTCTTCATAAGCAGTACAAAGGATGTATTAAGGGTGACAGAACAGCTCCCTATGTAGGGTGCATTGCCTAAATGTGACATAACCCACTATGTCAACTTCCATAAAGTCAATACTGATGGTGACATTTAACTAGGCACAGTCTAACTGTCTGTAGGTCCAACAGAACACATTAAAACACACCACTAATACTAATCTAATTGTAGGAATGTTTCCAGAGGGAAACAAATTATGAAACACTCACCTCTGAATGTGTTGGTCATCTATCTGACACAGGGTCAATGAGGAGGAGGAGTAAACACCAAACACAGGATAGAGGGGTTCAGTGAATCTGGTGTGTTCTGTGTGAAGGTGTTTCAGTGTACCAGAGGAGGACACACTATAGAAGGACAAAGTACAAGCTGGCCAGTCCAGATACACTCCAACTCTTTTAGAACCAGGACCAGAGATGGATCTGCTGACTCCAGCATGGTAAGAGATATAACCTCTTTTAGAGCAGAGTAAAGAGCAGGACCATCCCTTCCTCTTCATTCCTTTGGACACCACACCAATGACAGCCTCGTCACCATCCCTCTCCACCTCCCAGTAATAATGACACCCAGATAAGCCTTGTCTGCAGAGAACTTGGTAACGACAATTAAAAAAGAATGGAGGAACTTCGGGACTATAGTCAAATCTGTCTGGATGGTTTTCATAATGCTGCTTCTCTTCCACCAATGTCACCTTCCTGTTCCCCTCAGAGAGTATCAGGTATGGGTGTGCTGTATTTGGGTCCAGGGTGAGATGACAGGCATCTGTAGACAAAAGGAGAGTTTAATCAAACCACATCTTCATATAAAATGTTGTTTTGTAGGAACAGAACAAGTATTGATTAGTTACTATTTTACTATAGTTCTGAATATGCAGTTAATTAGGATTGAAGAGACTTACATTTCCTCAGCCCTGATTTCAGCCTGCACTCTCCACCATGATCCACACTGTAGGAGAAACAGGTTATTGACTGACAAAGACCTAATAAAGCAGTCAACATTTAAACAATATTGTTGTGTTCTGGTGCACTATCCAAGTTCATTACTAGAGACATACAGGTATTCTATCCTATCTACTGCATACAGAACAGAGTACAATTCATTATTAGAGACATACAGGTATTCTATCCTACCTACTGCATACAGATCGGAGTACAATTCATTACTAGAGACATACAGGTATTCTATCCTACCTACTGCATACAGAACAGAGTACAATTCCAACAGGATATCAGCGATGCAGAAGAAGAGTATTCATGTGGTGATGATGTATGCTGTGATGGAGTGCTCAGCCTGCTGAGTTAACTTCCTCTTAATTCTCCCACCATGCCCTCATGTTACTGACCCTACTACACTACATATGACACAACCGCTGCTCACACTATTAGGACATCTATTCTGACTTACTTCAGCTTCATCAGTTTATATGTGGGATCCACCAGAGCAGCTGAAAGCAGTTCCCCTGCAGAGTCTCCTGGGTGATTGTAGCTCAGGTCCAGCTCTTTCAGGTGGGAGGGGTTTGACCTCAGAGCTGAAGACAGAGCAGCACAGCCCTCCTCTGTGACCAGACAGCCAGACAGCCTACAGAGACACACAACAGCTGTCTAGGTTGGTGTACTGGTGTCAATCATCTTGTAGGACACCAATACATTTGTCCATGACACAAACAATGTGATAAATAAGATTTTCTGAGAATTTGTTTTACTAAGCTCAGTACTGACCTGACAAACAGCTGTACTTACCCCAGTGTGTGTAGTTTACAGTCTGGATCCTCCAGTCCAGCAGACAACAGTGTAACTCCTGAGTCCTGCAGGTCATTGTCTCTCAGCTCCAGTTGTTTCAGTTGTGAGTTGGGTGAACTCAGGACTGAGGCCAGATCTGAACAGCAACCCTCTGTCAGACCACACTGACCTAGACTAGAGGGCAGAAGAGCACATGATTAACACATGTTTAAAACATCCACATAATAACTCATACTGAAGATATTTAACTCACACTAGTGTCTGTATGTTGCAGAGTGGACTGGTTAGTCCAACACAGAGCAGCTCCACTCCTCTGTCTCCCAGGTCATTGTAGCTGAGGTCCAGTTCTCTCAGGGGGGAGTTTGGTGTCTGCAGAGCTGAGGTCAGAGTCTCACAGAATGTATATGTGAGCTTACAGTGATCCAGTCTGGAGAGAGGAGATAATCTGTTAGATATTCAAATCCTTCATTATAATAATACTGTAAACATCAACACAATAACAGAACGTACAGTGCTCTCTTGCAGGTTTTCACTACCGGCAGCAACCTCTGACAACCTTCCTCTGATGTGTTGTATGTCTTCAGGTCAAACTCCTCCAGCACCTCCTCTGACATCAGTAACAGGTAGGCCAGGGCTGAACATTGGTCAGGTTTTAGTCTTGTTTCTGAAAGAGTTCCTGATCGCAGGGAGGTCTGCATGTCTTCAACTAGAGAGTTGGCAAGTTGATGATCCTTTCTGGTGAGGATTCCTCCTCGATGTTGTCTGAAAGGTACCTGACTGTTCTCTCAACTTTTTACTCATTGCTCTGTGTTGTACATCCTGTCTGTGTAGCAAGGCCTCGTAACAGATTCTGATTGGCTACAATAAGAATTTCAGAACAGTCAATATTTCTGAACATTGTTGAAGAACCAATAACAACGACAACACTTTCATTGTCTGTGGTCAAATAGTTAGTTCTTCAATATATCCACATAATTTACCGTCCTCATGATGCCATCTATTTTGTTAAGTGCACCAGTCCCTCCTGCAGCAAAGCACCCCCACAACATGATGCTGCCACCCCCGTGCCTCACGATTGGGATGGTGTTCTCCGGCTTGCAAGCCTCCCCCTTTTTCCTCCAAAAATAACGCTGGTCATTATGGCCAAACAGTTCTATTTTTGTTTCATCAGACCTGAGGACATTTCTCCAAAAAGTACGATCTTTGTCACCATGTGCCGTTGCAAACCATAGTCTGGCTTTTTTATGGCTGTTTTGGAGCAGTGGCTTCTTCCTTGCTTAGCGGCCTTTCAGGTTATGTCGATATAGGACTCGTTTAACTGTGGATATAGATACTTTTGTACCCGTTTCCTCCAGCATCTTCACAAGGTCCTTTGCTGTTGTTCTGGGATTGATTTGCACTTCTCGCACCAAAGTACGTTCATCTCTAGGAGACAGAACGCGTCTCCTTCCTGAGTGGTATCACGGCTGTGTGGTCCCATGGTGTTTATACTTGCGTACTATTGTTTGTACAGATGAACATTTGTACCTTCAGGCGTTTGAAAATTGCTCCCAAGGATGAACCAGAATATTGGAGGTCTACAATTTTTTTCTGAGGTCTTGGCTGATTTCTTTTGATTTTCCCATGATGTCAAGCAAAGAGGCACTGAGTTTGAAGGTAGGCCTTGAAATACATCCACAGGTACACCTCCAATTGACTCAAATGATGTCAATTAGCCTATCAAAAGCTTCTAAACCCATGACATAATTTTCTGGAATTTTTTTCACGCTGTTTAAAGTCACAGTCAACTTAGTGTATGTAAACTTCTGACACACTGGAATTGTGATACAGCGAATTATAAGTGAAATAATCTGTCTGTAAGCAATTGCTGGAAAAATAACTTGTGTCATGCACAAAGTAGATGTCCTAACCGCCTTGCCAAAACTATAGTTCGTTAACAAGAAATTTGTGGACTGGTTGAAATAACGAGAATTAATGATTCCAACCAAAGTGTTTGTCCGAGCAAGGGTTGCCTTCCAGAGAGACATCAGAGACTAACGTTATTTGCTTCACGGAAACATGGCTCACTCTGGACATGCTATCGGAGTCGGTACAGCCAGCTGGTTTCTTCACGCATTGTGCAGACAGAAACAAGCATCTTTCTGGTAAGAAGAGGGGCGGGGGGGTATACCTTATAACGAGACGTGGTGTGATCATAACAACATACAGGAACTCAAGTCCTTCTGTTCACCTGACTTAGAATTCCTCACAATCAAATGTCGACCGCATTATCTACCAAGAGAATTCTCTTCGATCATAATCACAGCCGCATATATTCCCCCCAAGCAGAAACATCGATGGCCTTGAACGAACTTCATTTGACTCTATGTAAACTGGAAACCACATATCGTGAGGCTGCATTCATTGTAGCTGGGGATTTTAATTAACTTCTTATGGATAGGGAGTAAACGGCCAGCTACTCAGTCCCAGTTGCTAATATATGCATATCATTAGTAGATTTGGATAGAAAACACGCTAAAGTTTCTAAAACTGTTTGAATGATGTCTGTGAGTATAAGAGAACTCATATGGCAGGCAAAAACCTTAGAGAAAATCCAACCAGGAAGTGGGAAATCTGAGGTTGGTCGTTTTTCAACTCATTCCCTATTGAAGATACAGTAGGATATGGGTCATGTTGCACTTCCTAAGGCTTCCACTAGATGTCAACAGTCTTTAGAACCTTGTCTGATGCTTCTACTGTGAAGTGGGACCGAATGAGAGGGGATTGAGTCAGAGGTCTGGCAGAATGCTTTGAGCTCGTGACTAGAGCGAGCTCTGTTCCATTTGCTTTTCTGAAGACAAAGGAATTCTCCGGTTGGAACATTTTTGAAGATTTATGTTAAAAACATCCTTAAGATTGATTCTATACTTCGTTTGACATGTTTCTACGACCTGTAATATAACTTTTTGGACTTTTCGTCCGTACTTTCCGCTGGATTTGCACGTGAGTTTGGATTTGTTTACCAAATGCGCTAACAAAAGGAGGTATTTGGACATAAATGATGAACTTTATGGAACAAATCAAACATTTATTGTGGAACTGGGATTCCTGGGAGTGCATTCTGACGAAGATCATCAAAGGTAAGTGAACATTTATAATGCTATTTCTGACTTATGTTGACTCCAACATGGCGGATATCTTCTTGGGTTGTGTTGGTCTCTGAGCACCGTACTCAGAAGCATGGTTTGCTTTTTCCGTAAAGTTTTTTAAAAAATCTGACACAGCAGCTGCATTAAGGAGAAGCATATCTTTAAATCTGTGAATAACACTTGTATCTTTTATCAATGTTTATTATGAGTATTTCTGTGATTTGATGTGGCTCTGTGCAAATTCACGGGATGTTTTGGAGACAAAGCCAAATGTAAACTGAGGTTTTTGGATATAAATATGAACTTGATCGAACAAAACATACATGTATTGTGTAACATGTTGTCCCGGGAGTGTCATCTGATGAAGAATATCAAAGTTTAGTGATTCATTTTATCAATGTTTCAGCTTTTTGTGACTCCTCTCTTTGGTTGGAAAATTGCTGTATGCTTTCTGTGACTAGTTGCTGACCTGACATAATGATATGTTCTGCTTTCGCCGAAAAGCTTTATTGAAATCGGGTTCTGTGGTTGGATTAATGAGAATTTTAATGTTAAAATGGTGTCTAATACTTGTATGTTTGATAAAATTGAATTATGAGATTTCTGTTGATTGAATTTGGCGCCCTGCAATTTCATTGGCTGTTGGCGAGGGGTTCTGATAGCGGAACGGGGTTCCGGAACCCCAGTCCTAGACAGGTTAACCTGTTGAGGACAGAGGGCGCTGTTTTCACTTTGGGTGAAAATCGTGCCCAATTTAAACGGCCTCGTACTCAATTCTTGCTCATACAATATGCATATTATTATTACTATTGGATAGAAAACACTCTATAGTTTCTAAAACCGTTTGAATGATGTCTGTGAGTATAAGAGAACTCATATGGCAGGCAAAAACCTTAGAAAAAATCCAACCAGGAAGTGGGAAATCTGAGGCTGGTCGTTTTTCAACTCATTCCCTATTGAAGATACAGTAGGATATGGGTCATGTTGCACTTCCTAAGGCTTCCACTAGATGTCAACAGTCTTTAGAACCTTGTCTGATGCTTCTACTGTGAAGTGGGGCCGAATGAGAGGGGAATGAGTCAGAGGTCTGGCAGAATGCTTTGAGCTCGTGACTCGAGCGAGCTCTGTTCCATTTGCTTTTCTGAAGACAAAGGAATTCTCCGGTTGGAACATTTTTGAAGATTTATGTTAAAAACATCCTTAAGATTGATTCTATACTTCGTTTGACATGTTTCTACGACCTGTAATAAACTTTTTGGACTTTTCGTCCGTACTTTCCGCTGGATTTGCACGTGAGTTTGGATTTGTTTACCAAATGCGCTAACAAAAGGAGGTATTTGGACATAAATGATGAACTTTATGGAACAAATCAAACATTTATTGTGGAACTGGGATTCCTGGGAGTGCATTCTGATGAAGATCATCAAAGGTAAGTGAACATTTATAATGCTATTTCTGACTTATGTTGACTCCAACGTGGCGGATATCTTCTTGGGTTGTGTTGGTCTCTGAGCACCGTACTCAGAAGCATGGTTTGCTTTTTCCGTAAAGTTTTTAAAAAAATCTGACACGGCAGCTGCATTAAGGAGAAGCATATCTTTAAATCTGTGAATAACACTTGTATCTTTTATCAATGTTTATTATGAGTATTTCTGTGATTTGATGTGGCTCTGTGCAAATTCACGGGATGTTTTGGAGACAAAGCCAAATGTAAACTGAGGTTTTTGGATATAAATATGAACTTGATCGAACAAAACATACATGTATTGTGTAACATGTTGTCCCGGGAGTGTCATCTGATGAAGAATATCAAAGTTTAGTGATTCATTTTATCAATGTTTCAGCTTTTTGTGACTCCTCTCTTTGGTTGGAAAATTGCTGTATGCTTTCTGTGACTAGTTGCTGACCTGACATAATGATATGTTCTGCTTTCGCCGAAAAGCTTTATTGAAATCGGGTTCTGTGGTTGGATTAATGAGAATTTTATTGTTAAAATGATGTCTAATACTTGTATGTTTGATAAAATTGAATTATGAGATTTCTGTTGATTGAATTTGGCGCCCTGCAATTTCATTGGCTGTTGGCGAGGGGTTCTGCTAGCGGAACGGGGTTCCGGAACCCCAGTCCTAGACAGGTTAACCTGTTGAGGACAGAGGGCGCTGTTTTCACTTTGGGTGAAAATCGTGCCCAATTTAAACGGCCTCGTACTCAATTCTTGCTCGTACAATATGCATATTATTATTACTATTGGATAGAAAACACTCTATAGTTTCTAAAACCGTTTGAATTATATATGTGAGTAAAACAGAACTCATTTGGCAGCAAACTTCCTGATCAGGAAGTGGAAAATCTAAAAACGATGCTCTGTTCTAGGGCCTGCCTATAAACGGGCTTGAGATTTATGACGATACATGCACGTCATACACCTTCCACTAGATGTCAATAGGCTGTGAGAGAAGAAATGTAGTGTTTATCTTGGTCTGAGGTGGAATAAAACCTCTTGGCATGACGTGTCACCCATTTCCTGTTTTCTGGAAAGCGCGAGGAGGGACTTGGTATTGCCTTCTGAAAAGCTGTCGTTAGAGACGACTAATATCTCCGTCTTTGATTTTATTTGATAAATGTGACAATATCATCGTAAAGTATGTTTTTTCAATATAGTTTTATTAGATTATTGAAATTTATTCGGGACGTTAGGCGTGTTGCGTTGTGTGCCTTTGTTCAGGAAGGAGAGCTTCGCGCCACTTGGCCAGTGTGCTTGCTAATTCAAGAGGGAAAAAGGACGTTCTAAAACCAAACAACGATTGTTCTGGACAAAGGACCCCTTGTACAACATTCTGATGGAAGCTCATCAAAAGTAGGACCCATTTTATGATGCTATTTCATATATCTATCGAACTTGTGAACTATTAGTTTTGCGCCCAGGTTTTGGGCACTCTCTCGCCATAACGTAAGCCTTATGTCGTAATGAAGTTATTTTTAGAATTCTAACACGGCGATTGCATTAATAAGAACTAGTGTATCTATCATTTCCTATACAACATGTATTTTTTAGTAAAGGTTACGAATAGTTATTTGGTCAGAATAGGTGAGAGTCTAATAGAAATATCCGCACATTCTGGGAAAAATATGCTACGTTAGCACAATGTATAACCACTGATTTCAGCTCTAAATATGCACATTTTCGAACAAAACATAAGTGTATGTATAACTTGATGTTATAGGACTGTCATCTGATGAAGGTTAGTGAAAATTAATATATTTTGCTGGTTTATTCGCTAACGCTAACGTGCCTATTGCTATCGCTAACGTGCCTTGATGAATGAATGCGGTAGGCTATTGTAGTAAGCTAATATAATGATATATTGTGTTTTCGCTGTAAAACACTTAAAAAATCGGAAATATTGGCTGGATTCACAAGATGTTTGTCTTTAATTTGCTGTACACCATCGATTTTTCAGAAAAGTTTTATGATGAGTATTTAGGTATTTCACGTTGGTCTCTATAATTACTCTGGCTGCTTCGGTGCTATTTTTGACGGTAGCTGTGATGGTAGCTGCAATGTAAATCTGATTTATACCTCAAATATGCACATTTTTCGAACAAAACATAGATTTATTGTGTAACATGTTATAGGACTGTCATCTGATGAAGTTGTTTCTTGGTTAGTTTGGTTGGATCTTGGTTAGTTATGTTGGTTTTGTGCATGCTACCTGTGCTGTGAAAAATGTCTGTCCTTTTTTGTATTTGGTGGTGAGCTAACATAAATATACGTGGTGTTTTCGCTGTAAAACATTTTAAAAATCGGACATGTTGGCTGGATTCACAAGATGTGTATCTTTCATTTGCCCTATTGGACTTGTTAATGTGTGAAAGTTAAATATTTCTAAAAAATATCTTTTGAATTTCGCGCTCTGGCTTTTCAGTGGAATGTGGGAGGAGTTCCGCTAGCGGAACCCCAGAGTCAGACAGGTTAACTTGTTATGGCTGCAGGGGGCGTATTGAATAACTGGAAATATGTGCCCATTTTCAAACGGCCTCTTACTCAATTTTTGCTCGTACAATATGCATATTATTATTACTATTGGATAGAAAACAGTCTCTAGTTTCTAAAAACGTTTGAATTATTTCTCTAAGTGGAACAGAACTCTTTTTACAGCCAATTTCCTATCCGGAAGTGAGATTTCCAAAATCGATGTCTCTCTTTAAGAGCTTGTCCATAAAAGGGCATGTCACTTAGGACTGTAGAAACACGTCATACGCCTTCCCCTGGGTGTCATGCGGAAGTGAGAGAAGAAATCACTTGATTATCTCGTCCTGGGATTGAACACAACCTCTTGGAGTGAGTGTTGCGCAGTTTATTTTTCTTTCTGGGCACGAAGTAGGACCTGGACTCGGCTCCTGGAAAACGCTCGTTAAAGGTGAATATGATCTCCGGCTTCGATTTTATTTGATACATGTCACAATATCATCCTAAAGTATGTTTTTTCAATATAGTTTAATTATATTATTGAAATTTATTCTGGACTTTAGACGTGATGCGACGCAAGAATTTTGTCAACATGGAGAGGTTAGCACCGCACTGCCAGTGTGCTTGCTAATTCAAGAGGGAAATCGTTCGTTCTGGATCGAAATAAAGACGTTTCTGAACAAAGGACCCCTTGGAGAACATTCTGATGGAAGATCAACAAAGATAAGGACCCAATTTGGGATGCTTTTTCATATATCTGTCGAACTGTGCTATCGCTACCGTTTGACTAGAATCAATGCTGCTGTGTGCTAGCTATTGTAGTAAGCTAATATAATGATATATTGTGTTTTCGCTGTAAAACACTTAAAAAATCGGAAATATTGGCTCTATTCACAAGATCTTTCTCTTTCATTAGCTATCCACCATATATTGTTCTGAAATGTTTTATGATGTGTAATTAGTAGTTGACGTTGGTGTCTGTATTTTCTCTGGCTACTCCCGTGCGATTTCTGACTGTAGCTATGATGGTAGCAGTAATGTAAAACTGATTTATAGCTAAAATATGCACATTTTTTGAACAAAACATAGATTTATTGTGTAACATGTTGTAGGACTGTCATCTGAGGTAGTTTTTTCTAGGTTATTTAGGTTGGTTCTAGGTTAGTTAGGTTGGCTTGTGCATGCTACTTGGATCCTACTTGTGCTGTGAAAAATGTCTGTCCTCTTTTTTATTTGGTGGTGAGCTAACATAAATATATGTGGTGTTTTCTCTGTAAAACATTTAAAAAATCGGACATGTTGGCTGGATTGACAAGATGTTTATCTTTCAAATGCTGTATTGGACTTGTTAATGTGTGAAAGTTAAATATTAAAAAAAAATAGATTTTGAGTTTCGCGCCCTGCACTTGAGCTGGATGTTGTCATAGGTGTACCGGCGTCGGGCTGCAGCCATAACAGGTTAACAAGGCTAATCTGAAAACAAGACTCCCCAAATTCTATCAGCATATCGATTGTGCAACCAGGGCTGGTAAAACCCTGGATCATTGTTATTCTAACTTCCGCAACGCATATAAGGCCCTCCCCCGCCCTCCTTTCGGAAAAGCTGACCACGACTCCATTTTGTTGGTTCCAGCCTATAGACAGAGACTAAAACAGGAAGCTCCAGCGCTCATGTCTGTTCAGCGCTGGTCCGACCAATCTGATTCCACGCTTCAAGATTGCTTCGATCACGTGGACTGGGACATGTTCCGCATTGCGTCAAACAACAACATTGACGAATGCGCTGATTCGGTGAGCGAGTTCATTAGAAAGTGCATCGGCGACGTAATACCCACAGCAACGATTAAAACATTCCCAAACCAGAAACCGTGGATTGATGGCAGCATTCGCGCGAAACTGAAAGTGCGAACCACTGCTTTTAATCAGGGCAAGGTGACCGGACACATGACCGAACACAAACAGTGTAGCTATTCCCTCCGCAAGGCAATCAAACAAGCTAAGCGTCAGTATAGAGACAAAATAGAGTCGCAATTCAGCGGCCCAGACACAAGAGGTATGTGGCAGGTCTACAGTCAATCACGGATTACAAAAAGAAAACCAGCCCCATCGCGGAAAAGGATGTCTTGCTCCCAGACAGACTAAACAACTTTTTTGCTCGCTTTGAGGACAATACAGTGCCACTGACACGGCCCGCTACCAAAACCTGCAGACTCTCCTTCACTGCAGACGACGTGAGTAAAACATTTAAACGTGTTAACCCTCGCAAGGCTGCAGGCCCAGACGGCATCCCCAGCCGCGTCCTCAGAGCATGCGCAGACCAGCGGGCTGGTGTGTTTACGGACATATTCAATCAATCCTTATCCCAGGCTGCTGTTCCCACATGCTTCAAGAGGGCCACCATTGTTCCTGTTCCCAAGAAAGCTAAGGTAACTGAGCTAAACAACTACCGCCCCGTAGCACTCACTTCCGTCATCATGAAGTGCTTTGAGAGACTAGTCAAGGACCATATCACCTCCACCCAACCCGACACCCTAGACCCACTCCAATTTGCTTACCGCCCCAATAGGTCCACAGACGACGCAATCGCAACCACACTGCCCTAACCCATCTGGACAAGAGGAATACCTATGTGAGAATGCTGTTCATCGACTACAGCTCAAGATTTAACACCATAGTACCCTCCAAGCTCGTCATCAAGCTCGAGACCCTGGGTCTCGACCCCGCCCTGTGCAACTGGGTACTGGACTTCCTGACAGACCGCCCCCAGGTGGTGAGGGTAGGTAACAACATCTCAACCCCGCTGATCCTCAACACTGGGGCCCCACAAGGGTGTGTTCTGAGCCCTCCCCTGTACTCCCTGTTCACCCACGACTGCGTGGCCATGCACGCCTTCAACTCAATCATCAAGTTTGCAGACGACACTATAGTGGTAGGCTTGATTACCAACAACGACGAGACGGCCTACAGGGAGAAGGTGAGGGCCCTCGGAGTGTGGTGTCAGGAAAATAACCTCACACTCAACGTCAACGAAACAAAGGAGATGATCGTGGACTTCAGGAAACAGCAGAGGGAGCACCCCCCTATCCACATCGACGGGACAGTAGTGGAGAGGGTAGTAAGTTAAGTTCCTCGGCGTACACATCACGGACAAACTGAATTGGTCCACCCACACAGACACCGTGGTGAAGAACCTCAGGAGACTGAATAAATACGGCTTGTCACCAAAAGCACTCAAACTTTTACAGATGCACAATCGAGAGCATACTGTCGGGCTGTATCACCGCCTGGTACGGCAAATGCTCCACCCAGAACCATAAGGCTCTAAAGAGGGTAGTGAGGTCTGCACAACGAATCACCGGGGGCAAACTACCTGCCCTCCAGGACACCTACACCACCCGATGTCACAGGAAGGCCATAAAGATCATCAAGGACAACAACCACCCGAGCCACTGCCTGTTCACCCCGTTATCATCCAGAAGGCGAGGTCTGTACAGGTGCATCAAAGCAGGGACCGAGAGACTGAAAAACAGCTTCTATCTCAAGACCATCAGACTGTTAACCTCTCTGGGGCAGGTGGGACGCAATCGTCCCACCGGCCAATAGCCAAGGAAAATACAGCGCGCCATATTCAAATAAAATGATATAAAAATCAAACTTTCATTAAATCACACATGTAAGATACCAAATTAAAGCTACACTCGTTGTGAATCCAGCCAACATGTCAGATTTCAAAAAGGCTTTTCGGCGAAAGCATAAGATGCTGTTATCTGATGATAGCACAACAGTAAACAAAGAGAGAAGCATATTTCAACACTGAAAGCACGACACAAAACGCAGAAATAAAATATAAATCATGCCTTACCTTTGACGAAATTCTTTTGTTGGCACTCCAATATGTCCCATAAACATCACAAGTGGTCCTTTTGTTCGATTAATTCCGTCGATATATATCCAAAATGTCAATTTATTTGGACCGTTTCATCCAGAAAAACACAGCTTCCAACTTTCGCCACTTCACTACAAAATGTATCAAAAGTTACAAGTAAACTTCACCAAAACATTTCAAACTACTTTTGAAATACAACGTTAGGTATTTTTAAACAGCCACCACTAACATTGAGTGGCTGCTGCCAACATACTAACTCAACTCCAGCCACTTTAACTTCTTGGAACTATAGGGGGTGCTGTTCTGCATTAGCATATTTGTGTCTCCAAATTAAACTGCCTCGTGCTAAATTCTTGATCGTACAATATGCATATTATTGTTATTATTGGATAGAAAACACCTTCTAGTTTCTATAGAAGTTGGAATTTTGTCTCTGAGTGGTACAGAACAATTTCTACAGCACTTTTCATGACAGGGTTCAGATTTCAGAAATTTTTACCTCTGATCTGGAGTCTGTTTTTAAGGCGACAGTGAATGCTATGAAGAAACCGACACTGCCTACGTCTTCCTCTGGGTGTCTGTACGTCATCACGTTTTCAATGGAATCGATGGGACATTCACAGCCATTATAAAAGACCAAAATGTATAGAGACCGTCCTTTCTCGTCGTGCGCCTGAAGCGTGAAGGCCATCGGACTTGCCTCGTTCCAAATCGTTGTCTAACCAGCAATATTTCTCCGGTCATGTTTTCAGTCGTTATAGTTGTTAAAAACATCATAATGTAGTTAATTTGAACCGTTTTATAGCAATTTATATCCGTTTAGTGCGATTTTGAGGAATTTCTTTGTTGTGCACTCTGAAAGTTTGGACACGTTTTGGGGTGTCGGTCGTTGGTGGTGGACATTTCGAAGGACAGAGGACATCTATCGACCAAAAGACGTTTATAACATAGAAAGGATACATTGCCCAAGAATCTGATGGAAGAACAGCTCAAAGTAAGCAATATTTAATATGATAAATCGTGTTTCTGTCGAAATATTTTAAACGCATATTTCGCCATTTTGTTTGGTATAGCTTCACTTGGCCAACCCTGTATTGAAAAGTAAGGATAATTTTAAAAATGTAAATCAGCGGTTGCATTAAGAACTAATTTGTCTTTCGATTGCTGTCAACCCTGTATTTTTTAGTCAAGTATATGATTAGCTTTCAATTAAACTAGATCACTCTGATAGATGACGTCAGACATATTGAGGCTTGATTTCCTAGTATTTTTATTGTGTAACCACGGTTTTGTATGGCTAAATATGCACCTTTTCGAACAAACTGTATATGTATATTGTAAAATGATGTTACAGGAGTGTCATCGGAAGAATTCTGAGAAGGTTAGTGAAAAAATTAATATATTTTGGCGGTGATTACGTTATAGCGCTCTTTGGCTGGAATCGATGCTCTGGTAACGTTTGCACATGTGGTATGCTAACTTATTGATTTATTGTGTTTTCGCTGAAAAACGCTTAGAAAATCTGAAATATGGTCTGAAATCACAAGAACTGGGTCTTTCCATTGCTATGCTTTGTCTATTTTTATGAAATGTTTTATGATGAGTAAATTGGTCATACACGTTGCTCTATCTAGTAATTCTAGTCGATTTGTGATGGTGGGTGCAATTGTAAACTGTGATTTCTACCTGAAATATGCACTTTTTTCTAACAAAAACTATCCTATACCATGAATATGTTATCAGACTGTCATCTGAAGAGGTTTTTTCTTGGTTAGTGGATATCAATATCTTAGTTGAGCCGAATTGGTGATAGCACCTGAAGGAGTAAGAAACTGATGGAGTTAGAATAGTGGTGTATTTTGCTAACGTGTTTAGCTAATAGATTTACATATTTTGTCTTCCCTGTAAAACATTTTAAAAATCTGAAATGGTGGCTTTATTCACAAGATCTGTATCTTTCATCTGGTGTCTTGGACTTGTGATTTAATGATATTTAGATGCTACTATCTACTTGTGAAGCTATGCTAGCTATGCTAATCAGTGTGTGGGGGGATGGGGGGTGCTCCCGGACCCGGGGTAGAGGCTCGTTAGAGGTTAATAATGGAAAAATTGATCAAATGTAACACTAGCCACTATAAACAATGCCACTAAATATAATGTTTACATACCCTACATTACTCATCTCATATGAACAGTGGGGAGAACAAGTATTTGAAACTCTGCCGATTTTGCAGGTTTTCCTACTTACAAAGCATGTAGAGGTCTGTAATTTTTATCATAGGTACACTTCAACTGTGAGAGACGGAATCTAAAACAAAAATCCAGAAAATCACATTGTATGATTAAGTAATTAATTAGCATTTTATTAAATGACATAAGTATTTGATCACCTACCAACCAGTAAGAATTTCGGCTCTCACAGACCTGTTAGTTTTTCTTTAAGAAGCCCTCCTGTTCTCCACTCATTACCTGTATTAACTGTACCTGTTTGAACTCGTTACCTGTATAAAATACACCTGTCCACACACTCAATCAAACAGACTCTAACCTCTCCACAATGGCCAAGACCAGAGAGCTGTGTAAGGGAATCAGGGATAAAATTGTAGACCTGCACAAGGCTGGGATGGGCTACAGGACAATAGGCAAGCAGCTTGGTGGGAAGGCAACAACTGTTGGCGCAATTATTAGAAATTGGAAGAAGCTCAAGATGACGGTCAATCACCCTCGGTTTGGGGCTCCATGCAAGATCTCACCTCGTGGGGCATCAATGATCATGATGAAGGTGAGGGATCAGCCCAGAACTACACGGCAGGACCTGGTCAATGACCTGAAGAGAGCTGGGAACACAGTCTCAAAGAAAACCATTAGTAACGCGCTCTACGCCGTCATGGATTAAAATCCTGCAGCGCACGCAAGGTCCCCCTGCTCAAGCCAGCGCATGTCCAGGCCCGTCTGAAGTTTGCCAATGACCATCTGGATGATCCAGAGGAGGAATGGGAGAAGGTCATGTGGTCTGATGAGATAAAAATAGAGCTTTTTGGTCTAAACTCCACTCGCCGTGTTTGGAGGAAGAAGAAGGATGAGTACAACCCCAAGAACACCATCCCAACCGTGAAGCATGGAGGTGGAAACATCGTTCTTTGGGGATGCTTTTCTGCAAAGGGGACAGGACGACTGCACCGTATTGAGGGGTGGATGGATGGGGCCATGTATCGCGAGATCTTGGCCAACAACCTCCTTCCCTCAGTAAGAGCATTGAAGATGGGTCATGGCTGGGTCTTCCAGTATGACAACGACCCGAAACACACAGCCAGGGCAACTAAGGAGTGGCTCCGTAAGAAGCATCTCAAGGTCCTGGAGTGGCCTAGCCAGTCTCCAGACCTGAACCCAATAGAAAATCTATGGAGGGAGCTGAAAGTCAGTATTGCCCAGCGACAGCCCCGAAACCTGAAGGATCTGGAGAAGGTCTGTATGGAGGAGTGGGCCAAAATCCCTGTGGCAGTGTGTGCTAAACTGGTCAAGAACTACAGGAAACGTATGATCTCTGTAATTGCAAACCAAAGTTTCTGTACCAAATATTAAGTTCTGCTTTTTTGATGTATCAAATACTTATGTCATGCAATAAAATGCAAATTAATTACTTAAAAATCATACAATGTGATGTTCTGGATTTTTGCTTCAGATTCCGTCTCTCACAGTTGAAGTGTACTACCTATGATAAAAATGACAGACCTCTACATGCGTTGTAAGTAGGAAGACCTGCAAAATCGGCAGTGTATCAAATACTTCTTCTTCCCACTGTATATACTGTACTCTATACCATCTACTGCATCTTGCCATCTTGATGTAATTGTAACGGATGTGAAATGGCTAGCTAGTTAGCGGGTACGCGCTACTAGCATTTCAATCAGTTACGTCACTTGCTCTGAGACTTAAGTAGGGTTTCCCCTTGCTCTGCAAGGGCCGCGGCTTTTGTGGAGCGATGGGTAACGACGCTTCGTGGGTGTCAGTTGTTGATGTGTGCAGAGGGTCCCTGGTTCGCGCAGAGGTCGGGGCGAGGGGACGGTCTAAAGTTATACTGTTACATAATACATGTATCACTAGCCACTTTAAACAATGCACTCTTATATGTTTACATACCCTACATTACTCATCTCATATGTATATACTGTACTCGATACCATCTACTGCATCGTGCCTATGCCGTTCTGTACCATCACTCATTCAGATATCTTTATGTACATATTCTTCATTCCTTTACACTTGTGTGGATAAGGTAGCTGTTGTGAAATTGTTAGGTTAGATTACTCGTGGGTTATTACTGCATTGTCGGAACTAGAAGCACAAGCATTTCGCTACACTCGCATTAACATCTGCTAACCATGTGTATGTGACAAATACAATTGGATTTGACATCCGACTTCAAGTGTATTTTTAGTCAATGTTTTTACAAGATGAGTGATGAGAAGAGAATCGTCCAGCTCATTGGGTCTCTTTCTACACCACCCATTTGCCATGTCATGAAATATGCAGACAGACGGATTAAAAGTATGTTTACATTGTAATACTTCTGACAGACAACTTCTAACTCCGCCCATAACTTTAGGAATTATAGCATTCCCAGAAAGCATGAATTATTTACTCATTAGATTTACACTTAAGACACGACTCTGTCGTTGTGCTGTAGAATTTGTTAATTTTTCTCGTGTAATAAATTCTATACATTAGTTTATCCTGGATTAATAGTACATTTTTGCTAACTTTAATTTCATTAGTTATGTTCCAACATTCCCTCCATCTTGTGACCAATATCAGTTATTTTAAAGTCTTGGTTCCAATAGTTTATATATTTTTATATATTTTTTTTTCTAAAAACACATACTAACTCACTCAAGAGATTTATCCTTAGTTTGATAGATTTATCACATTTGATGAATGTTTCTACATATTTACCAAGATGTTCAAATAATGTTAACATAACTACAAATATATAAACACTATAAAGACAGTGGATACTGAAGAACGTTAACTCACACTAGTGTCTGTATGTTGCAGAGTGGACTGGTTAGTCCAACACAGAGCAGCTCCACTCCTCTGTCTCCCAGGTCATTAAAGCTGAGGTTCAGTTCTCTCAGGGGGGAGTTTGGTGCCTGCAGAGCTGAGGCCAGAGTCTCACAGGATTCATATGTGAGTTTACAGTCAGCTAGTCTGGAGAGAGGAGATATGTTGACATACTGTTAAATATGCAAAGCTTTAAGAATAATGAGATGCATTAAGACAATAACAGAAGGACATGATTAGACTATGTTAAAAACATACTAACTCAGTCAAGATATTTAACTTTAGTTTCATATATTTATCACATCTATGTATGTTTCTGCATATTTAACAAGATGTTCAAATAATGTTAAAAACATAACAACACATAATTACTACAAATATGTCAACTCTATAGACAGAGGATACTGAAGATATTTAACTCACACTAGTGTCTGTATGTTGCAGAGTGGACTGGTTAGTCCAACACAGAGCAGCTCCACTCCTCTGTCTCCCAGGTCATTGTAGCTGAGGTCCAGTTCTCCCAGGGGGGAGTTTGGTGTCTGCAGAGCTGAGGCCAGAGTCTCACAGGATTTATATGTGAGTTTACAGCCATCCAGTCTGGAGAGAGGAGATATGTTGATACACTGTTAAATATGCAAAGCTTTAAGAATAATGAGATGCTGTCACGACTTCTACTCCTCTCCTTGTTACTAGCCACCACCGATTCCTTTTTCCTTTTCTGTTTGTTTTGTCTGATTATTTTCACACCTGGTTTCAATTGCGTTTATTTCTGTGTGTACCTGTTGCCTGCCTTAGTTCGTGCGGGATTAGACTTGTGTGTATTGCCCTCGATTGTATTTGATGTTTGTTGTGTTCACGATTTACACACGTGTATGTAAAGTGTCGGAACTGTGTTTGTTCCTCGGTGCGTTTGCACGAGTTGATTAGTATCGTGAGCGTAGTTTTTGGATTTTCTTCTGTGCCATTTTTGTATTGGTGGACTGTATGATTAAACACGCTTCTCAGACATCCCTGCTCTCCTGCGCCTGACTCCTACACCTCTCACCGAGACGCACGTTATCACAGATGCATTAAGACAATAACAGAAGGACATGATTAGACTATGTTAAAGACATACTAACTCACTCAATATATTCAACCTTAGTTTCTTATATTTATCACATTGTATGTATGTTTCTGCATATTTACCAAGATGGTAAAATAATATTAAAAACATACACATACTAACTAAATACAAAATATATAAAACACACAGTAGACACAAGATATTTTACTCACACCAGTGTCTGTATGTTGCAGAGTGGACTGGTTAGTCCAACACAGAGCAGCTCCACTCCTCTGTCTCTCAGGTCATTGTTGCTGAGGTTCAGTTCTCTCAGGGGGGAGTTTGGTGTCTGCAGAGCTGTGGCCAGAGTCTCACAGGATTTATATGTGAGTTCACAGCCATCCAGTCTGGAGAGAGGAGATAATCTGTTAGATATACAAATCCTTCATTATACTGATACTGTAAACATCAACTCAATAACAGAACTTACAGTGCTCTCTTGCAGGTTTTCACGACCGGCAGCAACCTCTGATAACCTTCCTCTATTGTTTTGTATGTCTTCAGGTCAAACTCCTCCAGCACCTCCTCTGACATCAGTAACAGGTAGGCCAGGGCTGAACATTGGTCAGGTTCTAGTCTTGTTTCTGAAAGAGTTCCTGAATGCAGGGAGGTCTGCATGTCTTCAACTAGAGAGTTGGCACCAAGTTCATTCAGACAGTGGAACAAGTTGATGATCCTTTCTGGTGAGGATTCCTCCTTGATCTTGTATGAAAGGTACCTGACTGTTCTCTCAACTGTTTTCTTATTGCTCTGTGTTGTTCTTCCTGTCGGTGTCAGAAGGCCTCGTAACAGATGCTGATTGGACTCCAGTGAGAGACCCAGAAGGAAGCGGAGGAACAGGTCCAAGTGTCCATTCTTACTCTTCAAGGCCTGGACCACTGCTTTCCTGTGTAAGTCAGACAACTGGATTGACTCCTCTTCATCAGCATCGTAATCATCATCGTAATAATCGTAATCACGATCATCATTATAATTAAAAGGGACTGCTTTGGGGGAGAAAACATTTTCCTCCTTGCCCAGACATGATTCTAAAGCATGCACTGCTGCTAGAAACTCCTGAATGCTCAGATGCACAAAGCTGTAGACCTTGTCTTGGTACAGCCCAGATTCTTCTTTAAAGATCTCTGTACACAATGCTGAGTACACCGATGCCTCTGTGACATCAAGGCCACACTCTCTCAGGTCCTCCTCATAGAAGATCAGGTTGCCCTTCTGCAGCTGTTGGAAAGCCAGCTTTGCCAGTTTCAGGATCATCTCTTTGTCTGACAGACAGTTCCTTTGGGTTTGTCTCTGTGGCTTTGTTGTACTTCTTGTTCTTCACAATGATTTGGATGAGCATGAAGTGTGAGTACATCTGGGTCAGAGTTTTGGGGACTTCATCCTTCTCTGCCTCTTTCAGCATCATCTCAAGGACAGTGGCTGACATCCAACAGAAGACTGGCATGTGGCACATGATGTGGAGGCTCCTTGATGTCTTCATGTGGGTGATGATTTCATTGGCCATTTCCTGATCTGTGACTTTCTTCCTGAAGTACTCCTCCTTCTGTGGATCATTGAACCCTCGTACCTCTGTCACCTGGTCAATACACTCAGGAGGGATCTGATTGGCTGCTGCAGGCCGTGAGGTTACCCAGAGGAGAGCAGAGGGAAGAAGATTCCCCTCGATGAGGTTTGTCAGCAGCACGTCCACTGAGGTTGGCTTCGTGACATCACAGCACTTCTCATTGTTTTTGAAGTCTAGAGGAAGTCGACACTCATCCAGACCATCAAAAATGAAAACAGTTTTGGTTTCACCATCTTCAATGCTGTCAATCTCTTTCAGATCTGGGAAGTAGTGGGAAAGAAGTTGCATCAGACTGTATTGGTCCTTTTTCAGGTTCAGATCACGGAAAGGAAGAGGAAACATGAAATGAACGTCCTGATTTGCTTTTCCCTCTGCCCAGTCAAGGATGACCTTCTGTACAGAGACTGTTTTTCCAATGCCAGCGATTCCTTTTGTCAGCACAGTTCTGATAGGTTTGCCTTGTCCAGGTAAAGTCTTGAAGATTTCGTTGCATTTGATTGATGTCGCTTGTGTGGTTTGTTTCTTGGATGCCATCTCTATCTGTCTAACCTCATGTTCATTACTGAGCCCTCCACTTCCACCCTCTGTGATGTAGAGCTCTGTGTAGATGTCCTTGAACAGACTTTGGTTTCCATGGTGTCCAATTCCTTCAGATATGTGTTGATACTTGTGTTTCAGATTAGCCTTAATGTCTTGTTGGACTGTCAGCAGAGTTTCACCTGTAGGAAAACAATGAGATTGATATTAATAACATAATACTAGAAGATTAACTTTTGAAAGTTAAAACTGATCAACATGATCAAATATTAAAGAAGTAATTTGATCAATAGAGATTTAAGGTGTGGACTGGGGAGAGACAGGGAGGACTGTTGTAACTCCGTCTTACCACTCCTACCCAGAGGGCTGTGGGTGAACCTCACAGCACCCTCGCTGTCAATCCTCTCCATCATCTCAACCGACTCCTGAACATTTTCATAGTTCAACTGGTAGTCAGAGCTTTTCCTTTGTTGTTCAGACATTTTGACATGTCTCAGAGGTTCCTGGCTGGATGAAGGTGACTCTGCTCTTTTCTTCTGGACACTTTCAACAAAACAGGGAGACATATCACTTCATTAATAATAGAGAATCAATTTCAACAACTGCATAGCTGAACTCAAGTCCTGGTGTTTCTTTAAACTAAGTGGCTGCAGTTCCCAATTCTCTGGAAGCCTTTTCCAGATAGCAAAAAAACAGAAGCTCCTGCGTATGTATGGGATTCTCTACTTTACATAGTCTCTGTTGTACTCATTCACTGTATGGTATTCTCTACTTTACATAGTCTCTGTTGTACTCATTCACTGTATGGTATTCTCTACTTTACATAGTCTCTGTTGTACTCATTCACTGTATGGGATTCTCTACTTTACATAGTCTCTGTTGTACTCATTCACTGTATGGGATTCTCTACTTTACATAGTCTCTGTTGTACTCATTCACTGTATGGGATTCTCTACTTTACATAGTCTCTGCTCTACTCATTCACTGGCCATTTCAGTGATGAATGGAGAAAGGTGCTTGTTTAATAAAGTTAGATCAGAATCAATATCTGCAAGATAACATAATTATGGTATTCTACAGAAGCCAATATAACAGCATAGTATAATGTTACTGGAGGACAAAACCCCAATATAACAGCATAGTATAACGTTACTGGAGGACAAAACCCCAATATAACAGCATAGTATAACGTTACTGGAGGACAAATCCCCAATATAACAGCATAGTATAACGTTACTGGAGGACAAAACCCCAATATAACAGCATAGTATAACGTTACTGGAGGACAAATCCCCAATATAACAGCATAGTATAACGTTACTGGAGGACAAAACCCCAATATAACAGCATAGTATAACGTTACTGGAGGACAAAACCCCAATATAACAGCATAGTATAATGTTACTGGAAGAAAAACACCACATTTCTTATGAGATTTTAGGATGGGTGTGAAAATTGTCAAATTTCTCTATGATTCAGCCAAAACTCAACAGCGTGTCACTGGTCAACATACAGTATATCACAAAAGTGAGTACACCCCTCACATTTTTGTAAATATTTGAGTATATATCTTTTCATGTGACAACACTGAAGAAATGACACTTTGCTACAATGTAAAGTAGTGAGTGTACAGCTTGTATAACAGTGTACATTTGCTGTCCCCTCAAAATAACCCACACAGCCATTAATGTCTAAACCGCTGGCAACAAAAGTGAGTACACCCCTAAGTGAAAATGTCCAAATTGGGCCCAAAGTGTTAATATTTTGTGTGGCCACCATCATTTTTCAGCACTGCCTTAACCCTCTTGGGCATGGAGTTCACCAGCGCTTCACAGGTTGCCACTGGAGTCCTCTTCCACTCCTCCATGATGACATCACGGAGGTGGTGGATATTAGAGACCTTGCACTCCTTCACCTTCCGTTTGAGGATGCCCCACAGATGCTCAATAGGGTTTAGGTCTGGAGACATGCTTGGCCAGTCCATCACCTTTACCCTCAGCTTCTTTAGCAAGGCAGTGGTCATCTTGGAGGTGTGTTTGGGGTCGTTATCATGTTGGAATACTGCCCTGCGGCCCAGTCTCCGAGGGGAGGGGATCATGCTCTGCTTCAGTATGTCACAGTACATGTTGGCATTCATGGTTCCCTCAATTAACTGTAGCTCCCCAGTGCCGGCAGCACTCATGCAGCCCCAGAGCATGACACTCCCACCACCATGCTTGACTGTAGGCAAGACACACTTGTCTTTGTACACCTCACCTGGTTGCCGCCACACGCTTGACACCATCTGAACCAAATAAGTTTATCTTGGTCTCATCAGACCACAGGACATTGTTCCAGTAATCCATGTCCTTAGTCTGCTTGTCTTCAGCAAACTGTTTGCGAGCTTTCTTGTGCATCATCTTTAGAAGAGGCTTCCTTCTGGGACGACAGCCATGCAGACCAATTTGACGCAGTGTATGGCGTATGGTCTGAGCACTGACAGGCTGACCCCCCCACCCCTTCAACCTGTGCCGCAATGCTGGCAGCACTCATACGTCTATTTCCCAAAGACAACCTTTGGATATGACGCTGAGCACGTGCACTCAACATCTTTCGTCGACCATGGCGAGGCCTGTTCTGAGTGGAACCTGTCCAGTTAAACCGCTGTATGGTCTTGGCCACCATGCTGCAGCTCAGTTTCAGGGTCTTGGCAATCTTCTTATAGGCCAGGCCATCTTTATGTAGAGCAACAATTATTTTTTTCAGATCCTCAGAGAGTTCTTTGCCATGAGGTGCCATGTTGAACTTCCAGTGACCAGTCAGTATGAGGGAGTGTGAGAGCGATGACACCAAATTTAACACACCTGCTCCCCATTCACACCTGAGACCTTGTAACACTAACGAGTCACATGACACCGGGGAGGGAAAATGGCTAATTGGGCCCAATTTGGACATTTTCACTTGGGGGTGTACTCACTTTTGTTGCCAGCGGTTTAAATATTAATGGCTGTGTGTTGAGTTATTTTGGGGGAACAGCAAATTTACACTGTTATACACTCACTACTTTACATTGTAGCAGAGTGTCATTTCTTCAGTGTTGTCACATGAAAAGATACACTTAAATATTTACAAAAATGTGAGGGGTGTACTCACTTTTGTGATATACTGTATGTGCTGTGGATGTGGGACAAAATGGCGCCGTAGAGAGAACACTGTGTTTCAGCGAGCTCCCGTGGCGTTCGTAAATTTATATTTTTACATTAATCTCCTAGCTTGAAAAAGTGGTAGAATTGGCTAAATAAGTTATCCTACACTGAGTTTTGACGGCTATTTCTCAAAAATCTCCGACAACATGCCCAACAGAACTACTAAGAACTCGACCAAAACCACCATCCCTGTAGATGTGCAGGAGGAGCTAGCTAACGTTAGCGAAGCTAACACCACTGCGGATCCAGGCACAATGGACATGGTGATTCAAAAGATGACGGATGACATTACTAAAGTGATCGACGTTAAGATATAAACGGTCTTGGAAGCAACAGCAGGCCATTCAGCTGAACTACAGAGGGTTATCAAGCGTGTGGATGAGGCGGGAGGAAGAATTGCTACAGTGGAAACTTCAACTACATCTATGGGCACTAAGATAAAAGCACCTGAGAAACAGGTGCGGGAAATGGCAGAGCACATTGACGACTTGGATAATCGAGGACGCAGATGCAATATTCGTGTTGTGGGACTCCCGGAAAATTCTGAAGGGACACGTTCAGTAAAATCTTTTGATGAATGGATCCCTGGCTACCTACAAATGGACACTAAGGCTGGTCGTGTGAAGCTGGACAGAGCACATCGCTCTCAAGCACCGATACCCGGTCCCAACCAGCGCCCACTGCCAGTGGTTATAAAGTTCCACAACTTCACCAACAAGCAGCGCGTCATGGATGCGGCTAGAAGCATCGGTTCTGACGGTAGTCAACGTAAAGGTCCAAAGGTCTCATTCTTCAATGATTATTCCACAGCGGATGTACGAAGATGCAAAGCATTTGATGAGGCGAAGGCTCGACTCAAGAGAATGAAGATGGACTACGCACTGCTGTACCCGGCCACATTGAAGATTATGGTCAACCGATCGCCTAAAAAAACTCTACACACCTGAAGAGTCTGCTGCGTTTATTGACTCTCTCGGGTAAATAACTTTAAGCTGCACCTCGGCAGCATTGGATAACTTTTTTTTTATTTGAATCTGATCATGAAACAGTGGTATGAGTTCTCACGTGCTCCGGTTCAGTAATATTCGTATCTTTATTATTTTTCTTGCTAAAGTAACTGCCGCTATATCTCAGACTGCGATGTGTGAGAATCTATATTGGTGCCCAGGCTTGGTTTTAGGTGGAAGAGCCTCAATCTTCTTCTATTGATTTTAATTTCCATATATATAAAGGATGAGGCTTTTGACTGGCAATGCGGACTTAAGAGTCTACATTGGAAAGTTGAAATCCCCTGCATGTTAGCTAGTGGGAAAACCCCCTTTTGGATCTTTACATGTTTAATTTTTGGGTTTAGTATAGTTCGAGTTCAGGGTTCATATCGTTTGTTTATGCTCGGTGAGATAGAAGAGAGTTCAACACATGGAAAAAGGTACCACCCCACTTTTACAGTAGGATTCAGTCTGGATATTGAACGGTCAAAGTGCAATGGCAGGTAACAGACCTGCCATTATGTACATTACCTTACATACATTACCTGTATGTACATGGAACATTATAGGGAGCCATAACCCCATTAAAAGGAAGAAGGTACTGTCTTTTTTTGAAAAAAGAAAATATTGATATTGCAAGAAACTCATTTGGATGATAAGGAGCATCTGAAATTACAACAAGGGGGGTTTGGTCAAGTGTTTTTCTCATCATTTACATCCAGAAGTAGAGGTGTAGCAATTCTTGTGAAAAAGAACTTACCACTTAAGGTCTTGAATTGTGTGAAAGATAAATTTGGTCGCTTTGTTATAATTAAATGGTACTTTACAAGGGCAGAACATTTCCATAGTGAATATTTACTTCCCCCCTGCCCACCCCCCTGATTTCCTCACTAAGGTATTTCTAGACTTTTCAGAATTAAACTCAGACACTGCAGTGGTTGGAGGAGATATTAATTGTTTGTTGAACCCCCTTATTGATAAGATTCCCAACAGTATAGCTTCACTCTCTCCTCAAGCTAAGTCACTTAAAGCTATTTGTGATGATCTGGGGTATGCTGATGTTTGGAGAAATTTTCACCCCTCCAACAGAGAGTTCACTTTTTTTTCTGCAACTCATGGATGTCAGACTAGAATAGATTACTTTTTTATGCCCAGGACGTCTTTGCAGTCTGTTTTATCCGCTAGGATAGGAAGCATAGTCATATCTGATCACTCGGAGATGATCCTGGACATAAAACTCAAAGGGGCATTCAATCTGACATTGGAGGTTGAATACAACCATTCTTAAAGACCATACATTCACACAGCTACTAAGAGGCGGAAAAAGCGGGAAAAGCAAAAAACGTTAGAGGGTGAATTAGGAACTAAGGAGAAGGACTACATTAAAACTCCCACTCCTGCCCTAATAAAGGAAATATCAGTCCTTAGATGAACGTTGGACTCTCTCCTAACACAGGACGCTGAAAAGAAAATTAGATTTGTCAGGCAAAAGCTATATGAACATGGCGATAAGCCAGGAAAGTACTTGGTGTACCTAGCTAAAAAGAGAGCGGACTCACAGTCAATTGCTACTATTACTGATTCTGATGGCAATCATTTATATGAAAACACATTTATAAATGACTAATTTAAGAAATTTTATGCAAATCTTTATGCCTCAGAACTGCCAAATAATGCACCCAAATTAATGGAGAATTTATTTTCTAAGATTGAGCTCCCTACTATTTCCGAAGAACAGAAGTCTCTCCTTAATGCCCCTATTACCGAGGAAGAGATAATGTTCGCAATTAAGAATCTGCAAAATGGTAAGGCCCCAGGACCAGACGGGTTTTGTAGTGAGTTCTATGAAGAGTTCCATGGCCTGATCCTTGAGCCATTGCGTGATATGTTTAACCACTCATTTTCAAATGACCAGCTCCCTCAAACGCTGAGAGAAGCCAACATATCACTTATTCTCAAAAAGGGAATATGTCCAGAGTCTTGTTCCTCGTACAGACCAATTTCCCTTCTGAATGTGGATAGAAAATTGTTTTATAAAATTCTAGCCACAAGATTAGAGGACTCACTGCCACTAATTGTGAAAGGAGACCAAACTGGCTTCATTAAGGGCCATAAGTCATGCTACAATGTCAGGCGGCTTCTTAATGTAATTCAAGCCTACCAACAAAGTGCTATCAATGGTCTTGTGCTCTCCCTAGATGCTGAGAAAGCATTTGATCGTGTGGAGTGGTCTTACCTATTCTTTGCTCTAAATAAATTTGGTCTAGGGGACAACTTTATAAAATGGGTGAAAGTTTTATATGATGATCTGCAGGCTGCTGTCCTTACTAATAGGCTAAGGTCAAATAGCTTCTCTATATACAGCGGTACCAGACAGGGCTGTCCTTTGTCCCCTCTCCTATTTGCACTCGTTATGGAACCACTGGCCGAGGCCATCAGGGTAACGCCTGCTATACAGAGGCTGCTCATTGGTGATGTTCACCATAAAATAAGCTTGTATGCTGATGATGTCCTGATATTCATCTCTAGTCTCGAGACTTCAATTACATCTCTTGTTAATATTATTGAATTATCCAGGAAATTCTCAGGCTACAAGATTAACTTAACTAAATCAGAGGCTATGCCACTTGGTAACCTTCACTCTGTACCTAATACTTCTCCCCCCTTCCCTTTTAAATGGTCTCCCTCAGGTTTTACGCATCTGGGTATATTTGTAACTCCTAAATTCCAGCAAATATACAAAGCCAATTTTGTTCCCTTGTTTGATACAATAAGACAGGATCTGGAGCGCTGGAACTCTCTCCCGATTTCTTGGTTGGGTAGAATATCCCTGTTGAAAATGAACATTTTACCTAGACTACTTTACCCAATCCAAATGATCCCAGTATTACTCTCCAATAAGGTAGTAAAGGATGTAAATGGATGGCTAAGTTCCTTTATATGGAGTAAACGCAAGCCAAGACTAAAGATGGCAATATTGCAGCTGCCAAGTTCTATGGGGGGCTTGGATCTGCCCAATATTAGGTTCTATCAGTGGTGTGCCCAACTATGTTATATTTCTGACTGGATCACAAACGATGACTCCTCTATTTGGTTAGACATTGAGACTTCTCTTTCAAAATACCCCTTAGAGGATCTTTTATTTAAAACAGAAGTTTCAAGTCTGTAAAAGATCACTGCAATAATCCCATTACACTTAACACACTCAAAGTATGGAGATCAGTTCAACACTTCCTGGGAAGGTTCAAACTAACCTCTGCTCTTACCCCAATTCTTAACAACCCAGATTTTGGTCCAGGATTGCTGGATGCTGGCTTTAACTTTTGGCTTAATAAGGGCATACGCAGACTAAATGACTTATTTGATGATAAGATTTTATTGTCATTTGAGTAGATGGTCGAGAAATAGACTCCCAAAGCAGGACTTTTTCCGCTTCCTACAAGTAAGACATATTCTGAAGAGCACCACCTTAATTGGTAACCCTGATATGTCTGTCATTGAATGCTTTTTTTCCCACGAAGGAAAATGTCTGTAAGTCTGTTTTATGATGCTTTAAGGTCCTTTTCTGCTGTCGACACACAGAGGGTGAAACAAGTGTGGGAGAAAGAATTGTCTGTTACTATTGACGAAGAGATGTGGGAGGACATTTGGAGATATGCAAAAACAATATCTATATGTAACCGTACTAGAGCAATCCAATTAAGAATAATACACAGATTGCATATATCCCCAAATCGCAGACATGCCTTTAGCCCCTCTTCCTCTTCTCCTCAGTGTCTTAAATGCAAAACTGATACAGGCACCCTAACACATTGTTTATGGTCATGTACCAAAATACAACGATACTGGTCTGGTGTTCTGCAAGAAATTGAAAAGATCCTAGGGGTTGATCTAGAATTGGACCCAGTTTCGTTACTGTTAGGTCTCCCTAGTAGGCATGTTACTTCTGTGGGTAAGAGGAGGCTTTACAACATCCTTACCTTCGCAGTGAGGAAAAACATCCTTTTACGGTGGATTAGTGATAAGGTTCCTTCTATTAAAGATTGGCATAAGATACTATTTGAATGGGTGCCTCTGGAATATCTGACATGTACATTGCATTCTAAAACAGATCAGTTCTACAAAGTTTGGGAACCCTATCTAAATTACCTAGAACCTGAGGTAGCAGCTATTATGCTGCAAGGATTCTCTTAGAATGGTGGTGATCTATGTATTTAAGAATTACACTGTACATTCCATGTGTGGAACCTAACTTCTTGGTTTAAACTGAGCTTTTTGTTTAATTTCTGTTGGTAAGTTTGTTTAAAATGTATGTATTGAGAGACGCAATGATGGGGATGGGGTGAGAGAAGCGCCGAGCGGGGAGAGGAAAATGGTGTATGTATGTATGTGTGTATGTATATGTGTATGTATGCGTATGTATGTATATGTATATATATACGCAGGTAAGTAAGTGAGTGCTGTTTTTTTGCTTTGTCTCTGTTGTTGTATCTCTTAATATGGGTGAAAATTGTGAAATTCCAATAAAAATATTGTTACAAAAAAAACATATATGTGCTGTGATTGAAACAAAACACAGGTGTGATGCAGTTTGTTAACTATGGAACGTCGTTTGGGTCTTTGCGTGTCAAAAAAAGATGTCAAATAAGCTTGTTGTCCAATCAGGACCTGAATATGACTGTACGTCATGTAAAAAACTGTATGAACGTGTTAAATTATTATGTAGTTATTACACGTTGATTACACTATCACTCGTATTTCATTTGTCACAACCATTCATTGATACGTATACTATGATGCTGGTAAAGTTGTCTTGCGCACCTACAGTGCTGGTCATAAAAAAAGCTAGCTAGCTCATGGATACAAACAATGTTCTTCCCCAAAAACATAGCAAAACGACAATCTGTTTCAGTAGCTGTAGTTAGCCAGCTAATTTATAAGACATTTCTAATTTGATTAATGGTGGTTGGACCCATCTATGTGAAGCTAGCCACAATAAGGATTAGCCACAATGAGGTTAGCCTTCAAAATAAAAGTATGTCATCGACAGTGATGCAAATAAATACAAATAGTAGAATTATGCCATAAATGAATAGATGAATAGTTGGAATGTTGTTATATAAAATCAAAAAAAGACCATTTGTTAATTTGACAAAAATCTGTTGAAATCACACTGATGTACGGGCTCCAGAGTGGCGCAGCGTTCTAAGGCACTGCATCTCAGTGCAAGAAGCGTCACTGTAGTACCTAGTTCTAATCCAGTCTTTATCACATCCGGCCATGAATGCGAGTCCCATAGGACATACTTATTTCACTGTACAGCCTTACCTATGGATTGTGGATCAATGACATGTGGTATCAGTCTACTCAGTGACAACCAGAGGACATTAGTATCATAGCTCTTATTGCGGATCTCTGAAACAACTGAATTGAGCAACATTTATTGTCAACCTATGTATATTGAACAGAGGAAAACCAATACTGTGTGGATGTTTTGGAGTCTGATAACTTTGAGGAGGACGTTGGGAAAAAATATCTTGGGTGTTGAGTAGACTGATTCCCCAAACCTCAGGTAAAGCTGTACAGTGCAATATGTATGTCAATACACACAATAGGCTGACTGGGGAGGTGATTTAGCAGTCACAGTCCCACGATAATTTTGCATTGTGTTCTGTGGGTGTCACCGAGGAGACTGATACCCCATTTCATTGGTTCACATTCTAACCTTGTTTAACATTATCTAGTCTAAATATGGCATGATTCCACCAATTGTAACCTTCTGCATCACTTTCAAAGAGGTCCTTTTATTTTGAAGGCAACAGCAAATTCAACTATTGTGCCTAATCCTTATTGTGGCTAGCGTCACAACACATAACCCCGGTCCGGTCGAGCCTCACTAGCCAGATGAAGCTAGCATGCTGCTTATAACGTTAGCTTTGGGTAACAGGGTTAAGTAGCTGGCTAGCTATTTATTTTCTTGAACTGAAGTTCATTATCAATAGGCGAACAACAAGTGGCAACCTAGCTAATATTTACTCACAGGGATTCCTAAATCATTGCTAAGAATAATGAAAATGACTGCAGTTTCTACTGGTCATTGTTTTCAGGCTGGTTGTATTGGTGCTAGCTAGGTACCAAGCTAAAGCTAGCTACCCCAGAAGTTGCGGTCGAAGAAATAATGCCTTATTACCAATGCTGTATTGTAACATCGTTCTTGGACGGCTTATTTGCAGACTGTTTTGCAGACTTTTTGTACAGCTTTGACAGTGCTACTGATAGTAGTGGTGGTGCTTGGCTTGCAAGTGCAAATTCAGCACACACAACATTCTATAATAGAATTGGTGTTATTTGACGTGTCAAATTAAAAGCTTATTTGACACGTCAAATAGTGTTCTTTGACATATCTTTTTTTGACACGCAAAGACCCAAACGGCGTTCCATAGTTAACACCATCTGCTCTAAAATTCACTTACTGTACATCATTCAAAACACCACTGTACAAAACTCAATAGCTGATTGAGATCAAATGGTTGGCTTGCAGAGATTCTGCAGGGAAGTTTCACAGGTAAAACTTGAAAAATTTTAATTCACGTTTGAGAGTGAAAATAGTGAATAGAGGGTGACCAAACATTTGTGTGTAAAGTAGAGGTAAAAAAACACATGGATGTAACCAGGCTTCCATCCAACCTTTTATGACAGTAAAGTACATCTCGGATACAATTTTTAAAGACAGGCCTGCCTTTACCAACAAACAGACAATTTGTTGGTAAACTTTCCAGAAGTCGACAAAACAAAATACGCAGTGGGATCTTGAGCGTTTGTAAAATAAATTATGTGAGAAAAGGTGGTGGAAATGCCTATACACAAATATATATATCAATTATAAATTGTATATAAATATATATTACCTAAGTAAAGTTTGAGTCACGTGATGATATGGTTTGTGGTCCTTTCAATACAACTGCAGTTTATTAGGCAACAGATGAAATAAGTAATGATGGGTGATGCACAGCGATGAGCTTGATGATTCTCCTTTCAATAAATATGGAGGGTCTTATTCTGGTGACATGTGGGTTCTGTCATCATTATAAACCAGATGATGATCTATGGGGTTATAATAATGACAGAACCCCGTGAGTTTGTATTATGAATTTCATGGTCACACAGTAAGATTCGTGGTTGCAAATACGATTCCTCTTCAAGCTACTTCCTGAGATTTGATTGATGGCACAATCTAGCTAATGGTGGCAACAATAGGCAGCTGATTGGTCTGATTGGTCAGGAGTAAAAGGTCCTGCCCCCACAGCTGTTTAAACAATTTTTTTTGCGAATCTCTTTCTACAAACTTTCGGTAGAATGGCGCCGAGGGAGATGGCTGCCGTGTCACGATCCCGTAACCAATGGTGCTATTGTGTATGTTTTTTTCGCATTATTTGTAACTTATTTTGTACATAATGTTTCTGCCACTGTGTCTTATGACAGAAAAGAGCTTCTAGATAGCAGGACAGTGATTACTCACCCCGTACTGGAGGAAGACTTTTTCTTCAACGAGTCGGACAGGAAGGATTTACTTCAGACGCCCTACAAGGCCCTCATCCCAGTCATTCACAGGAGAAAGAGCCAGAAGTATCGTGGACGACTGTCCAGGTGCCTTGTAACGATCCGTCGCCAAGAGAGTAATCTACCTTTACCATCGGTCCTATTAGCCAACGTACAATCAATTGATAATAAAATAGACGAAATACGATCAAGACTATCCTATCAACAGGACATTATTAAAAATGGTAATATCTTATGTTTCACAGAGTCGTGGCTGAACGACGACATGAATAACATACAGCTGGCGGGTTTTAAGCTTTTAATTCAGGATAGAACAGCGGCCTTTGGAGGTCTATGTATATTTGTAAACAACAGCTGGTGCACGAAATCTAAGGAAGTCTCGAGGTTTTGCTCACCTGAGGTAGAGTATCTCATAAGCTGTAGACCAAACTACTTACCAAGAGAGTTTTCATCTGTATTTTTTGTAGCTGTCTATATACCACCACAAACCGATGCTGGCACTAAGACCACACTCAATGAGCTGTATACGACCATCATGTTAAATATGCAACCAGAGGGGGAAAAAACTCTAGACCACCTTTACTCCACACAAAGAGACGTGTACAAAGCTGTCCCTCGCCCTCCAATTGGAAAATCGGACCATAATTCTATCCTCCCGATTCCTGCTTACAAGCAAAAACTAAAGCAGGAAGCACCAGTGACTCGGTCAATAAGAAAGTGGTCAGATGAAGCAAATGCTAAGCTACAGGACTGTTTTGCTAGCACAGACTGGAATATGTTCGGGGATTCTTCCACTGGTATTGAGGAGTACACCACATCAGTCACTGGCTTCCTCAATAAGTGCATTGATGACGTTGTCCCCGCAGTGACCCTACGTCGTACATACCCCAACCAGAAGCCATAGATTACAGGCAACATCCGCACTGAGCTAAAGGCTCGAGCGGCCGCTTTCAAGGACCGGGACACTAACCCGGAAGCTTATCAGAAATCCCGCTATGCCCTCCGACGAACCATCAAACAGGCAAAGCATCAATACAGGACTAAGATCAAATCGTACTACAACGGCTCTGACGCTCGTCGGACGTGGCAGGGCTTGCAAACCATTACAGACCACAAAAGGGAAGCACAGCCGAGAGCTCCCCACGAGCTAAACTACTTCTATGCTCGCTTCGAGGCAAATAACACTGAAACATGTATGAGAGCATCAGCTGTTCCGGAAGACTGTGTGAACATGCTCTCCGAAACCAATGTGAGTAAGACCTTTAAACAGGTCAACATTCACAAGGCCGCAGGGCCAGACGGATTACCAGGACGTGTACTGCGTGCATGCGCTGACCAACTGGCAAGTGTCTTCACTGACATTTTCAACCTCTCTGTCACGCCCTGGCCTTAGTATTCTTTGTTTTCTTTATTATTTTAGTTAGGTCAGGGTGTGACATGGGGAATGTATGTGTTTTTTGTAGTGTCTAGGGTGGTTGTAAGGTTTAGGGGGTTTATTAGAGTAGTTGGGTTTATGTTTAGTATAGAGATCTAGCTGTGTCTATGGTTGTGTGTAGTTGTCTAGGAAAGTCTATGGTTGCCTGAATGGGTTCTCAATTAGAGACAGCTGGTTACTGTTGTCTCTGATTGGGAACCATATTTAAGGTAACCATAGGCTTTAGTTGTTTGTGGGGAATTGTCTATGTGGAACGTTTGTAGCCTGTGTGTGTGCACTACGTTTATTAGCTTCACGGTCGTTTGTTGTTTTGTTAGTTTGTAAGTGTTTTGTTTCGTTTTTCCTTCTTCAAAATAAAAAGAAGATGGCTTATTTTCCTCATGCTGCGTTTTGGTCCGTCTCTCCTCTACACGATCGTGACAGAATTCCCCACCAACATTGGATCAAGCAGCATGAGCGGAACCAACAACAGCGGCAAAGTAACCAGGACTCATGGACATGGGAGGATGTTTTGGACGGTAAAGGTTGCTACACATGGGAGGAGATCCTGGCTGGAAGGGATCGCCTCCCATGGGAACAGCTGGAGGCACTAAGGAGAGCAGAGGCAACCGGAGAAGGGAACCGGCGTTATGAGGGGACGCGTCTAGCACGGAAGCCCGAAAAGCCCGTGAGTACTACCCAAAAATTTCTTGGGGGGGGGCTAAGAGGTAGTGGGCCAAGGGCAGGTAGGAGACCTGCGCCCACTTCCCAGGCTAACCGTGGAGAGCGGGAGTACGGGCAGACACCGTGTTACGCAGTAGAGCGCACGGTGTCTCCTGTACGTGTGCATAGCCCAGTGCGGGTTATTCCACCTCCCCGCACTGGTAGGGCTAGATGGAGCATTGAGCCAAGCGCCATGAAGCCGGCTCTACATATCTGGCCACCAGTACGTCTCCTTGGGCCGGCTTACATGGCACCAGCCTTACGCATGGTGTCCCCGGTTCGCCTACATAGCCCGGTGCGGGTTATTCCACCTCCCCGCACTGGTCGGGCGACGGGGAGCATTCAGCCAGGTAAGGTTGGGCAGGCTCAGTGTTCAAGGGAGCCAATACGCCTGCACGGTCCGGTATTTCCGGCGCTACCTCCCCGCCCCAGCCCAGTACCACCAGTGCCTACACCACGCACCAGGCTTCCAGTGCGTTTCCAGAGCCCTGTTCCTCCTCCACGCACTCTCTCTATGGTGCGTGTCTCCAGTCCGGTGCCTCCAGTTCCGGCACCACGCACTAAGCCACCTGTGCGTCTCCAGAGCCCTGTACGCACTGATCCTTCTCTCCGCACTCGTCCTGAGGTGCGTGCCCTCAGCCCGGTACCACCAGTTCCGGTACCACGCACCAGTCCTATAGTGCGCCTTGAGAACTCAGTGTGCCCTGTCCCTGCTCCCCGCACTAGCCTTGAGGTGCGTGTCTCCAGTCCGGTGCCTCCAGTTCCGGTACCACGCACTAAGCCTCATGTGCGTCTCCAGAGCCCTGTACGCACTGTTCCTTCTCCCCGTACTCGCCCTGTTGTGCGTGCCCTCAGCCCGGTACTACCAGTGCCGGTACCACACATCAGGCCTATAGTACGCCTTGAGAGTCCAGTGTGCCCTGTTGTTGTTCCCCGCACTAGCCTGAAGGTGCGTGTCCTTAGCCTGGTACCTCCAGTTCCGGCACCACGCACCAGGCCTACAGTGCGTCTCAGCCGGCCATAGTCTGCCGTCTGCCCAACGGCGCCTGAACTGCCCGTCTGCCAAGCGGCGCCTGAACTGCCCGTCTGCCAAGCGGCGCCTGAACTGTCCGTCTGCCCAACGGCGCCTGAACTGCCCGTCTGCCCAACGCCGTCTGAACTGTCCGTCTGCCAAGCGCCGCATGAACTGCCCGTCTGTATTGAGCCTTCAAAGCCGCCCGTCTGCCATGAGCCTGCAAAGCCGCCCGTCTGCCATGAGCCTACAGAGCCGTCCGCCAGACAGGAGCCGCTAGAGCCTTCCGCCAGACAGGAGCCGCCAGAGCCTTCCGCCAGACAGGAGCCGCCAGAGCCTTCCGCCAGACAGGATCAGCCAGAGCCTTCCGCCAGACCGGATCAGCCAGAGCCTTCCGCCAGACCGGATCAGCCAGAGCCTTCCGCGAGCCATGACCAGCCAGAGCCGTCAGCGAGCCATGACCAGCCAGAGCCGTCAGCGAGCCATGACCAGCCAGAGCCGTCAGCGAGCCATGACCAGCCAGAGCCGTCAGCGAGCCATGACCAGCCAGAGCCGTCAGCGAGCCATGACCAGCCAGAGCCGTCAGCCAGCCATGAGCAGCCAGATCCGTCAGCCAGCCATGAGCAGCCAGATCCGTCAGCCAGCCATGAGCGTCCAGAGCCGTCAGCCAGCCATGTGCGTCCAGAGCCGTCAGCCAGTCATGAGCTGCCCCTCAGCCCAGAGCGGCCATTAATCCAGAACTGCCCCTCAGTCCAGAGCTGTCTCTCTGTCCGGAGCTGCCCTTCAGTCCGGAGTTGCCCCTCTATCCTGAGCTACCTCTCTATCCTGACCTACCTCTCTGTCCTGTGCTGTATCTCTGCCCTGAGCTACCTTATCCCGGTGCTGCCCCTTGTCCCGGTGCTGCCCCTTATATTAAGGTTATCATTAAAATTAAGTGGGTGTAAGATGAGGGTGGTCATTCTAAGGGGGAGACGTAAGCTGGGATTGACTATGGTGGGGTGGGGACCTCGCCCAGAGCCTGAGCCACCACCGTGGTCAGATGCCCACCCAGACCCTCCCCTAAACTTTGTGCTGGTGCGCCCGGAGTTCGCACCTTAAGGGGGGGGTTATGTCACGCCCTGGCCTTAGTATTCTTTGTTTTCTTTATTATTTTAGTTAGGTCAGGGTGTGACATGGGGAATGTATGTGTTTTTTGTAGTGTCTAGGGTGGTTGTAAGGTTTAGGGGGTTTATTAGAGTAGTTGGGTTTATGTTTAGTATAGAGATCTAGCTGTGTCTATGGTTGTGTGTAGTTGTCTAGGAAAGTCTATGGTTGCCTGAATGGGTTCTCAATTAGAGACAGCTGGTTACTGTTGTCTCTGATTGGGAACCATATTTAAGGTAACCATAGGCTTTAGTTGTTTGTGTGGAATTGTCTATGTGGAACGTTTGTAGCCTGTGTGTGTGCACTACGTTTATTAGCTTCACGGTCGTTTGTTGTTTTGTTAGTTTGTAAGTGTTTTGTTTCGTTTTTCCTTCTTCAAAATAAAAAGAAGATGGCTTATTTTCCTCATGCTGCGTTTTGGTCCGTCTCTCCTCTACACGATCGTGACACTCTCCCTGTTTTAAGTAGACCACCACAGTACCTGTGCCCAAGAACACTAAGGTAACAGGCCTAAATGACTACCGACCCAAAGCACTCACGTCTGTAGCCATGAATTGATTTGAAAGGTGTGGGAGCTAAGCGTTAAGGAGAGCTAAGCATTAAATATAAATAGGTCTAGTTGCCAGGCTGAAGAAGCAAGGACATGCACATTAACTTCTTATGGCTGCAGGGGCAGTATTGAGTAGCTTGGATGAAAGGTGCCCAGAGGTGCCCAGAGTAAACTACCTGCTCCTCAGTCCCAGTTGCTAATATATGCATATTATTAGTATATTTCGATAGAAAACACTCTGAAGTTTCTAAAACTGTTTGAATGATGTCTGTGAGTATAACAGAACTCATATGGCAGACAAAAACCTGAGAAGAAATCCAAACAGGAAGTGAGAAATCTGAGGTTGGTGGATTTTCAACCCAGGCCCTATTGAATTAACAGTGAGATATGGATGAGGTTGCACTTCCTATGGCTTCCACTATATGTCAACAGTCTTTAGAAACTTGAATGAGGCTTCTACTGTGTGTGGGACTGAATATGTCACGCTCTGACCTTAGTTATCTTTTGTTTTCTATATTACTTTGGTTAGGTCAGGGTGTGACGAGGGTGGATGTTTAGTTTTTGTATTTTCTAGGGTTTTTTGTATGTCTCGGGTTTTGGTAGTCTAGGTGTTTATATGTCTATGGTTGCCTAGATTGGTTCTCAATCAGAGGCAGCTGTTTATTGTTGTGGACCATATTTAGGTAGCCATATTCCTTGGGTAGTTTGTGGGTTCTTATTCTATGTTTAGTTGCCTGTTCTGCACTAGCCATATTAGCTTCACGGTTTGTTTTGTTGTTTTGTATAGTTTGTTCATCAAATCAAATCAAGTTTATTTTATATAGCCCTTCATACATCAGCTAATATCTCGAAGTGCTGTACAGAAACCCAGCCTAAAACCCCAAACAGCAAGCAATGCAGGTGTAGAAGCACGGTGGCTAGGAAAAACTCCCTAGAAAGGCCAGAACCTAGGAAGAAACCTAGAGAGGAACCAGGCTATGAGGGGTGGCCAGTCCTCTTCTGGCTGTGCCGGGTGGAGATTATAACAGAACATGGCCAAGATGTTAAAATGTTCATAAATGACCAGCATGGTCAAATAATAATCAGGAGTAAATGTCAGTTGGCTTTTCATAGCCGATCATTAAGAGTATCTCTACCGCTCATGCGGTCTCTAGAGAGTTGAAAACAGCAGGTCTGGGACAGGTAGCACGTCCGGTGGACAGGTCAGGGTTCCATAGCCGCAGGCAGATAAGTTGAAACTGGAACAGCAGCAAGGCCAGGTGGACTGGGGACAGCAAGGAGTCATCATGCCCGGTAGTCCTGACGCATGGTCCTAGGGCTCAGGTCCTCCGAGAGAGAGAAAGAAAGAGAGAAGGAGAGAATTAGAGAGAGCATACTTAAATTCACACAGGACACCGGATAAGAGAGGAGACGTACTCCAGATATAACCAACTGACCCTAGACCCCCGGCACATAAACTACTGCAGCATAAATACTGGAGGCTGAGACAAGAGGGGTCAGGAGACACTGTGGCCCCATCCGATGATACCCCCGGACAGGGCCAAACAGGAAGGATATAACCCCACCCACTTTGCCAAAGCACAGCCCCCACACCACTAGAGGGATATCTTCAACCACCAACTTACCATCCTGAGACAAGGCCGAGTATAGCCCACAAAGATCTCCACCACAGCACAAACCAAGGGGGGCGCCAACACAGACAGTAAGATCACGTCAGTAACTCAACCCACTCAAGTGACGCACCCCTCCTAGGGACGGCATGAAAGAGCACCAGTAAGCCAGTGACTCAGCCCCTGTAATAGGGTTAGAGGCAGAGAATCCCAGTGGAGAGAGGGGAACCGGCCAGGCAGAGACAGCAAGGGCGGTTCGTTGCTTCAGAGCCTTTCCGTTCACCTTCACATTCCTGGGCCAGACTACACTCAATCATATGACCTACTGAAGAGATAAGTCTTCAGTAAAGACTTGAAGGTTGAGACCGAGTCTGCGTCTCTCACATGGGTAGGCAGACTATTCCATAAAAATGGAGATCTATAGGAGAAAGCCCTGCCTCCAGCTGTTTGCTTAGAAATTCTAGGGACAATTAGGAGGCCTGCGTCTTGTGACCGTAGCGCACGTGTAGGTATGTACGGCAGGACCAACTCGGAAAGATAGGTAGGAGCAAGCCCATGTAACGCTTTATAGGTTAACAGTAAAACCTTGAAATCAGCCCTTGCCTTAACAGGAAGCCAGTGTAGGGAAGCTAGCACTGGAGTAATATGATCAAATTTCTTGGTTCTAGTCAGGATTCTAGCAGCCGTATTTAGCACTAACTGAAGTTTATTTAGTGCTTTATCCGGGTAGCCGGAAAGTAGAGCATTGCAGTAGTCTAACCTAGAAGTAACAAAAGCATGGATTAATTTTTCTGCATCATTTTTGGACAGAAAATTTCTGATTTTTGCAATGTTACGTAGATGGAAAAAAGCTGTCCTTGAAACAGTCTTGATATGTTCGTCAAACGAGAGATCAGGGTCCAGAGTAACGCCGAGGTCCTTCAGTTTTATTTGAGACGACTTTACAACCATCAAGATTAATTGTCAGATTTAACAGAATATCTCTTTGTTTCTTGGGACCTAGAACAAGCATCTCTGTTTTGTCCGAGTTTAAAAGTAGAAAGTTTTCAGCCATCCACTTCCTTATGTCTGAAACACAGGCTTCTAGCGAGGGCAATTTTCGGGCTTCACCATGTTTCATTGAAATGTACAGCTGTGTGTCATCCGCATAGCAGTGAAAGTTAACATTATGTTTTCGAATGACATCCCCAAGAGGTAAAATATATAGTGAAAACAATAGTGGTCCTAAAACGGAACCTTGAGGAACACCGAAATGTACAGTTGATTTGTCAGAGGACAAACCATTCACAGAGACAAACTGATATCTTTCCGACAGATAAGATCTAAACCAGGCCAAAACTTGTCCGTGTAGACCAATTTGGGTTTCCAGTCTCTCCAAAAGAATGTGGTGATCGATGGTGTCAAAGGCAGCACTAAGGTCTAGTAGCACGAGGACAGATGCAGAGCCTCGGTCTGATGCCATTAAAAGGTAATTTACCACCTTCACAAGTGCAGTCTCAGTGCTATAATGGGGTCTAAAACCAGACTGAAGCATTTCGTATACATTGTTTGTCTTCAGGAAGGCAGTGAGTTGCTGCGCAACAGCTTTTTCTAAAATTCTTTGAGAGGAATGGAAGATTCGATATAGGCCGATAGTTTTTTATATTTTCTGGGTCAAGGTTTGGCTTTTTCAAGAGAGGCTTTATTACTGCCACTTTTAGTGAGTTTGGTACACATCCGGTGGATAGAGAGCCGTTTATTATGTTCAACATAGGAGGGCCAAGCACATGAAGCAGCTCTTTCAGTAGTTTAGTTGGAATAGGATCCAGTATGCAGCTTGAAGGTTTAGAGGCCATGATTATTTTCATCATTGTGTCAAGAGATATAGTACTAAAACACTTAAGTGTCTCTCTTGATCCTAGATCCTGACAGAGTTGTGCAGACTCAGGACAGCTAAGCTTTGGAGGAATACGCAGATTTAAAGAGGAGTCCGTAATTTGCTTTCTAATGGTCATGATCTTTTCCTCAAAGAAGTTCATGAATTTATTACTGCTGAAGTGAAAGCCATCCTCACTTGGGGAATGCTGCTTTTTAGTTAGCTTTGCAACAGTATCAAAAATAAATTTTGGATTGTTCTTATTTTCCTCAATTAAGTTGGAAAAGTAGGATGATCGAGCAGCAGTGAGGGCTCTTCGATACTGCACGGTACTGTCTTTCCAAGCTAGTCGGAAGACTTCCAGTTTGGTCTGGCGCCATTTCCGTTCCAATTTTCTGGAAGCTTGCTTCAGAGCTCGGGTATTTTCTGTATACCAGGGAGCTAGTTTCTTATGACAAATGTTTTTAGTTTTTAGGGGTGCAACTGCATCTAGGGTATTGCGCAAGGTTAAATTGAGTTCCTCAGTTAGGTGGTTAACTGATTTTTGTCCTCTGACGTCCTTGGTTAGGCAGAAGGAGTCTGGAAGGTCATCAAGGAATCTTTGTGTTGTTTGAGAATTTATAGCACGACTTTTGATGCTTCTTGGTTGGGGTCTGAGCAGATTATTTGTTGCGATTGCAAACGTAATAAAATGGTGGTCCAGGATTATGAGGAAAAACATTAAGATCCACAACATTTATTCCATGGGACAAGACTAGGTCCAGAGTATGACTGTGGCAGTGAGTAGGTCCAAATCAAATCAAATCAAGTTTATTTTATATAGCCCTTCGTACATCAGCTAATATCTCGAAGTGCTGTACAGAAACCCAGCCTAAAACCCCAAACAGCAAGCAATGCAGGTGTAGAAGCACGGTGGCTAGGAAAAACTCCCTAGAAAGGCCAAAACCTAGGAAGAAACCTAGAGAGGAACCAGGCTATGAGGGGTGGCCAGTCCTCTTCTGGCTGTGCCGGGTGGAGATTATAACAGAACTATGCCAAGATGTTCAAAATGTTCATAAGTGACAAGCATGGTCAAATAATAATCATGAATAATTTTTAGTTGGCTTTTCATAGTCGATCATTAAGAGTTGAAAATAGCAGGTCTGGGACAGGTGGCGGTTCCATAACCGCAGGCAGAACAGTTGAAACTGGAACAGCAGCAAGGCCAGGTGGACTGGGGACAGCAAGGAGTCATCATGCCCGGTAGTCCTGACGTATGGTCCTAGGGCTCAGGTCCTCCGAGGGAGAGAAAGAAAGAGAGAAGGAGAGAATTAGAGAGAGCATACTTAAATTCACACAGGACACTAGATAAGATAGGAGAAGTACTCCAGGTATAACCAACTGACCCTAGCCCCCCGACACATAAACTACTGCAGCATAAATACTGGAGGCTGAGACAGGAGGGGTCAGGAGACACTGTGGCCCCATCAGAAGAAACCCCCGGACAGGGCCAAACAGGAAGGATATAACCCCACCCACTTTGCCAAAGCACAGCCCCCACACCACTAGAGGGATATCTTCAACCACCAACTTACAATCCTGAGACAAGGCCGAGTATAGCCCACAAAGATCTCCACCACAGCACAAACCAAGGGGGGGCGCCAACCCAGACAGGAAGATCACGTCAGTAACTCAACCCACTCAAGTGACGCACCCCTCCCAGGGACGGCATGAAAGAGCACCAGTAAGCCAGTGACTCAGCCCCTGTAATAGGGTTAGAGGCAGAGAATCCCAGTGGAGAGAGGGGAACCGGCCAGGCAGAGACAGCAAGGGCGGTTCGTTGCTCCAGAGCTTTTTCCGTTCACCTTCACACTCCTGGGCCAGACTACACTCAATCATATGACCTACTGAAGAGATAAGTCTTCAGTAAAGACTTAAAGGTTGAGACCGAGTCTGCGTCTCTCACATGGGTAGGCAGACCGTTCCATAAAAATGGAGATCTATAGGAGAAAGCCCTGCCTCCCGCTGTTTGCTTAGAAATTCTAGGGACAATTAGGAGGCCTGCGTCTTGTGACCGTAGCGTACGTATAGGTATGTACGGCAGGACCAACTCGGAAAGATAGGTAGGAGCAAGCCCATGTAACGCTTTATAGGTTAACAGTAAAACCTTGAAATCAGCCCTTGCCTTAACAGGAAGCCAGTGTAGGGAAGCTAGCACTGGAGTAATATAATCAAATTTCTTGGTTCTAGTCAGGATTCTAGCAGCCGTATTTAGCACTAACTGAAGTTTATTTAGTGCTTTATCCGGGTAGCCGGAAAGTAGAGCATTGCAGTAGTCTAACCTAGAAGTAACAAATGCATGGATTAATTTTTCTGCATCATTTTTGGACAGAAAATTTCTGATTTTTGCAATGTTACGTAGATGGAAAAAAGCTTTCCTTGAAACAGTCTTGATATGTTCGTCAAAAGAGAGATCAGGGTCAAGAGTAACGCCGAGGTCCTTCACAGTTTTATTTGAGATGACTTTACAACCATCAAGATTAATTGTCAGATTTAACAGAAGATCTCTTTGTTTCTTGGGACCTAGAACAAGCATCTCTGTTTTGTCCGAGTTTAAAAGTAGAACGTTTTCAGCCATCCACTTCCTTATGTCTGAAACACAGGCTTCTAGCGAGGGCATTTTTGGGGCTTCACCATGTTTCATTGAAATGTACAGCTGTGTGTCATCCGCATAGCAGTGAAAGTTAACATTATGTTTTCGAATAACATCCCCAAGAGGTAAAATATATAGTGAAAACAATAGTGGTCCTAAAACGGAACCTTGTGGAACACCGAAATGTACAGTTGATTTGTCAGAGGACAAACCATTCACAGAGACAAACTGATATCTTTCCGACAGGTAAGATCTAAACCAGGCCAGAATTTGTCCGTGTAGACCAATTTGGGTTTCCAGTCTCTCCAAAAGAATGTGGTGATCGATGGTGTCAAAGGCAGCACTAAGGTCTAGTAGCACGAGGACAGATGCAGAGCCTCGGTCTGACGCCATTAAAAGGTCATTTACCACCTTCACAAGTGCAGTCTCAGTGCTATGATGGGGTCTAAAACCAGACTGAAGCATTTTGTATACATTGTTTGTCTTCAGGAAGGCAGTGAGTTGCTGCGCAACAGCTTTTTCTAAAATTTTTGAGAGGAATGGAAGATTCGATATAGGCCGATAGTTTTTTTATATTTTCCGGGTCAAGGTTTGGCTTTTTCAAGAGAGGCTTTATTACTGCCACTTTTAGTGAGTTTGGTACACATCCGGTGGATAGAGAACCGTTTATTATGTTCAACATAGGAGGGCCAAGCACAGGAAGCAGCTCTTTCAGTAGTTTAGTAGGAATAGGATCCAGTATGCAGCTTGAAGGTTTAGAGGCCATGATTATTTTCATCATTGTGTCAAGAGATATAGTACTAAAACACTTAAGTGTCTCTCCCGATCCCAGGCCCTGGCAGAGCTGTGCAGATCCAGGACAGCTAAGCCCTGGAGGAATATGCAGATTTAAAGAGGAGTCCGTAATTTGCTTTCTAATGATCATGATTTTTTCCTCAAAGAAGTTCATGAATTTATTACTGCTGAAGTGAAAGCCATCCTCTCTTGGGGAATGCTGCTTTTTAGTTAGCTTTGCAACAGTATCAAAAATAAATTTGGGATTGTTCTTATTTTCCTCAATTAAGTTGGAAAAGTAGGATGATCGAGCAGCAGTGAGGGCTCTTCGGTACTGCACGGTACTGTCTTTCCAAGTCTGCCTGTGTAGTCAGCTCAGCTATCCCCCATTGAGACTGTGTCTGTGCCTCGACCTAGGTTGGGCAAAACTAAACATGGCGGTGTTCGCCTTAACAATCTCAGGTCCAGAGACATGTTGGACAAAACCCACTTAGTCGATGATGGCTCCAAAAGCCTTTTGGAGTGGGTCTGTGGACTTTTACATATGAATATTAAAATCACCAAAAATTTGAATATTATCTGCTATGACTACAAGGTCCGATAGGAATTCAGGGAACTCAGTGAGGAACGCTGTATATGGCCCAGGAGGCCTGTAAACAGCAGCTATAAAAAGTGATTGAGTAGGCTGCATAGATTTCATGACTAGAAGCTCAAAAGACGGAAACGTCATTTTTTTTTTTGTAAATTGAAATTTGCTATCGTAAATGTTAGCAACACCTCCGCCTTTGCGGGACGCACGGGGGATATGGTCACTAGTTTAACCAGGAGGTGAGGCCTCATTTAACACAGTAAATTCATCAGGCTTAAGCCATGTTTCAGTCAGGCCAATCACATCAAGATTATGATCAGTGATTAGTTCATTGACTATAACTGCCTTTGAAGTGAGGGATCTAACATTAAGTAGCCCTATTTTGAGATGTGAGGTATCACGATCTCTTTCTATAATGGCAGGAATGGAGGAGGTCTTTATCCTAGTGAGATTGTTAAGGCGAACACCGCCATGTTTAGTTTTGCCCAACCTAGGTCGAGGCACAGACACAGTCTCAATGGGGATGGCTGAGCTGACTACACTGACTGTGCTAGTGGCAGACTCCACTAAGCTGGCAGGCTGGCTAAGAGCCTGCTGCCTGGCCTGCACCCTATTTCATTGTGGAGCTAGAGGAGTTAGAGCCCTGTCTATGTTGGTAGATAAGATGAGAGCACCCCTCCAGCTAGGATGGAGTCCGTCACTCCTCAACAGGCCAGGCTTGGTCCTGTTTGTGGGTGAGTCCCAGAAAGAGGGCCAATTATCTACAAATTCTATCTTTTGGGAGGGGCAGAAAACAGTTTTCAACCAGTGATTGAGTAGTGAGACTCTGCTGTAGAGCTCATCACTCCCCCTAACTGGGAGGGGGCCAGAGACAATTACTCGATGCCGACACATCTTTCTAGCTGATTTACACGCTGAAGCTATGTTGCGCTTGGTGACCTCTGACTGTTTCATCCTAACATCGTTGGTGCCGACGTGGATAACAATATCTCTATACTCTCTACACTCGCCAGTTTTAGCTTTAGCCAGCACCATCTTCAGATTAGCCTTAATGTCGGTAGCCCTGCCCCCTGGTAAACAGTGTATGATCGCTGGGTGATTCGTTTTAAGTCTAATACTGCGGGTAATGGAGTCGCCAATGACTAGGGTTTTCAATTTGTCAGAGCTAATAGTGGGAAGCTTCGGCGTCTCTAACCCCGTAACGGGAGGAGTAGAGACAAGAGAAGACTCGGCCTCAGACTCCGACTCGCTACTTAATGGGGAAAACCGGTTGAAAATTTCTGTCGGCTGAATGAGCGACACCAGTTGAGCATTCCTACAGCATTTCCCTCCAGAAACCATGAGAAAGTTGTCCGGCTGCGGGGACTGTGTGGGGGGATTTATACTACTATCTGTATTTACTGGTGGCACAGACGCTGTTTCATCCTTTCCTACACTGAAATTACCCTTGCTTAACGATTGCGTCTGAAGCTGGGCTAGCAGCACAGCTATCCTCGCCGTAAGGCGATCGTTCTCCTGTATATTATGAATACAGTGACTGCAATTAGAAGGCATCATGTTAATGTTACTACTTAGCTTCGGCTGTTGAAGGTGCTGACGAACCATGTCCAGATAAAGCGTCAGGAGTGAAAAAGTTGAATCAGTGTTGTTCAGTGTTTTTTCTTTAAATAAAGAAGTATGTACGCCTTGGTCTCCTCCATATGACGACCGTGACAGAATAAGAGCTGAATGAGTCAAGTTACTGGCAGAGAGCCATTTCCTGGTCATGCGCATTCCACATGATATCGAGCTGCGTTCCATTGCTCCTCTAGACACAAAGGAATTCTCCGGTTGGTACTTTATTGAAGATTTATGATAAAAACATCCTAATTATTTATTCTATACTTAGTTTGAAATGTTTCTTTGACCTGTAATATAACTTTTTGAAGTTTTTGTCCAAAGCTCGACCTTCACGAGCGTTTGGATATGTATACCTAACTCCCTAACAAAAGTAGCTACTTGGACATAAATAACGGACATTATCGAACAAATCAAGCATTTATTGTGGAACTAGGATTCCTGGGAGTGCATTCTGATGAAGATCATCAAAGGTAAGGGAATATTTATCGTGTAATTTCTGGTTTCTGTTGACTCCAACATGACGGATAATTTGTTTATTTTCCTGAGCGCCGTCTCAGATTATTGCATGGTTTGCTTTTTCCGTAAAGTTTTTTTGAAATCTGACACAGCGGTTGCATTAAGGAGAGGTATACCCATAATTCCATGTGTATAACTTATATTATCATCTACATTTAGTATTTCTGTTGTATCGATGTGGCTATGCAAAATCACTGGATGTTTTTGGAACTAGTGAATCTAACGCGCCAATGTAAACTCAGATTTTTTTATATAAGTATGAACTTTATCAAACAAAACATACATATATTGTGTAACATGAAGTCCTATGAGTGTCATCTGATGATGATCAAAGGTTAGTGATAAATGTTATCTCTATTTGTGCTTTTTGTGACTCCTATCTTTGGCTGGAAAAATGGCTGTGTTTATTCTGTGGCTTGGTGGTGACCTAAAATAATCATTTGTGGTGCTTTCGCTGTAAAGCATATTTGAAATTGGACACTGTGGTGGGATTAACAACAAGATTACCTTTAAAACGGTATAAGATACATATATGTTTGAGGAATTTTAATTATGAGATTTCTGTTGTTTTGAATTTGGCGCCCTGCACTTTCACTGGCTTTTGTCATATCGATCCCGTTAACGGGATTGCAGTCATAAGAAGTTTTAAGAGAAGATGACACTCAGGCCATATGACACCCAGGCTATACTCTTTTTTTGAAAGAGTACATTAACCAAGACCACACGTACATTTATGACAGCTGGACATACTATGGTCAGCAGGATAACTGATGACTAACACGTAAAACATAAGCATGCATTATTTTTAGGACGTGAACAGGGTTCTGCCATCATTATAACCTAACCAAAAGCAGATATGAGCGCTAGTGGGTGTGAACATGCAAGCTCTGAGATGAAAAGAAAATAACGGAGAAAGGTCAAGGGAAGCTATTTTCATATAGAGGGAGGGGACTCTATACGTTATGCAAAGACAGAATCCTATAAAGGCAGGACTCTGTAATATGAGAATGTAGTCTCTTTCCATGGCGGGGCTTGGCGCTGTTATAGGGTCCTTCCATGGAAGGGCTCATTTTTGCTACTTTGTATTAAAGTCTATATTGAATTCACAAGTTCTTGTAAAAGTGTTATATTTCGGAGACAATTCTCCACGACAAAGGCTGGTCATGCCTCACATCAACACCATTATCCCAGAAACCCTAGACCCACTCCAATTTGCATACCCGCCCTAACAGATCCACAGATGATGCAATCTCTATTGCACTCCACACAGCCCTTTGCCACCTAGACAAAAGGAACACCTATGTGAGAATGCTATTCATTGACTACAGCTCAGCGTTCAACACCATAGTGCCCTCAAAGCTCATCAATAAGCTAAGGACCCTGGGACTAAACACCTCCCTCTGCAACTGGATCCTGGACTTCCTGACGAGCCGCCCCCAGGTGGTAAGGATAGGTAACAACACATCCGCCACGCTGATACTCAACACAGGGTCCCCTCGGGTGCATTCTCAGTCCCCTCCTGTACTCCCTGTACACTCATGACTGCACGGCCAGGCATGACTCCAACACCATCATTAAGTTTGGCGATGACACAACAGTAGGCCTGATCACTGACAACGGCGAGACAGCCTATAGGGAGGTCAGAGACCTGGCCGTGTGGTGCCACGACAACAACGTCTCCCTCAACGTGATCAAAACAAAGGAGATGATTGTAGGCTACAGGAAAAAGAGGACCGAGCACCATCGAGAACATCCTCACTGGTTGCATCACTGGACATTCAAGTAAGCATTTCACTACAAGGTCTACACCCATTGTATTCGGCGCATGTGACAAATACAACTTGATTTGAGCTTAGAAATCTCTTGGTAACATGACAGCAGTGACAGAACTCCGAGCGTGCGCAGATAAAATCTGTAAGTGTGTTTTTGATTCACAGCAGAATATTCATAGTACTAAATGGCCGTGTAATAATTCTGAAAATAAATGTTATTGAATGTATTCAAATTATTTTTAATGTGCACGGTCATCACAACATTTTAGAATATTCACATGAATATCTGTCACCAGTTGGATAGAAACCTAGCTTGTCACCAGTTGGATAGAAACCTAGCTTGTCACCAGTTGGATGGTAACCTAGCTTGTTACCAGTTGGATGGTAACCTAGCTTGTCGCCAGTTGGATAGAAACCTAGCTTGTCACCAGTTGGATGGTAACCTAGCTTGTTACCAGTTGGATGGTAACCTAGCTTGTCGCCAGTTGGATAGTAACCTAGCTTGTCACCAGTTGGATGGTAACCTAGCTTGTCGCCAGTTGGATAGTAACCTAGCTTGTCACCAGTTGGATGGTAACCTAGCTTGTCGCCAGTTGGATAGAAACCTAGCTTGTCGCCAGTTGGATGGTAACCTAGCTTGTCGCCAGTTGGATGGTAACCTAGCTTGTCGCCAGTTGGATAGAAACCTAGCTTGTCGCCAGTTGGATAGAAACCTAGCTTGTCGCCAGTTGGATAGAAACCTAGCTTGCCGCCAGTTGGATAGTAAACTAGCTTGTTACCAGTTGGATAGAAACCTAGCTTGTCACCAGTTGGATGGAAACCTAGCTTGTCACCAGTTGGATAGAAACCTAGCTTGTCACCAGCTGGATGGTAACCTAGCTTGTCACCAGTTGGATGGTAACCTAGCTTGTCGCCAGTTGGATAGAAACCTAGCTTGTCGCCAGTTGGATGGTAACCTAGCTTGTGTAAGAAATTGTATTAGATATTGGTAACTTGTTTTAACAACTTCTCAACATTAGCTATAGTTGACACAATATGCCCACACCCCCTCTTTCTCTTGGACATATGCTGGACTCATTAGACATATACACGACACCCACAACTCCCCTCCCCCATGACAATCACACAGACACACACAACTCAGGGTTGGAGCTCAAGACAAAGAACTATCTCAGGAACCAATGGAACGTGGACACCAGGCCTGTTCAGGACTACCCAAGACCCAGATCGACCAATCGGAAGGCCAGACTTCCAGATCAACCTACTTTGCTTGTTGTCTATATAAAACTGTACAACTGTTGAAACTACTCTCTTTTCCGGACGATTTCATACAAATCAGACAGAAAGAGCCGTGCCGCACGCTTTGCCTAATATTTTTACACTTGAATAAATCTGCCTTATTATACAATTATACACCTTGTCATATGTCTCCTCTTGTTCTCCTGTCTCAAGTAAAACGAATTATCAACACTTGTCGCCAGTTGGATAGAAACCTAGCTTGTCACCAGTTGGATAGAAACCTAGCTTGTCACCAGTTGGATAGTAACCTAGCTTGTCCCCAGTTGGATGGTAACCTAGCTTGTCACCAGTTGGATAGAAACCTAGCTTGTCACCAGTTGGATGCTAACCTAGCTTGTCGCCAGTTGGATAGAAACCTAGCTTGTCACCAGTTGGATGGTAACCTAGCTTGTCACCAGTTGGATAGAAACCTAGCTTGTCACCAGTTGGATGGTAACCTAGCTTGTCGCCAGTTGGATAGAAACCTAGCTTGTCACCAGTTGGATAGAAACCTAGCTTGTCACCAGTTGGATGGTAAACTAGCTTGTCACCAGTTGGATAGTAAACTAGCTTGTCACCAGTTGGATAGAAACCTAGCTTGTCACCAGTTGGATGGTAACCTAGCTTGTCGCCAGTTGGATGGAATCCTAGCTTGTCGCCAGTTGGATAGAAACCTAGCTTGTCACCAGTTGGATAGAAACCTAGCTTGTCACCAGTTGGATGGTAACCTAGCTTGTTACCAGTTGGATGGTAAACTAGCTTGTCACCAGTTGGATGGTAACCTAGCTTGTCACCAGTTGGATAAAAACCTAGCTTGTCACCAGTTGGATAGAAACCTAGCTTGTCACCAGTTGGATAGAAACCTAGCTTGTCACCAGTTGGATGGTAACCTAGCTTGTCACCAGTGTTATGGTAACCTAGCTTGTCGCCAGTTGGATGGTAACCTAGCTTGTCGCCAGTTGGATAGAAACCTAGCTTGTCACCAGTTGGATGGTAACCTAGCTTGTCACCAGTTGGATAGAAACCCAGCTTGTCACCAGTTGGATGGTAACCTAGCTTGTCACCAGTTGGATGGTAACCTAGCTTGTCACCAGTTGGATGGTAACCTAGCTTGTCACCAATTTGATGGTAACCTAGCTTGTCACCAGTTGGATAGAAACCTAGCTTGTCACCAGTTGGATAGTAACCTAGCTTGTCCCCAGTTGGATGGTAACCTAGCTTGTCACCAGTTGGATAGAAACCTAGCTTGTCACCAGTTGGATGCTAACCTAGCTTGTCACCAGTTGGATAGAAACCTAGCTTGTCACCAGTTGGATGGTAAACTAGCTTGTCACCAGTTGGATAGAAACCTAGCTTGTCACCAGTTGGATGGTAACCTAGCTTGTCGCCAGTTGGATAGAAACCTAGCTTGTCACCAGTTGGATGGTAACCTAGCTTGTCACCAGTTGGATGGTAAACTAGCTTGTCACCAGTTGGATAGTAAACTAGCTTGTCACCAGTTGGATAGAAACCTAGCTTGTCACCAGTTGGATGGTAACCTAGCTTGTCGCCAGTTGGATGGTAACCTAGCTTGTCGCCAGTTGGATAGAAACCTAGCTTGTCACCAGTTGGATAGAAACCTAGCTTGTCACCAGTTGGATGGTAACCTAGCTTGTCACCAGTTGGATGGTAACCTAGCTTGTTACCAGTTGGATAGTAAACTAGCTTGTCACCAGTTGGATAAAAACCTAGCTTGTCACCAGTTGGATGGTAACCTAGCTTGTCACCAGTTGGATGGTAAACTAGCTTGTCACCAGTTGGATAGAAACCTAGCTTGTCACCAGTTGGATGGAAACCTAGCTTGTCGCTAGTTGGATAGAAACCTAGCTTGTCACCAGTTGGATAGAAACCTAGCTTGTCACCAGTTGGATAGAAACCTAGCTTGTCACCAGTTGGATGGTAACCTAGCTTGTCACCAATTTGATGGTAACCTAGCTTGTCGCCAGTTGGATGGTAAACTAGCTTGTCGCCAGTTGGATAGAAACCTAGCTTTTCACCTGTTGGATGGTAACCTAGCTTGTCGCCAGTTGGATGGTAACCTAGCTTGTCACCAGTTGGATAGAAACCTAGCTTGTCACCAGTTGGATGGAAACCTAGCTTGTCGCTAGTTGGATAGAAACCTAGCTTGTCACCAGTTGGATAGAAACCTAGCTTGTCACCAGTTGGATAGAAACCTAGCTTGTCACCAGTTGGATGGTAACCTAGCTTGTCACCAGTGTTATGGTAACCTAGCTTGTCGCCAGTTGGATGGTAACCTAGCTTGTCGCCAGTTGGATAGAAACCTAGCTTGTCACCAGTTGGATGGTAACCTAGCTTGTCACCAGTTGGATAGAAACCTAGCTTGTCACCAGTTGGATGGTAACCTAGCTTGTCACCAGTTGGATGGTAACCTAGCTTGTCCCCAATTGGATGGTAACCTAGCTTGTCGCCAGTTGGATGGTAAACTAGCTTGTTGCCAGTTAGATAGAAACCTAGCTTGTCGCCAGTTGGATAGAAACCTAGCTTGTCACCAGTTGGATGGTAAACTAGCTTGTCACCAGTTGGATAGTAAACTAGCTTGTCACTAGTTGGATAGAAACCTAGCATGTCACCAGTTGGATGGTAACCTAGCTTGTCACCAGTTGGATGGTTAACTAGCTTGTCACCAGTTGGATAGTAAACTAGCTTGTCACCAGTTGGATAGAAACCTAGCTTGTCACCAGTTGGATGGTAACCTAGCTTGTAACCAGTTGGATGGTAACCTAGCTTGTCGCCAGTTGGATGGTAACCTAGCTTGTCGCCAGTTGGATAGAAACCTAGCTTGTCACCAGTTGGATAGAAACCTAGCTTGTCGCCAGTTGGATAGAAACCTAGCTTGTCGCCAGTTGGATAGAAACCTAGCTTGTCGCCAGTTGGATGGTAACCTAGCTTGTCACCAGTTGGATAGAAACCTAGCTTGTCACCAGTTGGATGGTAACCTAGCTTGTCACCAGTTGGATGGTAACCTAGCTTGTCACCAGTTGGATGGTAAACTAGCTTGTCACCAGTGGATAGAAACCTAGCTTGTCACCAGTTGGATAGAAACCTAGCTTGTCACCAGTTGGATAGTAACCTAGCTTGTCACCAGTTGGATGGTAACCTAGCTTGTCACCAGTTGGATAGAAACCTAGCTTGTCACCAGTTGGATGTTAACCTAGCTTGTCACCAGTTGGATGGTAAACTAGCTTGTCACCAGTTGGACGGTAAACTAGCTTGTCACCAGTTGGATAGAAACCTAGCTTGTCACCAGTTGGATGGTAACCTAGCTTGTCACCAGTTGGATGGTAACCTAGCTTGTCACCAGTTGGATGGTAACCTAGCTTGTCACCAGTTGGATGGTAACCTAGCTTGTCACCAGTTGGATGGTAACCTAGCTTGTCACCAGTTGGATAGAAACCTAGCTTGTCACCAGTTGGATGGTAACCTAGCTTGTCACCAGTTGGATGGTAACCTAGCTTGTCACCAGTTGGATGGTAACCTAGCTTGTCACCAGTTGGATGCTAACCTAGCTTGTCGCCAGTTGGATAGAAACCTAGCTTGTTGCCAGTTGGATAGAAACCTAGCTTGTCGCCAGTTGAATAGAAACCTAGCTTGTCGCCAGTTGGATAGAAACCTAGCTTGTCACCAGTTGGATGGTAACCTAGCTTGTCACCAGTTGGATGCTAACCTAGCTTGTCGCCAGTTGGATAGAAACCTAGCTTGTTGCCAGTTGGATAGAAACCTAGCTTGTCACCAGTTGGATAGAAACCTAGCTTGTCGCCAGTTGGATGGTAACCTAGCTTGTCGCCAGTTTGATGGTAACCTAGCTTGTCACCAGTGTGATGGTAATCTAGCTTGTCACCAGTTGGACGGTTACTTTCTTTGAAAGCTACAGTCTGCAATTGGTCAAAGGATTTTTTGACTTTTGAATTAATTGCGTGTTACGTAATGTGGAAACACTTCTCTTAACTTAGTTGTATATATTTAAAATAACTGTATATAATTACAATTGATCTCTTACCTCTTAGAACTGGTGTCTTGAGGCAGACTCTTTTTAGAGGCAGTGGCACCCTCCTCTCTCTCAGAATACCTCCTCTTAGAGGCATTGCCTCTCTTTTCACTCTCTCCAGAGAGACTCATTTTAGATGCAGTGGTCTCCTCCTCTCTCTCCCCAGAGAGACTCATTTTAGAGGCAGCGGTCCCCCCCTCTCTCTCCAGAGAGACTTCTTTTAGAGGCAGTGGTCCCCTCCTCTCTCTCCCCAGACTCATTTTAGAGTCACAGCTCACTCAGCTACAATAAGAAATAACAGAACAGTCAATATTTCTGAACATTGTTGGAAGTACCATTAACAATGACAAGACTTTTACTGTCCATGGTCACATAGTTCACACAACGACGTCACCTACTAAAAGGAAATGACCTCGATAACAGCCTTTGTCAGTTAAATGTAACAACCAGGGGTTGGAACAGAAATTATTTTCCAATCGTTTAGTTCTGAACAGAATCATATTTTTTTCCATTCCGTTCCACTGTTTAGACAAGTAGAATGTAGTCCTGAACCGGTTCAAACTCAAAAAAAGTAACTGTTTATATTGTTCCTTTTATAAACCTCTGAAATCAATATTTGTTTTATTTAGCTCGACATTAAATTACTTCACCAATCAGTGCAGAGAGAGCAGCTTGCTATGAAGCGGGCAAGATATTTAAATGCATTGGACTGTGTAGGTGTCATGGCTGTTGAATGAAGTGGACCAAGCTGCAGCGTGGTTAGCGTACATATTCTTTATTTAAGATGACAAAAACATTAAACACTACAAACAAACCGTGAAGCTAAAGGCTATGTGCCCTAAACAAATGTCAACTTCCCACAAAGACAGGTGGGAAAAAGGGATACCTAAGTATGGTTCCCAATCAGAGACAACGATAGACAGCTGTCCCTGATTGAGAACCATACCCGGCCAAAACATAGAAATACAAAATCATAGATAACAAAACATAGAATACCCACCCCAAATCACACCCTGACCAAACCAAATAGAGACATTAAAAGGCTCTCTAAGGTCAGGGCGTGACAGTAGGGCGCAAGATGAGACTGACATTTAGTGTGAGGGGAAAGAGTGAAAGAGGTTGGAGGCTTGGTATCTTGTTGTTACGACATTAATTATCTGAATTACGTCAACAGAATTATACCTACATTGGACCGGCGTCTACCGGCGTCTATGAAGGACCTTTGAACTTCAGAGAGTTGACTTAACTAGTGTTAGACCAGCGCCAGCTAGTTAGTTAGTTAGTTAGTTAGTTAGTTAGTTAGTTAACTAACAAGCTTGTGTGCAGAGCGACACCAGAATTAAAATAAAAACACATCTGACCTTTTAGTAGATAAATCCAATGTGAAACTTAATAACCATAGTATCCTTAACTAGCATTGGAAAAGTTAATCCATTCTCCTCTAATGAATCCTCTCCCTAATTTCTGAATCACGCTACAGTAGACAATCCACACTGGCAAAGATTTTCAACTTGCAGGCAGACACTGGAATACGTCTCTGAGTGACAGAGTGAGGGCTTTGTATAGGCGCTGTGTTGCGTTTTTTGTGTGACTGGGAAAAAAATGCCCAGAATGCAAAATAACGTTATTAACTGGTTCCAATGCTTTTAAAATGATGGCTCTAGATTTAGTTCTGATTCTGTTCCTCAAAAATGTTGTTATCCAACCAGGGGTTGGAACCAAAATACTATTCATGAAAAGCTTTATTTTAATATGTTTTTTGAAAATGTAATTTGTTTACAAAACACAACTGGTAATCACCACCTTCCCACTTGGTTATGAACACAGCATGATGCCCAACTTCCACCAGATGCAAATGAGGTTTTGTTTTGCTGGATGTCTAGCCAGGTTATGAACACAGCATAATACCCGATGTCCACCAGATGTATATAAGGTTTTGTTTTGCTAGATGTCTAGCCTCATTTTCCATACTTGACACGCGTGCTTCGCCTTCCAACTTGCTAAAAGCTAGCTAGTTGAAGTCTGTGTGTAAGGTCGTGGCCAATGGTTTTGAGAATGATACAAATATTAATTTCCACAAAGTTTGCTGCTTCAGTGTCTTTAGATATTTTTGTCAGATGTTACTATGGAATAATGAAGTATAATTACAAGCATGTCATAAGTGTCAAAGGCTTTTATTGACAATTACATGAAGTTGATGCAAAGAGTCAATATTTGCAGTGTTGACCCTTCTTTTTCAAGACCTCTGCAATTCGCCCTGGCATGCTGTCAATTCACTTCTGGGCCACATCCTGACTGATGGCAGCCCATTCTTGCATAATCAATGCTTGGAGTTTGTCAGAATTTGTGGGCTCTTGTTTGTCCACCCGCCTCTTGAGGATTGACCACAAGTTCTCAATGGGATTAAGGTCTGGGGAGTTTCCTGGCCATGGCCCCAAAATATTGATGTTTTGTTCCCCAAGCCACTTAGTTATCACTTTTGCCTTATGGCAAGGTGCTCCATCATGCTGGAAAAGGCATTGTTCATCACCAAACTTTTCCTGGATGGTTGGGAGGAGTTGCTCTCAGAGGATGTGTTGGTACCATTCTTTATTCATGGCTGTGTTCTTAGGCAAAATTGTGAGTGAGCCCACTCCCATGGCTGAGAAGCAACCCCACACATGAATGGTCTCAGGATGCTTTACTGTTGGCATGACACAGGACTGATGGTAACGCTCACCTTGTCTTCTCTGGACAAGCTTTTTCCGGATGCCCCAAACAATCGGAAAGGGGATTCATCAGAGAAAATGACTTTACCCCAGTCCTCAGCAGCCCAATCCCTTTACCTTTTTCAGAATATCAGTCTGTCCCTGATGCTTTTCCTGGAGAGAAGTGGCTTCTTTGCTGCCCTTCTTGACACCAGGCCATCCTCCAAAAGTCTTCGCCTCACTGTGCGTGCAGATGCACTCACACCTGCCTGCTGCCATTCCTGAGCAAGCTCTGTACTGGTGGTGCCCCGATCCCGCAGCTGAATCAACTTTAGGAGACGGTCCTGGCGCTTGCTGGACTTTCTTGGGCATCCTGAAGCCTTCTTCACAACAATTTAACCGCTCTCCTTGAAGTTCTTGATGATCCGATAAATGGTTGATTTAGGTGCAATCTGACTGGCAGCAATATCCTTGCCTGTGAAGTCATTTTTGTGTAAAGCAATGATGACGGCACGTGTTTCCTTGCAGGTAAACATGGTTGACAGAGGAAGAACAATGATTTCAAGCACCAACCTCCTTTTGAAGCTTCCAGTCTGTTATTCAAACTCAATCAGCATGACAGAGTGATCTCCAGCCTTGTCCTTGTCAACACTCACACCTGTGTTAACGAGAGAATCACTGACATGATGTCAGCTGGTCCTTTTGTGGCAGGGCTGAAAAGCAGTGGAAATGTTTTTTGGGGATTCAATTCATTTGCATGGCAAAGAGGGACTTTGCAATTAATTGCAATTCATCTGATCACTCTTCATAACATTCTGGAGTATATTCAAATTGCCATCATACAAACTGAGGCAGCAGACTTTGTGAAAATGTATATTTGTGTCATTCTCAAAACTTTTGTCCACGACTGTACTTCCATTTGTACCACCGCACGGTAAAGCAACGCACATGTTTAAAATATTGAATTCATGCAGTACACAGAACACACCACAGACTAGTGCGGCATCCCCAACGTAGCGTTGACTTTGACTTTGATGGTGGACGTGAGGCGTAAGGCGTATGTTTCATTGAGCCGGGGTGTTTTCATTAGCGCACACTGTAGCAAAACGTTTGGAAAGAAAACAAATTTATATTTGACAAATTCAGATAAGTTGGCTGCATCCCGCTACAGGGATCGATATGACAGCAGCCAGATAAAGTGCAGGGCGCCAAATTCAAAAAAGCAGAAATCTCATAATTAAAATTCCTCAAACATAGATTTGTATCATTTTAAAGGTAATCTGTTGTTAATCCCACCAAAGTGTCCGATTTCAAATAGGCTTTTCAGTGAAAGCACTACAAACGATTATCACCACAAAACCACAATAAGCACAGCCATTTTCCCAGCGAAAGATAGCTTTCACAAAAACCAGAAATAGAGATAAAATGAATCACTAACCTTTGATTATTTTCATCAGATGACACTCATAGGACTTCATGTTACACAATACATGCATGTTTTGTTTGATTAAGTTCATATTTATATAAAAAAATCTGAGTTTACATTGACGCGTTAGATTCACTAGTTGCAAAAACATCAAGTGACTTTGCATAGCCACATCATTTCAACAGAAATACTCATCATAAATTTTGGACAGTCACGTAATCTAACCAAAAAACTCATCATAAACTTTACTAAAAAATACATGTATAGCAAATGAAAGATACACTGGTTCTTGATGCAACCGCTGTGTTAGATTTTTTTAAATAACTTTGGTACAAAGTACAGCATGCAATATTCTGAGACAGCGCCCAGCAATTCTCCGCCATGTTGGAGCCAACATATACCACAAAAATACGAAATAACATCATAAATATTCTCTTACCTTTGATGATCTTCCATCAGAATGTAGTGCAAGGAGTCTTATTTCCACAATAAATCGTTGTTTTGTTTTAGAATGTCCATTTCTTCTGTCGAATTAGCAACTTTGGCTAGCATTGTGGAGCTCACGTGTCCATCAACTCTTGGCGCTTGGAACGAAAAATTCCAAAAGTCACAATAAACGTCGAATAAACTGGTCAAACTCAGTTGAAAATCCATCTTTATGATCTTTTTCTCATATGTATCCAATAACGTCGAAGACGGCGCATTTCGTCGTGTATACCTAACGGATTGCAGAAAACAATGTCGTGTTCCCTGGTGTGCAGCTGAGTAATGCCAATAGGGCGGACCTGTCACTCCAAAAGCTCTCATTCGGTCTCACATCAAGCTAGACACCCCATTCAACATTCTACTGCCTGTTGACATCTAGTGGAAGGCGTATGAAGTGCATACAGATCCATAAATAAAAGGCAATTGAATAGGCAAGGCCTTACACAGAGCTCCATTTTCAGAATTTTCACTTCCTATTTGGAAGTTTGCTGCCAAATGAGTTCTGTTTTACTCACATATATAATTCAAACCGTTTTAGAAACTTCAGAGTGTGTTCTAATCTATAGTAATAATAATATGCATATCGTATGATCTAGAACAGAGTACGAGGCCGTTTAATTTGGGCACGATTTTTTCCCAAAGTGAAAACAGCGCCCCCTATTCACTAAGAGGTTTTAAGTCATTATAATGGAGTCACTACAATGTTGTTGATCCATCCTCAGTTTTCTCCCATCACAGACATTGAACTCTGTAACTGTTTTAAAATCACCAATGTCCTGGTAACATCACTGAGCAGTTTAATTCCTGTCCTGCAGCTCAGTTCAGAAGGACGACTGTATCTTTTGATGTGTCTGTGTGGTTTAATATGTAATCCACAGCATAATTATTATCTTTATTATTATTAATATTATTATTACTATTGGATAGAAAACACTCTCTAGTTTCTAAAACCGTTTGAATTATTTCTCTGAGTGAAACAGAACTCATTCTGCAGCAAACTTCCTGTGAGGAAGTGAGATTTCTGAAATCGAGGTCTCTGTTCCAGGGTCAGTTTATAAATTCGCATGTAACCTAGGGGTCAACATGCACTGCACACGCCTTCCCCTAGATGTCAGTAAGCGGTGAGAATTTGAATGAGGTGAATATCTCTATCTGGGGCATTATAATAGCTCTTGGAATGGAAGGTCCGACCTTTTCAAAGGGGTGCCTGACGCAGCAGGGACATCAGCATGGCGTCTTGAAAAGCTTTCGTTTTAGAAGTTCTATATCTCCGGCTCTGATTTAATTAGATTTTTGTGTTAGAAACTTCATAAGGTAGTTAATTTAAACCGACTTATAGCAGTTTATATCAGTTGATTGCGATTTTCTGGAATTTCTTTGTCACCGTTATCGCGAGTTGGACACCTCTCCGGCACATGGCTAGCGTTAGCTGCTAATTCTACAGAAGAGGACATCTTTCAACCAAAAGACGATTGTTCTGGACAAAGGACCCCTTGTACAAGATTCTGATGGAAGATCAGCAAAAAGTAGGAAACATTTATGATGTAATTACATATATCTGTCGAACATGTGTGCTATTAGTTAGCGCCCAGATTCTGGGCGCGGTCTCGCCATAACTAAGCTGGATGTCGTACTGAAGTTATTTTTAGAAATCTAACACGACGATTGCATTAAGAACTAATGTATCTATCATTTCCTATACAACATGTATTTTTTAGTAACGTGTATGAATAGTTATTTGGTCAGAATAGGTGAGTGTCAGAAATATATCCTGACATTCTGGGAAATAGATGCTAAGTTTGTACAATGTATAACCACGGATTTCAGCTCTAAATATGCACATTTTCGACCAAACCATATATGTATTGTGTAATATGATGTTATAGGACTGTCATCTGATGAAGTTTTGAGAAGGTTAGTGAAAAAATTAATATCTTTTGCTGGTTTATTAGCTATCGCTAACGTGCCTGGTTTCAATGCTGTTGTATGGCTGGCTACTGTAGTAAGCTAATATAATGCTATTTTGTGTTTTCGCCGTAAAACACTTAAAAAATCTGAAATATTGGCTGGATTCACAAGATGTTTGTCTTTCATTTGCTGTACACCGTGTATTTTTCATAAATGTTTTATGATGAGTATTTATGTAATTCACGTTGGTCTCTGTAGTTATTCTAGCTGTTTTTTTTGAGAGCTGTGATGGTGGCTGTAATGTAAAACTAGGATTTATACCTGAAATCTGCACATTTTTCTAACAAAACATATGCTATACAATAAATATGTTATCAGACTGTCATCTGATGAAGTTGTTTCTTGGTTAGTGGCTATTTATATCTTTATTTGGTCGCATTTGTGATAGCTACCAATGCAGTAAAAAAATGGTGGATCTTTTGCTATCGTGGTTAGATAATAGAAATACATATTGTGTTTTCCCTGTAAAACATTTTTAAAAATCGGAAATGATGGCTGGATTCACAAGATGTGTATCTTTCATTTGTTGTATTGGACTTGTTTATGTGTGAAAGTTAAATATTTCTAAAAAATATCTTTTGAATTTGGCGCCCCTGCACTTGGCCTGGCTGTTGTCATAGGTGTACCGACCTCGGGCTTGCAGTCATAAGAAGCTAAGAAGAAGCTATGGACATCACATGCCCTGCACCAAAGTCAAGGGCAGGACAGAAACAGGATCTCCGAATATAGATTCCCTTGTTCATGCGTGGTTCAGACGGACCAGTTCATCACTGGGGGAGAGTTCCCAGTCATCAGCACTATCTGCAGTGCTTCTAGTCACATGACTCTCTCCTAACACACACCATACGTTGCTACTACTATAAAACAAATGTATCCTGCTGCTCAGCCACTTTACCCTTGATTGTATACATATAACTACCTCATCTATCACCAGTATCACTGATATGGTTATTGATATTGTTCTTCTACATTCTCTATGTCTACATATAACTACCTCATCTATCACCAGTATCACTGATATGGTTATTGATATTGTTCTTCTACATACTGTATATCTACATATAACTACCTCATCTATCACCAGTATCACTGATATGGTTATTGATATTGTTCTTCTACATTCTCTATATCTACATATAACTACCTCGTCTATCACCAGTATCACTGATAAGGTTATTGATATTGTTCTTCTACATACTGTATATCTACATATAAATACCTCATCTATCACCAGTATCACTGATATGGTTATTGATATTGTTCTTCTACATACTGTATATCTACATATAACTACCTCATCTATCACCAGTATCACTGATATGGTTATTGATATTGTTCTTCTACATACTGTATATCTACATATAACTACCTCATCTATCAGCAGTATCACTGATATGGTTATTGATATTGTTATTGTTATTGTGCATACTGTATATTATGTAGTTCTTTCTCTACATTGACACTTGATATTTTTTTATTTATATTATATATATTGACACTATCTATTTCTGATATTGCTACTATGTAAGTAACCAGTTGTCTGTACAGTTTCCGCCTTCTGTAGAGACCCATCCACTTAGCTAGATGTGGCTGGGGGATATAGCATTTCTATCACATGACCCATCAGTATTGTGTCTGGATTAGCGTCATCTAACATTTATACAATATTTTTATCTGGACACTTTCTGTTTTCCTGGAATTGTTCCTTATTGTAGGCTACTACATTTAGTCTTAATCTTTACTACACTACTCACTGTTTATCACATGACATCACATGTGAATCCTTACACAGTTGGGTGGGGCTAAGGCTTAAGAGGGTGTGAACAATGCTGAATGGGTGGAGACAAAGGAGAGCTCTCCAGTAGGTGCACCAAAATATAGGAGCCATTTTCTCAAAGGTGGGGTTTCAACTTTCAAAGCAGAATTACTTTCCCATTGTTCCTCAAATGCAGTGTATGACATACCATTTTATATCTCTGAGTCTCTGCTTTTATCAAATGAAGAAAAAGTGAAAACAATTTCAAATGTTGCTACATAAGACCGAATCAAGTCAGTCGGTCACATTTAGTTTCAATGCCCATTGCTGCAAGTTACTTTTACTTGGCCGAATTGACGAGAAGGACTTTTATTTTTCTAAGAAACTAGTTTACGTGATAAAAGTCTTTCTTCGGGAAGTGAAAGATCGCAAAGACAATAATCCCGATCATGTGAAGTCAATCGCCCATACCGTACCTCATAACCCTGTAGCCTATAATATAACATTGATTCATATTGACTAGGCTGATCAATATAAATCAGCATCAATGTAAGGAAGCCTAAAATAATCATTATTGAAAGTTAAAATCAGTATTGTAATAACTTAACAATTCTGTGGATGTCTTACCCCCTTAAATTTAATCACCTCTCTCTGTGATGGCCTAACTTCTACAAAACACTTTTCTACAAAAAATAGTAAAAGAACACTACAGTTCAAACCTCAGAAACATTTTTCTTTGACCGATAGTGTCCATTTCCTCCTCTACTTCCTTATAAATGTACTTCCTATTTCAAGTCACCAGGTATCATGAGTTACATACCTCCCTAGAGATGTGAAGTCACCAGGTATCATGAGTTACATACCCCCCTAGAGATGAAGTCACCAGGTATCATGAGTTACATACCCCCCTAGAGATGTGAAGTCACCAGGTATCATGAGTTACATACCCCCCTAGACATGAAGTCACCAGGTATCATGAGTTACATACCCCCCTAGACATGAAGTCACCAGGCATCATGAGTTACATACCCCCCTAGAGATGTGAAGTCACCAGGTATCATGAGTTACATACCCCCCTAGAGATGTGAAGTCACCAGGCATCCTGAGATACATACCCCCCTAGAGATGTGAAGTCACCAGGTATCATGAGTTACATTCCCCCCTAGAGATGAAGTCACCAGGTATCATGAGTTACATACCCCCCTAGAGATGTGAAGTCACCAGGTATCATGAGTTACATACCCCCCTAGAGATGAAGTCACCAGGTATCATGAGTTACATACCCCCCCTAGAGATGTGAAGTCACCAGGTATCATGAGTTACATACCCCCCTAGAGATGTGAAGTCACCAGGTATCATGAGTTATATACCCCCCCTAGAGATGAAGTCACCAGGTATCATGAGTTACATACCCCCCCTAGAGATGTGAAGTCACCAGGCATCCTGAGATACATACCCCCCTAGAGATGTGAAGTCACCGGGTATCATGAGTTACATACCCCCCTAGAGATGTGAAGTCACCAGGTATCATGAGTTACATTCCCCCTAGAGATGAAGTCACCAGGTATCATGAGTTACATACCCCCCTAGAGATGTGAAGTCACCAGGTATCATGAGTTACATACCCCCCTAGAGATGTGAAGTCACCAGGTATCATGAGTTACATACCCCCCCTAGAGATGAAGTCACCAGGTATCATGAGTTACATACCCCCCTAGAGATGTGAAGTATCCAGGTATCATGAGTTACATACCCCCCTAGAGATGTGAAGTCACCAGGTATCATGAGTTACATACCCCCTAGAGATGTGATGTCACCAGGTATCATGACTTACATACCCCCCTAGAGATGAAGTCACCAGGTATCATGAGTTACACCCCCCCTAGACATGAAGTCACCAGGTATCATGAGTTACACCCCCCCTAGAGATGAAGTCACCAGGTATCATGAGTTACATACCCCCCTAGAGATGAAGTCACCAGGTATCATGAGTTACATTCCCCCTAGAGATGTGAAGTCACCAGGTATCATGAGTTACATTCCCCCCTAGAGATGTGAAGTCACCAGGTATCATGAGTTACATTCCCCCTAGAGATGTGAAGTCACCAGGTATCATGAGTTACATACCCCCCTACAGATGTGAAGTCACCAGGTATCATGAGATACATACCCCCCTAGAGATGTGAAGTCACCAGGTATCATGAGTTACATTCCCCCCTAGACATGAAGTCACCAGGTATCATGAGTTACATTCCCTCCTAGAGATGTGAAGTCACCAGGTATCATGAGTTACATACCCCCCTAGAGATGAAGTCACCAGGTATCATGAGTTACATTCCCCCCTAGAGATGTGAAGTCACCAGGTATCATCACCACACACCCCCCCCCCCATACACCACACACACCCCACCCCTCATTAAACACTGTGCTTGTGACACACACAATTGATTTTTACAATAGCGAGTGAGTGAGACTGACACTACAGTGAGGATGTCCTATTTAACAGGTTCTGATGCCCTCTAGTTGTTAGAGTGAGAGAGATTCATTTTTGAGGCAGTGGTCCCCTCCTCTCTCTCCCCATAGAGACTCATTTTAGATGTAAGTCACAGCTCACTCAGCTACAATAAGAAATAACAGAACAGTCAATACTGTTAATGTTGAAGAACCATAAACAATGACAACACCTTTACTGTCATTGGTCACAGAGTTCAATCAGCGACTTCATATTGCATTTAATCATACACAGTTCAATATGTTATTAATTTGACTTGGATCCCCATTAGCTGACTCCATAACAACAGCTAGTCTACCTGGTTGGATCCCCTGACTCCATAACAACAGCTAGTCTACCTGGTTGGATCCACTGACTCCATAACAACAGCTAGTCTACCTGGTTGGATCCCCTGACTCCATAACAACAGCTAGTCTACCTGGTTGGATCCCCTGACTCCATAACAACAGCTAGTCCACCTGGTTGGATCCCCTGACTCCATAACAACAGCTAGTCCACCTGGTTGGATCCCCTGACTCCATAACAACAGCTAGTCTACCTGGTTGGATCCCCTGACTCCATAACAACAGCTAGTCCACCTGGTTGGATCCCCTGACTCCATAACAACAGCTAGTCCACCTGGTTGGATCCCATAACCAGGCTTCTCCAAAAAATGTACCAATAAAATAAAAAATATAATATTTTTTCGTCTCTCTGTGCTTCATAATTGTCCTTCAATTAGCAAGAGGCTGAATGTATCTCACAGGAGAAATCATCTGAGTGAAACAGCGCCCCTCTGTCTCTCTACATGTAGACCATGTATCTGATGCTGTCTGGTCAGTGAAACAGCTCCCCTCTGTCTCTCTACATGTAGACCATGTATCTGATGCTGTCTGGACAGTGAAACAGCTCCCCTCTGTCTCTCTACATGTAGACCATGTATCTGATGCTGTCTGGACAGTGAAACAGCTCCCCTCTGTCTCTCTACATGTAGACCATGTATCTGATGCTGTCTGGTCAGTGAAACAGCACCCCTCTGTCTCAGTATGTGTAGACCATGTATCTGATGCTGTCTGGTCAGTGAAACAGCACCCCTCTGTCTCAGTATGTGTAGACCATGTATCTGATGCTGTCTGGACAGTGAAACAGCACCTCTCTGTGACAGTATGTGTAGACCATGTATCTGATGCTGTCTGGTCAGTGAAACAGCACCCCTCTCTCTCTCTACATGTAGACCATGTATCTGATGCTGTCTGGTCCAAACCAGTATGACATTGTTGTCCGTAGCATTGAAAGAAAGGGCAGCCAGCGAGAATTGGGCCCATGATTAAAAAAAATATTAGAAATTAGCCCATCGGCGTTGAGCTAAACTGAGCGAGCTCAACTGTGAATGGTCCTGGCGCACCAAAAAAAAGTGTCGAGGTAAAACAGCTTGGATTTTGGCGTCAGTCCTATCAGATCGCTTTCAGAGCATAGTGTACATCATTGACAGAATCAAATCATATCAAATTGTATTGGTCACATATACAGTGGGGAGAACAAGTATTGTATCACTGCCGATTTTGCAGGTTTTCCTACTTACATAGCATGTAGAGGTCTGTAATTTTGTAATTTTGTATCTTCAACTGTGAGACGGAATCTAAAACAAAAATCCAGAAGAAAAAAAATCCAGAAAATCACATTGTATGATTTTTAAGTAATTAATTTGGATTTTATTGCAAAACATAAATATTTGATCACCTACCAACCAGTAAGAATTCCTGCTCTCACAGACCTGTTAGTTTTTCTTTACGAAGCCCTCCTGTTCTCCACTCATTACCAGTATTAACTGCACCTGTTTGAACTCGTTACCTGTATAAAAGACACCTGTCCACACACTCAATCATACAGACTCCAACCTCTCCACAATGGCCAAGACCAGAGAGCTGTGTAAGGACATCAGGGATAAAATTTTAGACCTGCACAAGGCTGGGATGGGCTACAGGACAATAGGCAAGCAGCTTGGTGAGAAGGCAATAACTGTTGGCGCAATTATTCGAAAATGGAAGAAGTTCAAGATGACGGTCAATCACCCTCGGTCTGGGGCTCCATGCAACAGCTCACCTCGTGGGTCATCAATGATCATGAGGAAGGTGAGGGATCAGCCCAGAACTACATGGCAGGACCTGGTCAATGACCTGAAGAGAGCTGGGACCACAGTCTGAAAGAAAACCATTAGTAACACACTACGCCGTCATGGATTAAAATCCTGCAGCGCACGCAAGGTCCCCCTGATCAAGCCAGCGCATGTCCAGGCCCGTCTGAAGTTTGCCAATGACCATCTGGATGATCCAGAGGAGGAATGGGAGAAGGTCATGTGGTCTGATGAAACAAAAATATAGCTTTTTGGTCTAAACTCCACTCGCCGTGTTTGAAGGAAAAAGAAGGATGAGTACAACCCCAAGAACACCATCCCAACCGTGAAGCATGGAGGTGGAAACATCATTCTTTGGGGATGCTTTTCTGCAAAGGGGACAGGACGACTGCACCGTATTGAGGGGAGGATGGATGGGGCCATGTATCGCGAGATCTTGGCCAACAACCTCCTTCCCTCGGTAAGAGCTTTGAAGATGGGTCATGGCTGGGTCTTCCAGCATGACAACGACCTGAAACACACAGCCAGGGCAAGTAAGGAGTGGCTCCGTAAGAAGCATCTCAAGGTCCTGGAGTGGCCTAGCCAGTCTCCAGACCTGAACCCAATAGAACATCTTTGGGGGGAGCTGAAAGTCCGTATTGCCCAGCGACAGCCCCGAAAACTGAAGGATCTGGAGAAGGTCTGCATGGAGGAGTGGGCCAAAATCCCTGCTGCAGTGTGTGCAAACCTGGTCAAGAACTACAGGAAACGTATGATCTCTGTAATTGCAAATAAAGGTTTCTGTACCAAATATTAAGTTCTGCTTTTCTGATGTATCAAATACTTATGTCATGCAATAAAATGCAAATTAATTACTTAACCTGTTGATGATAGAGGGCGCTATTTACACTTTGGGGGAAAATCGTGCCCAATTTAAACGGCCTCGTACTCAATTCTTGCTCGTACAATATGCATATTATTATTACTATTGGATAGAAAACACTCTCTAGTTTCTAAAACCGTTTGAATTTTGTCTGTGAGTAAAACAGAACTCATTTGGCAGCACACTTTCTGACCAGGAAGTGGAAAGTCTGAAAATTATGCTCTGTTCAAGGGCCTGCCTATAAATGGGCATGATACGTATGAGTATACACGCACGTCATACACCTTCCCCTAGATGTCAAGAGGAAGTGAGAGAAGAAATGATGTGATTATCTTGGTCTGAGGTGGAATAAATCCTCTTGGAATGACGTGTCCGCCATTTCCTGTTTTCTGGAAAGCGCGAAGATGGACCTGGAATTGCCTTCTGAAAAGCTGTCGTTATAGGCGACTACTATCTCCGGCTTTGATTTTATTTGATACATGTCACAATATCATCGTAAAGTATGTTTTTTCAATATAGTTTTATTAGATTATTGAAAATTTTTCGGGACGTTAGGCGTGTTGCGTTGTCTGTGTTTGTTGACGTTGGAGAGCTTCGCGCCACTTGGCCAGTGTGCTTGCTAATTCAAGAGGGAAAAACGATGTTCTAAATCCAAACAACGACTGTTCTGGACAAAGGACCCCTTGTACAACATTCTGAAGGAAGATCACCAAAAGTAGGACCCATTTTGTGATGCTATTTCATATATCTGTCGAACTGTGTACTAGTAGTTTTGCGCCCAGGTTTTGGCCACTCTCTCGCTATAACGTAAGCCTTATATCGTAATGAAGATATTTTTAGAATTCTAACACTGCGATTGCATTAAGAACTAGTGTATCTATCATTTCCTATACAACATGTATTTTTTTGTAATGTTTATGAATAGCTATTTGGTCAGAATAGGTGAGAGTCTAATAGAAATGTCCGCACATTCTGGGAAAAATAAGCTACGTTAGCATAATGGATAACCACTGATTTCAGCTCTAAATATGCACATTTTCGAACAAAACATAAGTGTATGTATAACCTGATGTTATAGGACTGTCATCTGAGGAAGGTTTATGAAGGTTAGTGAAAATTAATATCTTTTGCTGGTTTATTCGCTAACGCTAACGTGCCTATTGCTATCGCTAACGTGCCTTGATGAATGAATGCGGTTGTGTGGTAGGCTATTGTAGTAAGCTAATATAATGCTATATTGTGTTTTCGCTGTAAAACACTTAAAAAATCGGAAATATTGGCTGGATTCACAAGATGTTTGTCTTTAATTTGCTGTACACCATCGATTTTTCAGAAATGTTTTATGATGAGTATTTAGGTATTTCACGTTGGTCTCTATAATTACTCTGGCTGCTTCGGTGCTATTTCTGACGGTAGCTGTGATGGTAGCAGCAATGTAAAACTGATTTATACCTCAAACATGCACATTTTTCGAACAAAATATAGATTTATTGTGTAACATGTTATAGGACTGTCATCTGATGACGTTGTTTCTTGGTTAGTTTGGTTGGTTCTTGGTTAGTTTGGTTGGTTTCGTGCATGCTACCTGTGCTGTGAAAAATGTCTGTCCTTTTTTGTATTTGGTGGTGAGCTAACATAAATATATGTGGTGTTTTCGCTGTAAAACATTTTAAAAATCGGACATGTTGACTGGATTCACAAGATGTGTATCTTTCATTTGCTGTATTGGACTTGTTAATGTGTGAAATTTAAATATTTCTAAAAAATATTTTCAGTGGAATGTGGGAGGAGTTCCGCTAGCGGAACGCCGGGGCTGTAAAGGTTAATAATCATACAAGGTGATTTTCTGGATTTTTGTTTTAGATTCCATCTCTCACAGTTGAAGTGTACCTATGATACAAATTACAGACCTCTACATGCTTTGTAAGTAGGAAAACCTGCAAAATTGGCAGTGTATCAAATACTTGTTCTCCCCACTGTACGTGATTAGCAGATGTTATTGCAGGTGTAGCGAAGGAAATCATTGTGGACTACAGGAAAAAGAGGACTGAGCACGCCCCCATTCTCATCGACGGTGCTGCAGTGGAGCAGGTTGAGAGCTACAAGTTCCTTGGTGTCCACATCACCAACTAACTAACATGGTCCAAGCACACCAAGACATTCGTGAAGAGGGCACAATAAAACCTATTCTCCCTCAAGAGACTGAAAACATTTGGCATGGGTCCTCAGATCCTCAAAAGTTTATACAGCTGCACCATCGAGAGCATCCTGACTGGTTGCATCACTGCCTGGTACGGTAACTGCTCGGCCTCCGACCACAATGCACTACAGAGGGTAGTGCGAATGGCCCAGTATATCACTGGGTCCAAGCTTCCCGCCATCCAGGACCTATACCAGGCGGTGTCAGAGGAAGGCCCTAAACATTGTCAAGGACTCCAGCCACCTTAGTCATAGACTGTTCTCTCTGCTACCGCACGGCAAGCGGTACCGGAGCGACAAGTCTAGGTCCAAGAGGCTTCTAAACAGCTTCTACCCCCAAGCCATAAGAATCCTGAACAGCTAGTCAAATGGCTACCCGGACTATTTGCATTTCCCCCTCCCTCCCCTCTCCACATCACTGCCGCTCTCTATTGTCATCTAAGCATAGTCACTTTAACTCTACCTACATGTACATACTACCTCAACTAACCTGTGCCCCCGCACATTGACTCTGTACCCCCCTGTATATATTGTTATTTTTTACTGCTGCTCTTTAAACATTATTAAGTGACTAAGATCCAGTACAATATATAGAATACAGTATATACACAAGAGAAGAGTAATGCCAGATATGTAAACATTATTAAGTGACTAGTGTTCCATTCCTTAAAGTGTCCAGTGATTCCTAGTCTATGCCTATAGGCAGCAGCCTCTAATGTGCTAGTGATGGCTGTTTAACAGTCTGATGACCTTGAGATAGAAGCTGTTTTTCAGTCTCTACCTCGCCTTCTGGATGACAGCGGGGTGAACAGGCAGTGGCTCGGGTGGTTGATAGCGGGGTGAACAGGCAGTGGCTTGGGTGGTTGATGTCCTTCATGATCTTTTTGGCCTTCCTGTGACATCGGGTGCTGTAGGTGTCCTGGAGGGCGGGTAGTTTGTCCCCGGTAATGCATTGGGCAGACATCACCATCCTCTGGAAAGCCTTGCGGTTGCGGGCGGTGCAGTTGCAGTTGCCGTACCAGGTGGTGATACAGCCAGACAGGATGCTTTCAATTGTGCATCTATAAAAATGTGTGAGGGTTTTAGGTGATAAGCCAAATTTCTTTAGCCTCCTGAGGTTGGAGAGGCTATTTTGCGCCTTCTTCGCCACACTGTCTGTGTGGGTGGTCCATTTCAGTTTGTCAGTGATGATGTACGCCAAGGAACTTGAAGCTTTCCACCTTCTCCACTGCAGCTTGTCATCATTGGTAATCAAACCTACTACTGTTGTGTCGTCTGCGAACTTGATGATTGAGTTAGAGGCGTGCTTGGCCACGCAGTCACAGTGTTGAGGATCAGCGGAGTGGAGGTGATGTTTCCTACCTTCACCACCAGGGGGTGGCCCGTCAGGAAGTCCAGGACCCAGGGCCTTGAGCTTAATGATGAGCTTGGAGGGTACTATGGTGTTAAATGCTGAGCAATAAACAGCATTCGTACATAGGTATTCCTCTTGTCCAGATGGGATAGGGCAGTGTGCAGAGTGATGGCAATTGAATCGTCTGTGGAGCTATTGGGGCGGTAAGCAAATTGAAGTGGGTCTAGGGTGTCAGGTAGGGTGGACGTGATATGATCCTTGACTAGTATCTCAAAGCACTTCATGAGTTACCTTTGCCATCTTGGGTACAGGAACTATGGTGGCCAATTTTAAGCATGTGGGGACAGCGGACTGGGATAGGGAGAGATTGAATTTGTCCGCAAACACACCAACCAGCTGGTCAGCGCATGCTCCGAGGACGCGGCTAGGGATGCCGTCTGGGCCGGCAGCCATGCGAGGGTTATCACATTTAAATGTTTTACTCACGTCAGCCACGGAGAAGGAGAGCCCACAGTCCTCGGTAACAGGCTGCGTCGGTGACACTGTGTTATCCTCAAAGCGTGCAAAGAATGTATTTAGCCTGTCTGGAAGCGTGACGTCAGTCTCGGTGACGTGACTGGTTTTCCCTTTTGTAGTCTGTGATTATCTGTAATCCCTGCCACATACGTCTCGTGTCTGAGCCGTTGAATTGCAAAACAACTTCAATTGTTTTATCACGTTGTGTTGTTGTCTTCTGGTGGCTAGCTAGTTAAAATTGTCCCTTTCCCCAGATTAGCCATGTGTAACAGTACTCTTCTTACGTTGTGTCCAATCAATCATCGACACGAACTCCAACTTGTAGCACCAGTCATGGAGATTTTTTCTGATAGGAACAGCACAAAATTACACATCATGCAATGCACGTCATGCAACTCTGCACTCAAATATGCGACCCCCCCCCATCTGACACAGTAAACTTGCTAGCTAGTATTAGCTGTAATTCTGTACAACAAGATGCACAAAAAACGCTACATCTTATATGTGATGTTTTAATAATATTTACAAACAAATTGATTTAAATTGTACATTCAAATCATCATTTGGGAGAATAAAAATCACTTTTGACGTACTGTGCTTTGCGACCAATGCCTGAGGGAATTCATTGCCTGGTCCTGTGACTAGCTTTAAGGCATGTGATTGTCTGTGCCATTACATGCTTGTGGAGAGCCATTGTGTAGTCCTATGAGTATCATTGCTATGGATACGCCACCAATAGAATCTGTAAACAAGCAATAATTCAGACAGAAAGATAATGGTGGCAAGAGGCCAAGGGGTGTTAACCTTTTTGGGCTTGGTGACAGTATTCGGAATTTCGGACGACTGATGTGCCCAAAGCAAACTGCCTGTTACTTAGGCCCAGAAGCTATGATATGCATGTAATTGGTAGCATTGGATAGAAAACATTGGATAGAAAACACTCTGAAGTTTCTAAAACTGTTAAAATGTCTGTGAGTTTAACAGAACTGATATGGCACCCGAGGAGAATCCATCCGGAATTTTCTTTTTTTGAGGTCACAGGCCATTCTAATGCTTGCCTATGGGAAATTCATAAGAAATCCTCCCAGATTGCAGTTCTTATGGCTTCCACTAGATGTCAACAGTCTTTAGAAAAGGTTCCAGGCTTGTTTTTTGAAAAATGAAGAAGTAGTTGTAGTTTTTCTAACTGTCCCTCAGTCACTCTAGTCTTGTGGCGCGCATGAATGAGGGCGCGCACTTCGTTATTTATCTCCGGTATTAAACATTCTACATTCCGTCTTAAATTCTATCGTTTATTTACATATTAGGGATTGATTAGATCGATTAGAAACGTTGTTTGACTTGTTTGGACAAAGTTTACCGGTAGCTTTTGGGATTCCTTTGTCTGCATGTTGAACGAGTGGAACGGGTGGATAACTGAACAAAGTACGCCAACTAAACTGACTTTTTTGACATATAGGATTTTATCGAACAAAATGACCATTCATTGTGTAGCTGGAACCCTTGGGATTAAACAGAGGAAGATCTTCAAAGGTAAGTGAATCATTTTATCGCTATTTCTGTTTTTTTTTACGCCTCTACTGGTTTGAAAAATGTTTTTAATGGTGGTGTATGCGGGGCGCTGTCCAGATAATCGCATGGAATGCTTTCTCCATAAAGCCTTTTTGAAATCTAACAACGCGGTTGGATTAACAAGAAGATAAGCTTTTAAACGATGTAAGACACTTGTATTTTCATGAATGTTTAATATTACGATTTTTGCATTTTGAATTTCGCGCTCTCCGGATGCTGTCGAGGTGGAAGAGGTTAATCATCTACATAGAGGGGAGAGACCATGTGTGTTATCTGAAAGTGGAAACCTATAAAGCCTGAGGTCTGTAACAAGAGAAGGCAGTTGTTCCATGGAATTTTCACGGCTTTGTTACTTTTTGTAATAAAGTCTATTTGAATTCACAATTCACAAGCTCCGGTATCTGAGAAATATTTGATTCAATATTTCCGCGACACCAACAACCTACCTCTGGTTTGGTGCTTGTTCACTGGGACAATTCTAACTGAAACACCCTCCCTCGTAAGCAAGTCCCGCAAACCAGCCAATAAGATGCCATGTTGAGTAGGTGAAGGCAAGACAAAATTAAAACCCAAAACCCATTGGCTTAACAATAAAGTGGCAAGGGGAATCACCAATATAACCCTGTTACACATGGATTGGGATAAGTATTCTGACTTATTGTTTTATTTAATTCTCCATACTGGCCAATGATAATAGCGTGATTCTGATCCAACCATTAATTCATACATTGTTTTGCCCCTGGCCTGAGAGGATAGAAGTTAAATATGTTGCTAGATGTAGAAGGCTAATGTTAACTAGCTAACGTTGCCCATGAATGGAAGTTGGGCTAGCGAGCAAGCATTTTAGCCATGTAGCATAGGACAACAAACAAGAAAAGCGTGTACTGTATGACAGAGTGATAGACCGTTTTGTCAACATGACAGAGAGGAGGATGTCATTGGTGTTTCTCTACAATTAGGGTGAGTCAACATGGTTTTTCTACTTGTACAAACACGCACACACAGACATCAGTACCATGAACCGTTCTTTGCAACGTGCAGTAACTCTCTGTGGTTCTAAATTAATAGTTGTTTAGTGGTCCAGAAATGTCGGAAACATTAACTTGCTTGACCATACTGTAGGTCATGTAACTGTCTGTTAAACACAATACGTTTTCCGGACTTAACCGGACAGATGTTGCTCTCCGGTTTTGTGATAAAACAAAGGTGTGGTTGAATTTATTCTGCCACTGTGTCTTCTTATTGTCTCGGACTTAGTAATTATATATTAATAACAGTGATTTTACCCTCGCACCGATACTGGTGTGACCTCATAATTGGCGTGGATGTAATGTGGACACCCCCGCTTTAGGCTTCTGTGGGACTGAACCTGTTGATGTTAGAGCTACGGAATGTTTTAATTATAGGTTATGTCCAGGCGTTCTCCGTTCTATTTTACAATCTGTATCATGTCATTAAATATCAGCCACTACCGAGAACCACGGTCAGTAAAACCCACATACATTTATAACTGTCACTTTAGTGTTCGTTCTCCTCAAATTGTAGCTTACATTGTTGCATCATTCCATTCTATCGTATAGGACCCCACCTATTCAACCTCTATTGTACACTTTTGTACACCTTCCAATGTTTCATGGATTCATCTTGAATAAGACAACTTACAGGATGAATCAAACCGCTGTATTTATTATTTATCAATATATTTTGTGTGAAAACGCTGTTGAATGGAAACTCCACCAGTAAATCTGTTGGCCAGCAAGTGGGTGTTTTCAGTGATTAAATTACAATTATTCAGCGCACACGAGGGAACCACACCTGCAAAAGCCCGTTATGCAACTTAACAAGGTAAATCTGAATATAAACTGATGACAAGTACGTAGGAAAGGCGTGCATGAAAAAGGCGTAATTTCATAAGTTGGAATAGTGCCCTTAGTGAATACACACATGCACTGCTTGAGTTCACATGAGGCGCGATCAGTTTCTCGTCCGTTGTACCGGGGCTTGTATTCAGAAGAAAGGTGTGCCACAGCGACTGAACCAGTGGGTAAAATAATGTAACAGTGCACCGGCCAAGTTATATCGAGCGCACAGCAGTGAGCAAAACGGACCACCACTTTCCTGATCCGTGTTGCCAGAAAGCATTTTCAACGTTGATTTAGCCCTACATTCAAATAGTTTCTATGCCCATTGTTGCTCGTCACTTTTACTTGACTGACTTGACGAAACAGAGTGTTTTCTTTAGTGACAGCTTTACATAATTCCGATTCATGTCTTCTAACGTAGTTTCATCATGCAGATAATAATCACGATAAGGCGCTGTCCGTCGCCTTTACCAATAATACCCTACCTCATAGCCCTGTAGCCTATAACATCACATTGGATCATATTGATTAGGCTAATCAACACCAATGTAAATAAGATGTGACTTATCATTTTGTAAAGTTGACATCAGTATTGTATTAACGTTACAGTTCTTCAGGTGTCTTTCCCTTAAATCATCTGACTTCTGACTCTCTATGAAAGCCTAACTTCTCCACAACACTTTTCTACATTAAATTATAAAAGACGCTACAAACCTCTGATGTTTTAGTCTTCTACCCGTAAAGTCCATTTCTTCCTCTTGTTCCTTAAACATGGACTTCCTGAGTTGGGACATGAGGTGGAGGGAGGAAAGAGTGCAGGAGGGAGAGAGGGGGGGGGGTAAAGAAGTGGAAGAAGGAGAGAGGGGGAGGGAGAAGACATGGAAAGGTGGAGGGAGGAAAGAGTGAGGGAGGGAGAGAGGGGGAGGGAGAGGGAGAAGACATGGAGAGGTGGAGAGAGGAGACAGGGAGAGGGGAATGGAGGAGAGAGGAAGGTAGAGAGGTATCAGTGATATACTGTAAAAGTAGTGCACTATATAGGGAAAAGGGTGTCATTTGAGGGTACGCACTCTATACACTGTGTAGTAGCATAGGACCTTATAGATTATTGACAAAGGATCTGTCTCACTAACACACACACACACCTCACCTTAACAGACTGACTACACTAGATATGTTACAGTAAAGATATGCTGTGGTATATATTTAGAATATATTACAATAATGATATGTTGTGGTATATATTTAGAATATATTACAGTAAAGATATGCTGTGGTATATATTTAGAATATATTACAATAAAGATATGCTGTGGTATATATTTAGAATATATTACAATAAAAATATGTTGTGGTATATATTTAGAATATATTACAATAAAGATATGCTGTGGTATATATTTAGAATATATTACAATAAAGATATGTTGTGGTATATATTTAGAATATATTACAATAAAGATATGCTGTGGTATATATTTAGAATATATTACAGTAAAGATATGCTGAATAAAGCTGTAATGGAACAAAATTTGGAAAAAGTCAAGGGGTCTGAATGCTTTCCGAAGGCACTGATAGAGATTCATGAGAGAGACTGAATATCAACACAACCATTCTCAGAGCCAGTTTCCACAGACACATTCTCAGTTACCCAACTAGCCAGGACTTGAACCATACCAACCATCTCTGGCGTGACCTGAATATAGCTGCCCAGCAACAGTCCTCATCCAACCTGACAGAACTTGTCAGGATCTACAGAGAAGAATTGGAGAAACTCCCCAAATATAGGTGTGCCAAGCTTGTAGCATCATATCCAAGAATACCCAAGGTTTTAATCGCTGCCAAAGGTTCTTCAACAAAGTACTGAGTAAAGGGTCTGAATACTTATGTAAATGTCATATTTATGGGTTCTTTAAAAATAAAAAAAATTGCTAAAATTTCTAAAAACCTGTTTTTTGCTTTTTCGTTATGGAGTATTGTTGACGGGAATAAAACAATTTTTTTTTTAGAATAAGGCTGTAACGAATCAAAATGTGTTAAAATTCAAGGTGCTGTATCTCCATGAAGACCAACGAGGTGTGGGGGGGGGGGGGGGGGGGGAGAGGTACACAGATACACACAGGGAGAGAGAAAGAGAGAGAGAGAAAGGTACACAGACAGACACAGGGAGAGAGAGAGAGGTACACAGACAGACACAGGGAGAGAGAGAGAGGTACACAGACAGACACAGGGAGAGAGAGAGAGGTACACAGACAGACACAGGGAGAGAGAGAGGGAGATATCATTAAGGTCTATATTTTCATAGTGACTATGTACATGGTTGCGGTCACTTCCATTTTAATTCCAGTCAATTCAGAAATTTAACAAAATTCCAAATCAAATTGTCTTCATTGAAAATCATTGAGGAGTGGAATTGACCCCAACCCAGACTATGTATTGGTTTGCCAACCTTTCTCAATATATTTTTCAGTGACGAATTCTCGCACCCAGGGTCATTTAAATCAGATCAAAGTTGGAGTCCGCAGTATAAATATATATATATATAACGATGTAGTTTAGTATGCCAAAAGTTCCCGGATGTCGTACTATATTCGCCAAAATATTAAGTTTACATGCAGAGGACAGGCTTTGGGGATTTTTTTTTTAAGGCTATTAAGATTCTCTATGCAAATGGTAACAGCTCTATCAAATTGAAATATGGCCCCTCACCTAGATTTGAGTTAAAGAGAGGAATTAGGTTGTCCTATCTCTCTGTACCTGTTTTTATTAATCACCCAACTTCTTACAAATTCTTTAAATAATAGTCCTGTACAAGGTATTTCCAAAGCTGGTAAAGAAGTTATTATAAGCCAGCTGGCTGATGATACTACACTTTTTCTCAAAGACGCTAACCAAATTCCCATATCGATCAATGTGATACAATCCTTTTCCAAAGCGTCTGGTCTATATCTTAACGCTAATAAATGTGAACTCATTGCTGTCAAAGATTGTGTGACACCTTCATATTATGGTATTCCAGTAAAAGAATAACTTACATATTTAGGCATAACCATTACAAAGGATCAGAAGTCTAGAGGCTTACTACATTTGAACCCTCTTATTAAAAAATACCCAGAAGAAGCTAAATCAATGGCTACAGAGGGACTTATCTTTAAAAGGAAGAGTCCTAATAACCAAGGCTGAAGGTTTCTCTAGACTAACATATGGTGCTCTATCTTTATGTCTTCACAGTAAAATAAGCAAGGAGATAGACCAGATGCTTTTCACCTTTCTGTGGAGAAACCGTACCCATTACATTAGGAAAACTGTTGTAATGAACACTTATGAGAATGCTGGACTGAAGTTTCTGGACTTTACTACTTTAAATAATCCTTTTAAGATCAATTGGATAAAATAATTCCTAAGAAGACCCACTTCTATCTGGAATTTTATTCCTCATCATGTCTTCTCTACTTTTGGTGGCCTTAACTTCATGTTGTTTTGCAATTATAATATTGACAAAGTTCCAGTGAAACTTTCTGCTTTTCATCGGCAGGTTTTCTTGTCATGGTCCTTAATTTATAAACACAATTTTTCTCCACACAGATATTATATATGGAATAATCGGGAAATATTGTATAAAAATACTTCTTTGTTTTTAGAATATTTGTTCCGAAATAATATCCTATTGGTGAGACAACTGTGAAATGCAGAGGGTCTTTACTCAGTTATAAGGAATTCTTATCACTTTACAAGGTCCCTGTAACACCTAAAGATTTTGCAATTGTTTTAGATGCCATTCCCTCAGGTGTTGCTCTGTTATTCAGGAACGTGTCAAGACCTGACCCTCAGAGCCTACCTTCTATTGACCCTGTTGACTCATCAGTAGGAAAGATTTGTTTCTCTTTTGGGCCATTCAACAACAGAGCGATACGAACCTTGTTTCAGCAGGATGTTGTATCTATACCTTAGGTCATGCCTTATTGGAATGGATTTAATGATAATATCTGTTGGAAAAAAGTTTGGTTGTTGCCACACACATACCTACTTGTTAACAAAATTAAGGAAGTTTCCTTTAAAATTATTCATAAATATTATCCTGCCAACCACTATATGAAGTTTAATAAGGAAAACATCAACTCAAATTGCTCCTTTTGTAATGACCACCCAGAAACAGTGTTGCATCTTTTTTGGCATTGTATACATGTAAGAAAACTGTGGCAAGACACCAGTAGATTTATAATTGAAAACATTTATGAAGATTTTACACTATTGTGGAGAGATGTGCTGCTTGGATTCTTTACATACGATAGAAATAAGCTGAAACATTTTTATGTAATTAATTTCATTATTCTTTTGGTCAAATTTCATATACACAAATGTAAATTTACAAACAGAAAACCACATTTTCTTACCCTACAAAAAGAAATTGAACTGTATTTTAAGACAGTTAAATACTCTACTAACAAAAAAGCTGTTAGAATTGTAAGTGTAGGTATGTCCCTTAAAAACCTGTTGGGGATGGGGGCGCTGTTTAGACTATTTATGCTAATGTGGCTAATTTTTTAAACGGCTTCCCACAAAATCCTTGATCGTACAATATGCATATTATTATTATTATTGGATAGAAAACAGTCTATAGTTTCTATAGGAGTTGAAATTTTGTCTCTAAGTGGAACAGAGCCCATTCTACAGCAATTTCCCTGACATGGAGTCAGATTTGAGAAATGTTGGCCACTTTTCTGAAGTCATTTAAAAGGGCACTGTCGTTGCTATGACTATACGGACACTTCTTACGTCTTCCCCTGGATGCCTTTACGTGATGACGATTCCAACGGGCTCGATTGCTCGTTCACAGGCCCTACAAATGAAAAAAACCTTTAGCTAGCAAGTCTTTTCTTGCTGCGTAACGCGCGTGGAAGACACCGACCCTCTCCTGTTCCAAGCGTTAGTTTAGCCTGTTATATTTCTCCGGTCATCTTTTCACTCGTTATAGGAGTTAAAAACATCATAAGGTAGTTAATTTAAAGCGTTTTATAGCAATTTATATCCGTTTAGTGCGATTTTGGGACATTTATTTTTGCAACGATGTGAAAAGTTGGGCATGCTTTTCAGTTCATCCCGAACTCAGTTGACATTTCCACATGGCAAGAGGACAGCTTTCCACCAAAAGACGATTTCTCCCAAGAAAGGATCCTTTGCCCAAGATACTGATGGAAGAACAGCTCAAGGTAGGACATTTTTATTATGATAAATCGTGTTTCTGTCGAAACATTTTAGTGGCTTAGGACGCCATGTTTTTTGACGTAGCTTCGCTTGGCGCAAACTGTATTGAAAAGTAAGGATAAATTAAAAAATGTAATAACGCAATTGTATTAAGAATTAAATTGTCTATCAATCCCTGTCCACCCTATATTTTTTAGTCACGTTTATGAGTATTTATGTATAAGAGTAGATCACTGTCTAAGTGGCGCAAGGACGTTTTCTTTACCAGCTTGTCTACATTTCACATTGTCTAACCATGATTTTGGTGGCTAAATATAAACATTTTCGATCAAACTGTATATGCATGTTGTAATGTGATGTTACAGGAGTGTCATCGGAAGAATTCTGAGAAGGTTAGTGAAAAAATTAATATCTTTTGGCGATGTTGACTTTTATCGCTCACTTTGGCTAGAATCAATGCTGGGCTGCTAATTGCTATGTGCTAAGCTAATATAACGATTTATTGTGTTTTCGCTGTAAGACACTTAGAAAATCTGAAATATTGTCTGTATTCACAGGATCTGTGTCTTTCGATTCGTGTATGCTGTGTATTTTTACGAAATGTTTGATGATTAGTAGTTAGGTAAACACGTTGCTCATTGTAATTATTCTAGTCCATTTGTGATGGTGGGTGCAATTGTAAACTATGCCATATACCTGAAATATGCACTTTTTTCTAACAAAACCTATCCCATACCATAAATATGTTATCAGACTGTCATCTAATGAGTTTTTTTGTTGGTTAGGGGCTATAAATATCTTAGTTTAGCCGAATTGGTGATGGCTACTGGTGTTGGTGGACAAATAAAAGATGGTGGATTATGCTAATGTGTTTTTAGGTAATAGATGTACATCTTTACATATTGTGTCTTCCCTGTAAAACATTTTAAAAATCGGAAATGTTGACTGGATTCATAAGATCTGTGTCTTTCATTAGCTGTATTGGACTTTAATGTGTGAAAGTTAAATATTTTAAAAAAATATTTTTTTTGAATTTCGCGGCACTGGTTTTTCAGTGGGGGGGGGGGGGTGTGCCGCTAGCGCCACGCTGATCCTAGACAGGTTAGGTCCTTGTGTAATTGTAATGTGATATTGTACCCCCTAGCTCGATTGTCCATTGTTTGCAATCTATGTATGCTTGTGTTCCCTCATATGCTTTATGTATTGATTTGTATAATAATAATGCAATTATTCAGGAAATGTGCGGGGCTTCACATCGTTTTCAGATTTTAGGAAAATGGCGGAAAATATGTTACTGAAGTCCAACGAGAGCGGAGACAAATTCATTACTTTAACTAATTATGACAAAGGTTAAGAAACTGTTGAGCAACGTAATAAAGTAATGACTTTTCAAATAAGTTACCTTACACGTTATGTTGGCTGACAATTTGTTAGCTACGCTGTCCTTGTGAACCACATAGCATATCATTACAGCAGTATGTACCGGTATGTTAGCTACCTACCTAACGTTACAGTAGTTGGCTACTTATACATCAAACGTGTCAGTATATTAACTACAGGCTAACTAACTACTCAACGTTTATTGACTTGATTATTCCCGTCATTCTTAGCTAAATGGTATAGTCGTTGTGCTTTCGTAAATTCTGTTTCTCTACTCCGATTTCAGAGCATCTCGCCTGAGACCAGAGCGCAGAATAATGAATTTACGAGCCGCTCAACACCCGTTGAATATGGCCAGTGTCAGTAAACGTCGGGGGGAAAAAAGCGTAATTAAATTGTTTCCAGCAGCACCAGAAAGCTCAAATCAACCCTACTCCTCGACCAGAGCATCCAGCACTCCAGATTTAATTTAATAACACACCCAAAGTCGAACAATGTCTAACTAGTCATTTGTTTCGCTAACTAGCTAGCTAGAGGTTGCATAGCAACAGCATCAACTTCCGGTAGAGAAGGCAAAGAGCTCGTTGGTTACAGTATACTAAAATGAATTAATAGTATGTAGTATATACTCATTAAGTATGTAGTATACAGTATACTAAAATGAACTAATAGTATGTAGATATACTCATTAAGTATGTAGTATACAGTATACTAAAATGAACTAATAGTATGTAGTATATACTCATTAATTATGTAGTATACAGTATACTAAAATTAACTAGTAGTATATACTCATTAAGTATGTAGTATACTAAAATGAACTAATAGTATGTAGTATATACTCATTACGTACATAGTATACAGTATACTGAAATGAACTAATAGTATGTAGTATATACTAATTAAGTATGTAGTATACAGTATACTAAAATGAACTAATAGTATGTAGTATATACTCATTAAGTATGTAGTATACAGTATTTTAGTATGGGTATTCGAACACAGCTCTAGACTCCCCTCTCCCACTCATCTCTGCGCACTAGACTGTCACCTCTAAACTAGAGACAATCACACAAACTCTGACTGTAGTCTTTGGTCACACCCTCAAATTGCACCCTCCTCCTTATATAATGTACTGCTTCCCCCACAGCTCTGGTCTAAAGTAGTGCACTTCATAGGGAACAGGGTGCCAGTTGAGATTAGAGCCTATTTGTATGGACCCGTATGCTACACCTGGACACGGGCCGGTTTCCTGTATCCATGGCGCTGGGTTGTAGTGTCAGCCTAGTGACCGTTGCTTAGCGACAGGCGGAGGACTGATCAGCGATGCAGAACGAACGGAACTGAACCGTTTGTTTTTCTTCACCCTGTTGTTTTGTTTACCTGATCTGGTTTTTGTTTGGCACCCTATTCCCTATGTAGTGCACTACTTTAGACCAGGGCCCTATTCCCTATGTAGTGCACTACTTTAGACCAGGGCCCATAGAGCTCTGTATAGGGAACAGGATGCCATTTGGGACAGCTTAAGCTGATCAGTAAAGGTCAAGGGTCATGCTCAGGGGGTTACCATGGAGATAGAGGAATATGTAGAATTCAAACGGGACGGCCAAGCCTACTCCTGGAATGATACTACTGGCCGTGCAGGCTTTTGCTCCGACCTTGCTCTAACACACCTGATTCTACTAATCAGTCGAATCAGAACCTTGACTGGCAGAATGAGGTGTGTTAGAGCAGGGCTGAAGCAAAAGCCTGCAGACCCAGTAGATTTCCTGTGTGTGTAGTTATGTTTCCATCTGTAATCTCAGTCCATGATTGGATCTTGGTCACCTCTTTTATATTCTTTGTATGGTATTTCTGAACAGGTGTGTTATGATCCTAGCAGACGTGTGTAGGAATGGTCACGTAACAGGTGTGTATGTAACAGGTGTGTATGAATGATCACGTAACAGGTGTGTATGTAACATGTGTGTATGAATGATCACGTAACAGGTGTGTATGTAACAGGTGTGTATTAATGATCACGTAACAGGTGTGTATGTAACATGTGTGTATGAATGATCACGTAACAGGTGTGTATGAATGCTCATGTAACAGGTGTGTATGTAACAGGTGTGAATGTAACAGCTGTGTATGAATGATCTCGTAACAGGTGTGTATGTAACAGGTGTATATGTAACAGGTGTGTGTACAGTAAACTACCCAGAAACAGAATACATTATCTTTATCATGTTAAAACTCCAACAAGAGCACTATGGAACCATTTTAGGAACCAAAAACTATATTTAATTGCTTAGAAAAATGTATTGAATTTTATTTGGAATGCTAAGCCAGACAAAATTAAACGTGCCTATTTATATAATGAATATGAGTTTGGGGGGATAAAATTAAATATTAAAGCTTTCAACCTCTCACTTAAAGCTCCACTCATACATCAATTATACTTAATTAAACCCAAAATGGTTCTCCAGTAGATTATTAAGAAAAACTCATCCTTTGTTCAAAAATTTCTTTTTTTCTTTCATACAGATTACAACTTCTCATTTCTGACTAATTGAAAATGACATTTTGTTTAAAGTATCGCCCTTTCTTCAACAAGCCATACAAAGCTGGTTTCAATCTCAGTTTTATACTCCGTAAAAGGTAGAGAAAAATATTACAACAAATGTAATGGTTAAACTCAAATATATTGATTAATAAAAAAAACATTATTTATGGGAGAAAAAAAAATTGTATTATATTTATTATGATATTATGAACATAAAGGAAGTTGTCACATATGCAGTTATTGAAAATATGTGGGAATGTTTGTTCAATCCACATTCACAACCAACTGACTGCAGCACTAACACAAAAAAATGGAGGCAGCAAGTGGAAAAGGGAGAAGGTAGGGAACTTGTTTTGCCTGCCATATATTAAAGATACAAATTGGCTGAAAGGAACTGGCATGAAAGGAAAAATATACCAGTTTCATCTGAGGACAAACATGTTGACAGCTGCGCCATACAGGTTGCAAAATAAATGGGAGGAGATTTTGCGATGTACCAATTCCATGACACATGGTTTATGAACTTGTACAAAAAACTACACTTGACTCAACACTTGGAGTTTTTCAATTTAAATAATTATATAAAATTCTTGCCACCAACAGAATGCTATATATATGGGGCAACAATACAACAATCTCAGCTTTGTAGATTTTGTTGCGAAGAGACAGAATCAATAGACCATTTATTCTGGCATTGCCCCGATGTAGCTAGTTTCTGGTCACAGGTTCAGGAACGGTTAGAAATACACATGCACTTAAACATGCACATGCACTTTTTTTTTTTTTAGCAGTGTTGGGTGATTTGGAAAACCATAGTCAATAAATAATATAATAATATACATAATAACACAATAAAACTCAGAGGGAAGGTTTACGTCATTTAGCTCTCAGTCTGTAGATAAAATACGATTAGAAATATTCAAACATTTTGCAAAACATCACATCCCAATATAAAAATACAGTGGGGAGAACAAGTATTTGATACACTGCCGATTTTGCAGGTTTTCCTACTTACAAAGCATGTAGAGGTCTGTAATTTTTTATTATAGGTACACTTCAACTGTGAGAGACGGAATCTAAAAAATCACATTGTATGATTTTTAAGTAATTAATTTGCATCTAGGATCAGGTCTGTTTCCTAGTGAATACACCCCATGGTGTTGAATAGGAGTGTTGATCTAGGATCAGGTCTGTTTCCTTTCATTTATCGCCCTCCAGGTTCCCTTGGAGAGTTCATCAATGAGCTTGACGCCCTGATAAGTTCCTTTCCTGAGGATGGCTCACCTCTCACAGTTCTGGGTGACTTTAACCTCCCCACGTCTACCTTTGACTCATTCCTCTCTGCCGCCTTCTTTCCACTCCTCTCCTCTTTTGACCTCACCCTCTCACCTTCCCCCCCTACTCACAAGGCAGGCAATACGCTTGACCTCATCTTTACTAGATGCTGTTCTTCCACTAATCTCATTGCAACTCCCCTCCAAGTCTCCGACCACTACCTTGTATCCTTTTCCCTCTCGCTCTCATCCAACACTTCCCACACTGCCCCTACTCGGATGGTATCGCGCCGTCCCAACCTTCGCTCTCTCTCCCCCGCTACTCTCTCCTCTTCCATCCTATCATCTCTTCCCTCTGCTCAAACCTTCTCCAACCTATCTCCTGATTCTGCCTCCTCAACCCTCCTCTCCTCCCTTTCTGCATCCTTTGACTCTCTATGTCCCCTATCCTCCAGGCCGGCTCGGTCCTCCCCTCCTGCTCCGTGGCTCGACGACTCATTGCGAGCTCACAGAACAGGGCTCCGGGCAGCCGAGCGGAAATGGAGGAAAACTCGCCTCCCTGCGGACCTGGCATCCTTTCACTCCCTCCTCTCTACATTTTCCTCTTCTGTCTCTGCTGCTAAAGCCAATTTCTACCACTCTAAATTCCAAGCATCTGCCTCTAACCCTAGGAAGCTCTTTGCCACCTTCTCCTCCCTCCTGAATCCTCCTCCCCCTCCTCCCCCCTCCTCCCTCTCTGCTGATGACTTCGTCAACCATTTTGAAAAGAAGGTCGACGACATCCGATCCTCGTTTGCTAAGTCAAACGACACCGCTGGTTCTGCTCACACTGCCCTACCCTGTGCTTTGACCTCTTTCTCCCCTCTCTCTCCAGATGAAATCTCGCGTCTTGTGACGGCCGGCCGCCCAACAACCTGCCCGCTTGACCCTATCCCCTCCTCTCTTCTCCAGACCATTTCCGGAGACCTTCTCCCTTACCTCACCTCGCTCATCAACTCATCCTTGACCGCTGGCTACGTCCCTTCCGTCTTCAAGAGAGCGAGAGTTGCACCCCTTCTGAAAAAACCTACACTCGATCCCTCCGATGTCAACAACTACAGACCAGTATCCCTTCTTTCTTTTCTCTCCAAAACTCTTGAACGTGCCGTCCTTGGCCAGCTATCTCTCTCAGAATGACCTTCTTGATCCAAATCAGTCAGGTTTCAAGACTAGTCATTCAACTGAGACTGCTCTTCTCTGTGTCACGGAGGCGCTCCGCACTGCTAAAGCTAACTCTCTCTCCTCTGCTCTCATCCTTCTAGACCTATCGGCTGCCTTTGATACTGTGAACCATCAGATCCTCCTCTCCACCCTCTCCGAGCTGGGCATCTCCGGCGCGGCCCACGCTTGGATTGCGTCCTACCTGACAGGTCGCTCCTACCAGGTGGCGTGGCGAGAATCTGTCTCCGCACCACGTGCTCTCACCACTGGTGTCCCCCAGGGCTCTGTTCTAGGCCATCTCCTATTCTAGCTATACACCAAGTCACTTGGCTCTGTCATATCCTCACATGGTCTCTCCTATCATTGCTATGCAGACGACACACAATTAATCTTCTCCTTTCCCTCTGATAACCAGGTGGTGAATCGCATCTCTGCATGTCTGGCAGACATATCAGTGTGGATGACGGATCACCACCTCAAGCTGAACCTCGGCAAGACGGAGCTGCTCTTCCTCCCGGGGAAGGACTGCCCGTTCCATGATCTCGCCATCACGGTTGACAACTCCATTGTGTCCTCCTCCCAGAGTGCTAAGAACCTTGGCGTGATCCTGGACAACACCCTGTCGTTCTCAACTAACATCAAGGCGGTGACCCGTTCCTGTAGGTTCATGCTCTACAACATTTGCAGAGTACGACCCTGCCTCACGCAGGAAGCGGCGCAGGTCCTAATCCAGGCACTTGTCATCTCCCGTCTGGATTACTGCAACTCGCTGTTGGCTGGGCTCCCTGCCTGTGCCATTAAACCCCTACAACTCATCCAGAACGCCGCAGCCCGTCTGGTGTTCAACTTTCCCAAGTTCTCTCACGTCACCCCGCTCCTCCGCTCTCTCCACTGGCTTCCAGTTGAAGCTCGCATCCGCTACAAGACCATGGTGCTTGCCTACGGAGCTGTGAGGGGAACGGCACCTCCGTACCTTCAGGCTCTGATCAGGCCCTACACCCAAACAAGGGCACTGCGTTCATCCACCTCTGGCCTGCTCGCCTCCCTACCTCTGAGGAAGTACAGTTCCCGCTCAGCCCAGTCAAAACTGTTCGCTGCTCTGGCACCCCAATGGTGGAACAAACTCCCTCACGACGCCAGGTCAGCGGAGTCAATCACCACCTTCCGGAGACACCTGAAACCCCACCTCTTTAAGGAATACCTAGGATAGGATAAAGTAATCCTTCTAACCCCCCCCCCCCCCCCCTTAAAAGAGTTAGATGCACTATTGTAAAGTGGTTGTTCCACTGGATATCATAAGGTGAATGCACCAATTTGTAAGTCGCTCTGGATAAGAGCGTCTGCTAAATTACTTAAATGTAAATGTAGTGAATACACCCCATGGTGTTGAATAGGAGTGATGATCTAGGATCAGGTCTGTTTCCTAGTGAATACACCCCATGGTGTTGATCTAGGATCAGGTCTGTTTCCTAGTGAACACACCCCATGGTGTTGAATAGGAGTGGTGATCTAGGATCAGGTCTGTTTCCTAGTGAATACACCCCATGGTGTTGATCTAGGATCAGGTCTGTTTCCTAGTGAACACACCCCATGGTGTTGATCTAGGATCAGGTCTGTTTCCTTGTGAATACACCCCATGGTGTTGAATAGGAGTGTTGATCTAGGATCAGGTCTGTTTCCTAGTGAACACACCCCATGGTGTTGAATAGGAATGTTGATCTAGGATCAGGTCTGTTTCCTAGTGAATACACCCCATGGTGTTGAATAGGAGTCCTGATCTAAGATCAGGTCTGTTTCCTAGTGAATACACCCCATGGTGTTGAATAGGAGTGTTGATCTAGGATCAGGTCTGTTTCCTAGTGAATACACCCCATGGTGTTGAATAGGAGTCCTGATCGAGGATCAGGTCTGTTTCCTAGTGAATACACCCCATGGTGTTGAATAGGAGTGTTGATCTCGGATCAGGTCTGTTTCCTAGTGAATACACCCCATGGTGTTGAATAGGAGTGTTGATCTCGGATCAGGTCTGTTTCCTAGTGAATACACCCCATGGTGTTGATCTAGGATCAGGCCTGTTTCCTAGTGAATACACCCCATGGTGTTGAATAGGAGTGTTACTATCCATTCTACCATTAAGTTGGTACCCCAACACTGTTACTATCCATTCTACCATTAGGATGGTACCCCAACACTGTTACTATCCATTCTACCATTAGGATGGTACCCCAATACTGTTACTATCCATTCTACCATTAGGATGGTACCCCAACACTGTTACTATCCATTCTACCATTAGGTTGGTACCCCAACACTGTTACTATCCATTCTACCATTAGGTTGGTAGCCCAACACTGTTACTATCCATTCTACCATTAGGTTGGTACCCCAACACTGTTACTATCCATTCTACCATTAGGTTGGTACCCCAACACTGTTACTATCCATTCTACCAGTAGGATGGTACCCCAACACTGTTACTATCCATTCTACCATTAGGTTGGTACCCCAACACTGTTACTATCCATTCTACCATTAGGTTGGTACACCAACACTGTTGATCTGAAGCTGTGAACAAAGACAGGGGTCAAGCTCCCCAAGAAGGTTGATCATCCTGGAACACGACTCAGTTCCTTTTCTCAACACCATGTCGATGATGTCACGTGCCTTCTCTGCCCTCTCAGCTATCCCCTTCACTGACTCCATTTCCTCCTGGTTGATGACTGTGTGTTGCAGGAGTCCGTCCAGCAGACCATCCAGGACAGGTTTTGACACTCGTTTCACAAACTCTGTCCGTACAGAACGCAGCTGCTGCTCTGTAGAACCAGTCAGACTGCTCTCAGCTGGACCTCCTGCCCCCAACACAGCACCTGAGAGAGTCAGGTTACAAAATAACTACATTTGTACATTTACATTTCAGTCATTTAGAAGCAGAATCCTAAAATAAAAGTATTGAGAAAACGTTCTCTTTTACAATACCGACCTGAACATATCACATATTCACATTTAGGGACGGTTTCACAGACATAGAAAAACAGTCTGGGTCATTCAGAACCAGGCTAATCTACATCAAGTCCTGGAGGAGATGTCATTGGGACATTCAGAACCAGGCTAATCTACATCAAGTCCTGGAGGAGATGTCATTGTTCTTGAAGACTGTCTTTTATAATCTGGACTAGTCCGGGTCCGACAGTAAACCATGTTGACTGTCCTAGTCCAGGTCCTACAGTACACCATGTTGAATGTCCTAGTCCAGGTCCTACAGTAAACCATGTTGACTGTCCTAGTCCAGGTCCTACAGTAAACCATGTTGACTGTCCTAGTCCAGGTCCTACAGTAAACCATGTTGACTGTCCTAGTCCGGGTCCTACAGTAAACCATGTTGACTGTCCTAGTCCAGGTCCTACAGTAAACCATGTTGACTGTCCTAGTCCAGGTCCTACAGTAAACCATGTTGACTGTCCTAGTCCAGGTCCTACAGTAAACCATGTTGACTGTCCTAGTCCGGGTCCTACAGTAAACCATGTTGACTGTCCTAGTCCAGGTCCTACAGTAAACCATGTTGACTGTCCTAGTCCAGGTCCTACAGTAAACCATGTTGACTGTCCTAGTCCAGGTCCTACAGTAAACCATGTTAACTGTCCTAGTCCAGGTCCTACAGTAAACCATGTTGACTGTCCTAGTCCAGGTCCTACAGTACACCATGTTGACTGTCCTAGTCCAGGTCCTACAGTAAACCATGTTGACTGTCCTAGTCCAGGTCCTACAGTAAACCATGTTGACTGTCCTAGTCCGGGTCCTACAGTAAACCATGTTGACTGTCCTAGTCCAGGTCCTACAGTAAACCATGTTGACTGTCCTAGTCCAGGTCCTACAGTAAACCATGTTGACTGTCCTAGTCCAGGTCCTACAGTAAACCATGTTAACTGTCCTAGTCCAGGTCCTACAGTAAACCATGTTGACTGTCCTAGTCCAGGTCCTACAGTACACCATGTTGACTGTCCTAGTCCAGGTCCTACAGTAAACCATGTTGACTGTCCTAGTCCAGGTCCTACAGTAAACCATGTTGACTGGACTAGTCCGGGTCCTACAGTAAACCATGTTAACTGTCCTAGTCCGGGTCCTACAGTAAACCATGTTGACTGTCCTAGTCCAGGTCCTACAGTAAACCATGTTGACTGGACTAGTCCGGGTCCTACAGTAAACCATGTTGACTGTCCTAGTCCGGGTCCTACAGTAAACCATGTTGACTGTCCTAGTCCAGGTCCGACAGTAAACCATGTTGACTGTCCTAGTCCAGGTCCTACAGTAAACCATGTTGACTGTCCTAGTCCAGGTCCTACAGTAAACCATGTTGACTGTCCTAGTCCAGGTCCTACAGTAAACCATGTTGACTGTACTAGTCCAGGTCCTACAGTAAACCATGTTGACTGTCCTAGTCCGGGTCCTACAGTAAACCATGTTGACTGTCCTAGTCCGGGTCCTACAGTAAACCATGTTGACTGTCCTAGTCCGGGTCCTACAGTAAACCATGTTGACTGTCCTAGTCCGGGTCCTACAGTAAACCATGTTGACTGTCCTAGTCCAGGTCCTACAGTAAACCATGTTGACTGTCCTAGTCCAGGTCCTACAGTAAACCATGTTGACTGTCCTAGTCCAGGTCCTACAGTAAACCATGTTGACTGTCCTAGTCCAGGTCCTACAGTAAACCATGTTGACTGTCCTAGTCCAGGTCCTACAGTAAACCATGTTGACTGTCCTAGTCCAGGTCCTACAGTAAACCATGTTGACTGTCCTAGTCCAGGTCCTACAGTAAACCATGTTGACTGTACTAGTCCAGGTCCTACAGTAAACTATGTTGACTGTCCTAGTCCAGGTCCTACAGTAAACCATGTTGACTGTCCTAGTCCAGGTCCTACAGTAAACCATGTTGACTGTACTAGTCCAGGTCCTACAGTAAACCATGTTGACTGGCCCTCAAGTCATTGGTTTGTACATTGCATTCGGAAAGTATGACTTTTTCCACATTTTGTTACGTTCTACAATTCCTCATCAATCTACACACAACATCCCATAATGACAAAGCAAAAAAACAGTATTTTTGCTAATTTTTACAAATGTATTAAAGATAAAAAACAGAAATACCTTATTTACATAAGTATGCATTGATACTCGAAATCGCGCTCAGGTGCATCCTGTTTCCATTGATCATCCTTGAGATGTTTCTACAACTTAATTGGAGTGAGACTGTGGTAAATTCAATTAATTGGTAGGCACACACCTTTCTATATAAAGTCCCACAGTTGACAGTGCATGTCAGAGTAAAAACCAAGCCATGAGGTCGAAGGAATTGTCCGTAGACCTCTGAGACACGAAAATCTCGAGGCCCAGATCAGGGGAAGGATACCAAAAAAATTCTGCAGCATTGAAGATCCCCAAGAACACAGTGGCAGCCATCATTCTTAAATGGAAGAAGTATGGAACCACCAAGACTCTTCCTAGAGCTGGCCGCCCAGCCAAACTGACCAATCTGGACAGAAGGGCCTTGGTCAGGGAGGTGATCAAGAACCCGATGGTCACTCTGACAGAGCTCCAGAGTTCCTCTGTGGAGATGGGAGAACCTTCCATAAGGACAACCATGTTTGCAGCACTCCACCAATCAGGCCTTTATGGCCGAGTGACCAGACGGAAGCCACTCCTCAGTAAAAGGCATATGACAGCCCGCTTGGAGTTTGACAAAAGGCATGTAAAGACTCTCAGACCATGAGAAACAAGAATCTCCGGTATGAGGAAACAAAGATTGAACTCTTTGGCCTGAATTCCAAGGCTCATGTCTGGAAGAAACCTGTCACCATCTCTACAGTGAAGCATGGAGGTGGCAGCATCATACTGTGGGGATGTTTTTTCAGCGGCAGGGACTTGGAGACTAGCCAGGATCGAGGGAAAGATGAATGGAGTAAAGTACAGAGAGATCCTTGATGAAAACCTACTCCAGCGTGCTCAGGACCTAAGACTGAGGCGAAGGTTCACCTTCCAACAGGACAACGACCCGAAGCACACAGTCAAGAAAACACAGGAGTGGCTTCGGGACAAGTCTCTGAATGTCCATGAGAGGCCCAGCCAGGGCCCGGACTTGAACCCGATCCAACATCTCTGGAGAGACCTGAAAATAGCAGTGCAGCGACGCTCCCCATCCAACCTGACAGAGCTTGAACGGATCTGCAGAGAAGAATGGAAAAAACTTCCCAAATACAGGTGTGCCAAGCTTGTAGCGTCATACCCAAGAAGATTCTAGGCTGTAATCGCTGCCAAAGGTTCTTCAACCAAGTACTGAGTAAAGGGTCTGAATACTTATGTAAATGTGATCGTTTTTTATTTTTAATACATTTGCAAAAATGTCTAAACCTGTTTTTGCTTTGTCATTATGGTGTATTGTTTTGTCATTCTGGGGTATTGTGACGTCATTATGGGGTATTGTGATGTCATTCTGGGGTATTGTGTGTAGATTGATGAGTGGAAAAAACAATTGAATCAATTTTAGAACAAGGCTGTAACGTAACAAAATGTGGAAAAGTCAAGGGGTCTGAATACTTTCCGAATGCATTGTAACTTTCATGTTTACTTACTTGTTGAATGGGTGTCAGTGACGTATTCTGTCACACCCTGATCTGTTTCACCTGTCTTTGTGATTGTCTCCACCCCCTCCAGGTATCGCCCATCTCCCCATTATCCCCTGTGTACTTATTCCTGTGTTCTCTGTTTGTCTGTTGACAGTTTGTCTTGTTTGTTCGAGTCAACCAGTGTTGTGTCTCAGCTCCTGTTTTTTCCCAGTCTCTCTTTTCCTGTCTTCCCGGTTTTGACCCTTGCGTGTCCTGCCTCTGAGCCCGCCTGCCTGACCACTCTGCCTGTCCCTGACCCTGCCTGCCGATCGGTACCTTTTGCACCCTCTCTGGATTACTGACCTCTGCCTTGACCTGTCTTTGCCTGCCCGTGTTACAATAAACAGTGTTACTAGGACAGTCTGCATCTGGGTCTTACCTTGGTTCTGGTAGTATTCATCTGAAAGATAAACAACATGAGGTTATATCACTCTAAATAGCATCTGGTACAAAAGTACAAAGTTATGATGGACATATGCTCCTACCTCGTGATACTATTTCTGTCCATACTGTCATCTCATCATCACTGAATAACTCCATCTCAATGTCAATCCCTGTCATTTTCACAAGCGCCCTGAAAAAGCTTGGTGTTTTGTGTCTATGTATGAGATGAATCTTCTGGAGAGAGAGATTGTTTTGGCAATGTAAACATATGTTTCCCATGCCAATAAATCCATTTGAATTGAATTGAGAGTGAGTGAGAGCGACAGAGAGGAAGAGAGAGACAGAGAGAGCAATGCATAGAACTGTAACTGAAATGTCAGATTCATGTTCTTAGTCTACTGAAACTGTACCTGTGGATTGATGGCGGTAGAACAGGGAATGCTCAGTCTGAAGTAACTATTCAGTTTGAAGGACTGCTCTGGTCCTGAGATGAGAATATTTGTAGACCCTTGAGAATTTTCCTGTTGTTTCACAGCCTGTGAAACGAGGCATGGAATACCCAGCCAGTCAATGTATAGTCTAATTCAAACATTATTCAGAAAACTAGCAACACACTTATCTTCATGTAATGAGTGTCAACATAAACTGCGCCACTGGTTAGTTAAGGTCATCTCCATAATAATGGTCCCTCACCTGTATTTGGCCGGGGTTCCAGGGGAACAGGTATAGGCGAGAAATTAATGTTTCCCCTTTCACTGTCAGATAGAGCATCAGCTCACAGTGGACATCTACGTTATTTTTTCTTTCTTTTTTACTTCTCTGTTTTATTTTTATTTCAGAACGTGAGCTCAGTGTAACAGAGATAGGTGAGAACTTGGGATGGAGAATCTTAGCATGGAATCTGGTGACCTCATGCACTTCCTCAAAAGACACTCCATGTTCCTCTACATGAATAATCTTCATCTCATTCCTCAGGGAAGGGTTGGTCCCTGAACAACACAATACAAAGGAGACAGAAAGACAAATATTGTATTATTTTCATCCAACTAAAACACAAAGAATATGCAGTACCAGATCAATAGTTCATTCATTCAGGAAGTGAAACTCAGTTACATGGAAATGTCTTTCTGAATACTATTTCTATATGGTTTTACCTAAACAGACAAAGTGTGGCAGATGAACTTCCGCAAGTTCACCTAACTCCATAGTGATGTCCAGCAATGGACCACCTTGTGTGTACTGCATGTCTTTCAGAAGTTGACTGTAGGGTTCCCAGTTCCTGAAGTGATACTTCAGGATGACATCTCTCTCACACAGCCAGCGGAGCCCAGACACTGTGCACTCATAACTCCCTTTGGTTGTCCTGTGGCTGAGGGCAACAACAAGATATGGGAGAGAGGGTCAATGGTCAAATGGAGAGGTTGGATTAGAAGACTATTCCCAAAGGTAATGGGGAAATACACTAGCAGGTGGAATGAAATGTTAAAAGTAGTTATTTTACCTGAACATTGTCACTCCCTGGACAGTGGAAGTCAAGGGTTCAATCTGAAGCCAGTGTGTGGAGTCCTGAACAAGGACAAGCATGTCAGTAATACATATGGGGCCAGTTTTTTTTTTTTTATATATATGGGTGGATCAGCTTAATATGCCGGAAAGATTGTTGCCTCCATCAATGTAATCTGCATCATTTCCAATCCCCCATATATTTTTTTGGGTAAATATATATATACATATGCATACATATACACATGTATACATACACATACCTATATAGACATACATACAAGAATATACCTTTATTATTCCCCGCAAACCCTACCACCGATCCCCCAATTGGAGTAAACTGATAAACACTTCGGCTTTTACCTTCAGTTTATACATCTTATACACAGTTTACAGACACAGACATACTTTACAATAGTTATATTTTTGTTTGTTTTTAGTCCTTCCTCTATTTCTGATGTCCAGTCCAGTTTGATTTCTATTTGTAACTGTGCTGTTTCACAAAGGTTCCGAACCTCCATACATTTTACAGATCCCGTATGCTTTACATTGTTTATCTTGTTATTAGTCCCACCCTTCAGCTCCATTCAACCCCTCCCATCTATCTCTAAACAACATCCATTTTGGATTTCTATTTGCCATATATTTTTCAACTGTGCTGTGATGTTTCCTGGACCTGTGACCAATAACGAGCTACATATGGACAATACAAAAAAAAAATGATCTAATGACTGCCTCCTCACAGCAAAATCTGCAGAGCTGGGAAGATTGTAAAATTTGAAGTTTTGATTCCCGTGTTGTTTTGCGTATCAATTCATAAACCATGTGCCATGGAATGGGTACATCGTAAATCTCTTCCCAACTATTTTGCAATTTATACGCCACAGCTGTCAGTTTTTTCGTCCTTAAATGAAATTGGTATATGTTTTTATTTATCACACTTTTCTTTAACCATTTATGTTCTTTAATACAGGGCCGACATATATGTTCCTTAATTTTTCCCCTTCTACTTGCCTCTTCCATTTTTGTGGTAATGCTGCAATTAGCTGGTTGTAATTTTGGGTAGAACAGACATTTCCATATGTCTGCGTTAGCTGCATGTGTAACATAACTCCACCAGTCCTATTTATGATATCATTCACTAAAATTATACGTTTGAAAAACATTTCTTCTAAAAATATGTTTGTTTTTTAATCAATTCGTATATTTGAGTTTAACCACAATATTTGTTGTATTATTTGTTCTGTCTTTTCAGGTGGATTAAACTGAAATTGCAACCAACTTTCTAAGGCTTGTTTAAAAATAACGATATTTTGGAGATTATTTCCTTTTCAAACAACCGAAAGTGAGCAGGTGTAATCTGAATAAAGGGAAAAAGGCTATTCTTGAACATAGGATGAGACGATCCTACCAATTTACGACAATTTACGACAATCCATTTTGGATTTAAATATAACTTTTGTATGACTGATGCCTTTAGTGAGATGTCTAATGCTTTAATATTTAATCATTTCTGCCCTCCGAATTCATATTCGTTATATAAATAGGCCCTTTTAATTTTGTCTGGCTTGCCATTCCAAATAAAATTGAATCTTCTTTGTTCATATAATTAAAAAAGCAAGTCACTAGGTGTAGGCAAAGCCATAAGCAAATAGGTAAACTGTGATATGACTTTTCACAAATAGACAGGTATTTTCCTTTCCATGGTAGCAAGATCTTATCTATTTTTGATAACTTTCTATAAAAATGTATTGGAGTGAGATCATTTCTTTCTTTTGGGATTTGTATACCGAGTATGTCCACATCTCCGTCAGACCATTTAATTAGTAAACTACACGGTAATGTAAAATTTGTATTTTTTAGTGATCCAATACGTAATATAGTACACATAATTTGGCTTTAATCCAGAGAGGATAGCAAAAGTATCTAGATCCTCTAAGAGGCCGTGGAAAGATTCTGATTGTGGTTTTAAAAGAAAACATGAATCATCAACGTACAATGACACCTTAGTTTTTAAGCCACGGATTTCTAATCCCTTAATATTATTGTTTGATCAAATTTTAACAGCTAACATTTCGATGGCCATAATAAATAGATATGCCGATAGTGGACAACCTTGTTTTACTCCTCTAGATAGTTTAAAACTTTCTGAGATGTAGCCATTATTTACTGTTTTATAACAGGGGTTACTATACATAACTTTAACCCATTTTATAAGAGATTCCCCAAAATTGAAATATTCTAGGCATTTATATATAAACTCAAGTTGTACTTTATCAAAAGCGTTCTTTAAGGTCCAGGACTAGACTTAATCTGTGTCTGGGAAACTGGCCCATTAACCAAAGTAACTAATCTAATGTATTTATCCAATGTTACATGGAATGCTGGTGATTTATCAATTAAACTGTCTCATGACAAAATATGACAACAGCTAAAATCCTGCATGCCTCCAAGCAGAACACAGGACTGTCTATATCCCAGTATGAATGGTTGGTCAGTACACACCTGGCTTTGAGACTCCTGCTGTTTTCAACTCTCTAGAGACAGCAGGAGTTTATATTACTAAAGCAGAACACAGGACTGTCTATATCCCAGTATGAATGGTTGGTCAGTACACACCTGGCTTTGAGACTGTGTTTATATTACTAAAGCAGAACACAGGACTGTCTATATCCCAGTATGAATGGTTGGTCAGTACACACCTGGCTTTGAGACTGTGCCTGACTCCTGCAGGAATGTAAAAGTAAGAATAGACATTATGACTTACCTCAACATGGTCACAGGTCTTACAGCTCTGAGGAATCCCTGAAGTCAAAAGTAGTTGTTTAAAATTGACAATGTAATAATGAATGAATAATTATTAAATACACTTGTAATAAAAATGAATATAAGTGAGCAACAGTCTCAGAATGTACACTCATTAGCATACCATAATCTGACATTAGTGTTATATGTTAGATGTTGGGGGCCTGATTTCTGCTAGATCCTAGGATGAGAGCTTGAAGGTAGAGTCAGCTAAATTATGTTGTACGAGCAGCACCACAGATATTGTGATGAGCAAGATGCCTGACTTCTGTCTCACAGTCACACACAGTATCTGCCCATGTGCAAGGGTTCTCTTCACTCTCTTACAGAGTGTTAGTCACGGGACCAAAACAGCGGAGAAGTTTAGCCTTGCCCTTCAACAGTTGTTTAGTTGTTGTAGAAATTGACACACTATGCTGTTTACTTTGTGCATCTACGTCATATTGCTGACTCTACCTTTAAGTTTGTTTAGACAAAATAGATCATGATTGTGTTCCTTGCCTTGGACTAAACTATAATGAACGCTTTAAAAATATTTTGAGTTAAAAACAATTATCACTTAACACACATTTCTTAGGTCCAGGCTTGATCCAACTCTCTCCACCATGGTCTCTGGTGTTGGTAAAGCAGAAGGATAGACTGTGAATAAACTAAATACAACTTATAAAGGCTTTATATAGCATACATACAGTCTTCATAAGCAATACATAGGGTGTATAAAGGGTGACAGAACAGCTCCCTGTGTAGGGTGCATTGCCTAAATGTGACTTAAAACTTCTTTGGGATAGGGGGCGCTATCTTCACTTTGGGAAAAAATCGTGCCCAATTTAAACGGCCTCGTACTCTATTCTAGATCGTACAATATGCATATTATTATTACTATTGGATAGAAAACACTCTCAAGTTTCTAAAACCGTTTGAATTATATCTGTGAGTAAAACAGAACTCATTTTGCAGCAAACTTCCTGTTAGGAAGTGAAAAATCTGAAATCGAGGCTCTGTTCCAGGGCCTTCCTATTCATTTGCTTGAAATCTATGGATATACATGCACTTCATACGCCTTCCACTAGATATCAACAGACAGTGGAAGGTGGAATGGGGTGTCTAGCTTGATCTGAGGTCGAACAAGAGCTCTTGGAATGACGTGACCCCAAATATCCTTTGTCCAGCAAGGCGCGGGAAGGAACCCTGGATTGCCTTCTGAAAAGCTTTTGTTATAGACGGCTAATATCTCCGGCTTTGATTTTATTTGATTCATATGATAATATCATCGTAAAGTATGTTTTTTCAATATAGTTTTATCAGATTATTGAACGTTTATCGGGAGTTTTGGCGTTTTCCGTTCTCTGCGTTTGGTGAAGATGGACAACTTCGCGCCACTTGGCTAGCTTTGGTTGCTAATTCGACAGGAGAAGAGGGCATTCTAAAACCAAACAACAGTTTATTCTGGACAAAGGACAACTTGTACAACATTCTGATGGAAGCTCAGCAAAAGTAGGAACCATTTATGATGTTATTTCGTATTTCTGTGGAAAATGTTTAGTACTATTTTCCGCCCTCATTGCAGGCGCTGTCTCGCTATAACGTAAGCTGTATGTCGTACTAAAGTTATTTTTAGAATTCTAACACGGCGATTGCATTAAGAACTAGTGTATCTTTCATTTGCTGTACAACATGTATTTTTTAGTAAAGTTTATGATGAGTTCTTTGATTAGATTAGGTGAGTGTCAGAAATGTATCCGGATAATTTTGTGCAGTTTGGCTACGTATTCACATTGTAAAACCACGATTTGTACCGCTAAATATGCACATTTTCGAACAAAACATAAATGTATTGTGTAACATGATGTTATAGGACTGTCATCTGATGAAGTTTGTCAAGGTTAGTGAATACATTTATATCTTTTGCTGTTTTTTTGCGATCGCTACCTTTGCGGTGAATGAATGCGGTTGTGTGGTTGGCTATTGTGGTACGCTAATATAAGGCTATATTGTGTTTTCGCTGTAAAACACTTAAAATATTGGCTGGATTCACAAGATGTTTATCTTTCATTTGCTGTACACCATGTATTTTTCATAAATGTTTTATGATGAGTATTTAGGTATTTCACGTTGCTCTCTGTAGTTATTCTTGCTGCTTCGGTGCTATTTGTGATTGTAGCTGCAATGTAAAACTATGATTTATACCTGTAATATGCACATTTTTCGAACAAAACATAGATTTATTGTATAACATGTTATAAGACTGTCATCTGATGAAGTTGTTTCTTGGTTAGTGACTAATTCTATCTCTATTTGGGAGCTGAGAGACAATTCCGCTAGCGGAACCCCTAGACAGGATAACCCACTAAGTCAACTCCAAAATGTGGTCATGTGTAGCTCAGTTGGTATGGTGCTTGCAATGTTAGGATTGTGGGTTCGATTCCCACGGAGGACCATCAGGGGGGAAAAAAGAAACGTATGAAAAATGTATGCGCTCACTACTGTAAATCCCTCTGGATTAAAACACACTACTACTAATCTAACTGTCTATAGGTCCAACAGAATGCATTAAATCACACCACTACTACTAATCTAACTGTCTGTCCAGAGGAAAACAAATGATAAAACATTGCTATGACTCACCTCTGAATGTGTTGGTCATCTATCTGACACAGAGTCACTGAGGAGGAAAAAACCGCAAACCCAGGATAGAGGGGTTCAGTGAATGTGGTGTGTTCTGTGTAAAGGTGTGTCAGTGTACCAGAGGAGGACACACTATATAAGGACAAAGTACCAGCTGGCCAGTCCAGAAATACTCCAACTCTGTTAGAAACATGACCATTGATGTATCTTCTGTTGACTCCATTATGGTAAAAGTGATAACCACTGTTATAGCCTACAAAACTCCAGGACTCCTGATTGTTTCCAATCACACTACAGTCATTCCTCTTCATTCTTTTGTACGCCACACCTATGAAAACCTTGTCACCATCCCACTTCAGCTCCCAGTAATAACGATATCCAGATAAGCCTTCTCTGCAGAGAACTTGGGGATGACAATCAAATCTGTCTGGATGGTCTTCATAATGCTGTTTCTTCAACACCCATGTCACCTTCCTGTTCCCCTCAGACAGTATCAGGTTTGGGTTTGCTGTATTTGGGTCCAGGATGAGATGACAGGCATCTGTAGACAAAAGGAGAGTATAATCAAACCATATCTTCATATAAAATGTTGTTTTGTAGGAACAGAACAAGTATTGATTAGTTACTATGTTACTATAGTTCTGAATATGCAGTTAATTAGGATTGAAGAGACTTACATTTCCTCAGCCCTGATTTCAGCCTGCACTCTCCACCATGATCCACACTGTAGGAGAAACAGGTTATTGACTGACAAAGACCTAATAAAGCAGTCAACATTTAAACCATATTGTTGTGTTCTGGTGCACTATCCAAGTTCATTACTAGAGACATACAGGTATTCTATCCTACCTACTGCATACAGAACGGAGTACAATTCATTACTAGAGACATACAGGTATTCTATCCTACCTACTGCATACAGAACAGAGTACAATTCATTACTAGAGACATACAGGTATTCTATCCTACCTACTGCATACAGAACGGACTACAATTCCAACAGGATATCAGAGATGCAGAAAAAGAGTATTCATGTGGTGATGATGTATCATCATGTTCTCATGTTACTGACCCTACTACACTACATATGACACAACTGCTGCTCACACTATTAGGACATCTATTCTGACTTACTTCAGCTTCATCAGTTTATATGTGGGATCCACCAGAGCAGCTGAAAGCAGTCCCCCTGCAGAGTCTCCTGGGTGATTGTAGCTCAGGTCCAGCTCTTTCAGGTGGGAGGGGTTTGACCTCAGAGCTGAAGACAGAGCAGCACAGCCCTCCTCTGTGACCAGACAGCCAGACAGCCTACAGAGAGACACAACAGCTGTCTAGGTTGGTGTACTGGTGTCAATCATCTTGTAGGACACCAATCCATTTGTCCATGACACAAACATTGTCATGAAACATCAGAATTTCAGAGTATTTATTTTACTAAGCTCAGTACAGCTTCTACCCCCAAGACATAAATTGATGACTGCTGAACAATTCATCAAATGTCCATCTGGACTATTTACAGTCTGGATCCTCCAGTCCAGCAGACAGCAGTGTAACTCAGCTCAGTACCGACCTGACTGAAACAGCTGTACTTACCCCAGTGTGTGTAGTTTACAGTCTGGATCCTCCAGTCCACCAGACAGCAGTGTAACTCCTGAGTCTTGTAGGTCATTGTCTCTCAGCTCCAGTTGTTTCAGTTGTGAGTTGGGTGAACTCAGGACTGAGGCCAGATCTGAACAGCAACCCTCTGTCAGACCACACTGACCTAGACTAGAGGGCAGAGGAGAACATGATTAACACATTTTCATACAGTTCTTGTTGTGTCAACATTTTATTTTATTGTTATTATTAAATGTTCATGTTGTTGCCCTTCATATTATGACCTAGGTTGGGGTTGTTTTGGATGAGGGGTGGGAGGAGGGGTTGTTTGGGATGAGGGGTGGGAGGAGGGGTTGTTTGGGATGAGGGGCGGGACGAGGGGTTGTTTGGGATGAGGGGTGGGAGGAGGGGTTGTTTGGGATGAGGGGCGGGACGAGGGGTTGTTTGGGATGAGGGTGGGAAGAGGGGTTGTTTGGGATGAGGGTGGGAGGAGGGCTTGTTTGGGATGAGGGTGGGAGGAGGGGTTGTTTGGGATGAGGGGCGGGATGAGGGGTTGTTTGGGATGAGGGGTGGGATGAGGGGTTGTTTGGGATGAGGGGCGGGATGAGGGGTTGTTTGGGATGAGGGGTGGGAGGAGGGGTTGTTTGGGATGAGGGGCGGGACGAGGGGTTGTTTGGGATGAGGGGCGGGATGAGGGGTTGATTGGGATGAGGGGCGGGATGAGGGGTTGATTGGGATGAGGGTGGGAGGAGGGCTTGTTTGGGATTAGGGTGGGAGGAGGGCTTGTTTGGGATGAGGGGCGGGAGGAGGGGTTGTTTGGGATGAGGGTGGGAGGAGGGGTTGTTTGGGATGAGGGTGGGAGGAGGGCTTGTTTGGGATGAGGGGCGGGAAGAGGGCTTGTTTGGGATGAGGGGCGGGAGGAGGGGTTGTTTGGGATGAGGGGCGGGATGAGGGGTTGTTTGGGATGAGGGGTGGGAGGAGGGGTTGTTTGGGATGAGGGACGGGAGGAGGGGTTGTTTGGGATGAGGGGCGGGATGAGGGGTTGGTTGGGATGAGGGGCGGGACGAGGGGTTGTTTGGGATGAGGGACGGGAGGAGGGGTTGTTTGGGATGAGGGGCGGGACGAGGGGTTGTTTGGGATGAGGGTAGGAGGAGGGCTTGTTTGGGATGAGGGTGAGTGGAGGGCTTGTTTGGGATGAGGGTAGGAGGAGGGCTTGTTTGGGATGAGGGTGAGTGGAGGGGTTGTTTGAGATGAGGGGCGGGACGAGGGCTTGTTTGGGATGAGGGGCGGGAGGACGGGTTGTTTGGGATGAGGGGTGGGAGGAGGGGTTGTTTGGGATGAGGGGCGGGACGAGGGGTTGTTTGGGATGAGGGGCGGGAGGACGGGTTGTTTGGGATGAGGGGTGGGAGGAGGGGTTGTTTGGGATGAGGGGCGGGACGAGGGGTTGTTTGGGATGAGGGGCGGGAGGAGGGGTTGTTTGGGATGAGGGTGGGACGAGGGGTTGTTTGGGACGAGGGGCGGGATGAGGGGTTGTTTGCGACGAGGGGCGGGACGAGGGGTTGTTTGGGACGAGGGGCGGGACGAGGGGTTGTTTAGGATGAGGGGCGGGAGGAGGGGTTGTTTAGGATGAGGGGCGGGACGAGGGGTTGTTTAAATATTTTATTTCTCAATGATTTTACTGTTGTTGAAGTGAGTCAATAAAAACAATTGTTCACATAAAACACACACATAATAACTCATACTGAAGAAATGTAACTGTCTGCATGTAAGAGAACCATTAAAGAACCATTTTTAGTTCCAGGTAAAACCCTGTTTGTAACAGGCATTATGCTTCAGCATGGAACCAGAAAGAGTTCTACCTGGAACCAGAAAGAGTTCTACCTGGAGCAAGAAAGAGTTCTACCTGGAACCTGAAAGAGTTCTACCTGGATCCAGAAAGAGTTCTACCTGGAACCTGAAAGAGTTCTACCTGGATCCAGAAAGAGTTCTACCTGGAACAAGAAAGAGTTCTACCTGGAACCTGAAAGAGTTCTACCTGGATCCAGAAAGAGTTCTACCTGGATCCAGAAAGAGTTCTACCTGGAACAAGAAAGAGTTCTACCTGGAACCTGAAAGAGTTCTACCTGGATCCAGAAAGAGTTCTACCTGGATCCAGAAAGAGTTCTACCTGGAACCAGAAAGAGTTCTACCTGGAGCCAGAAAGTTCTACCTGGAACCCAAAAGTGGTTCTCCTATGGGAACAACTGAATAACCCTTTTGGAACCCTTTTGTCTATGAGTGTACTGAAGAAAGTTAACTCACACAAGTGTCTCTATGTTGCAGAGTGGACTGGTTAGTCTAACATAGAGCAGCTCCACTCCTCTGTCTCCCAGGTCATTGTTGCTGAGGTCCAGTTCTCTCAGGGGGGAGTTTGGTGTCTGCAGAGCTGAGGCCAGAGTCCCACAGGATTTATATGTGAGTTTACAGCAAGCTAGTCTGAGGAGAGGATATATTGTGATACACTGTTAAATATGCAACGCTTTAAGAATAATGAGATACATTAAGACATTAACAAAAGGACACATGATTTACCAATGTTAAAAACATACTATCTCACTAAAGATATTTAACCTTAACCTCAGTTTAATATATTTATCACATTTGATGTATGTTTCTGCATATTTACCAAGATGTTCAAATAATGTTAAAAACCTAATAACACAAAGTAGCTACAAATATATAAACAATATGAAGACAGGCAGGTAGCCTGGTGGTTTGAGTGTTGGGCCAGTAACCGACAGGTTGGTGGCTCGAATCCCCAAGCTGACAAGGTAAAAGTATGTCGTTCTGCCCCTGAACAAGGCAGTTAACCCACTGTTCCTCGGTAGGCCGTCATTGTAAATAAGAATTTGTTCTTAACTGACTTGCCTAGTTAAATAAAAGTTCAATTAAAAAAACACAGTGGATACTGAAGATATTTAACTTACACTAGTGTCTGTATGTTGCAGAGTGGACTGGTTAGTCCAAGCAGCTCCACTCCTCTGTCTTTCAGGTCATTGTAGCTGAGGTCCAGTTCTCTCAGGGGGGAGTTTGGTGTCTGCAAAGCTGAAGCCAGAGTTGAACAGGATTCATATGCGAGTTCACAGCCATCCAGTCTGGAGAGAGGAGACAATCTGTTAGATATACAAATCCTTCATTATAATGATACTGTAAACATCAACTCAAAAACAGAACTTACAGTGCTCTCTTGCAGGTTTTCACTACCGGCAGCAACCTCTGATAACCTTTCTCTGATGTGTTGTATGTCTTCAGGTCAAACTCCTCCAGCACCTCCTCTGACATCAGTAACAGGTAGACCAGGGCTGAACATTGGTCAGGTTTTAGCTCTGTTTTTGAAAGAGTTCCTGATCGCATGGAGGTCTGCATGTCTTCAACTAGAGAGTTGGCACCAAGTTCATTCAGACAGTGGAACAAGTTGATGACCCTTTCTGGTGAGGATTCGTACTTGATCTTGTCTGAAAGGTACCTGACTGTTCTCTTAACTGTTTCCTCATTGGTCTGTGTTGTACTTCCTGTCTGTGTCAGAAGGCCTCGTAACAGATTCTGATTGGACTCCAGTGAGAGACCCAGAAGGAAGCGGAGGAACAGGTCCAGGTGTCCATTCTCACTCTTCAAGGCCTGGTCCACTGCGCTCCTGTGTAAGTCAGACAACTGGATTGACTCCTTCTCTTCATCATCACTAGTGGGGGAGAAAACATTTTCCTTCTTGTCCAGACATGATTCTAAAGCATGCACTGCTGCTAGAAACTCCTGAATGCTCAGATGCACAAAGCTGTAGACCTTGTCTTGGTACAGCCCAGATTCTTCTTTAAAGATCTCTGTACACAATGCTGAGTACTCGGATGCCTCTGTGACATCAAGGCCACACTCTCTCAGGTCCTCCTCATAGAAGATCAGGTTGCCCTTCTGCAGCTGTTGGAAAGCCAGCTTTGCCATTTTCAGGATCATCTCTTTGTCTGACTGAGACAGTTCCTTTGGGTTTGTCTCTGTGGCTTTGTTGTACTTCTTGTTCTTCACAATGATTTGGATGAGAATGAAATGTGAGTACATGTGGGTCAGAGTTGTGGGGAGATCATCCTTCTCTGCCTCTTTCAGCATCATCTCAAGGACAGTGGCTGATATCCAACAGAATATTGGAATGTGGCACATGATGTGGAGGCTCCTTGAGTCCTCTATGTGTTTGATGATTTCATTGGACAGATTCTGATCTGTGATCTTCTTCCTGAAGTATTCCTCCTTCTGTGGATCATTGAACCCTCGTACCTCTATCACCTGGTCAACGCACTCAGGAGGGATCTTATTGGCTGCTGCAGGTCGTGTGGTTATCCAGAGGAGAGCAGAGGGAAGCAGATTCCCCTTGATGAGGTTTGTCAGTAGCACGGCCACTGAGGTTGGCTTCGTGACATCACAGCACTTCTCAATGTTTATGAAGTCTAGAGGAAGTCGACACTCATCCAGACCATCAAAAATGAAAACAGTTTTGGTTTCACCATCTTCAATGCTGTCAATCTCTTTCAGCTCTGAGAAGTAGTGGGAAAGAAGTTGCATCAGACTGTATTGGTCCTTTTTCAGGTTCAGATCACGGAAAGGAAGAGGAAACATGAAATGAACGTCCTGATTTGCTTTTCCCTCTGCCCAGTCAAGGATGACCTTCTGCACAGAGACTGTTTTTCCAATGCCAGCGATTCCTTTTGTCAGCACAGTTCTGATAGGTTTGTCTTGTCCAGGTAAAGGCTTGAAGATGTCGTTGCATTTGATTGGTGTCTCTTGTGTGGTTTGTTTCTTGGATGCCATCTCTATCTGTCTAACCTCATGTTCATTATTGAGCCCTCCACTTCCACCCTCTGTGATGTAGAGCTTTGTGTAGATGTCGTTTAACAGACTTTGGTTTCCATGGTGTCCAATTCCTTCAGATATGTGTTGATACTTGTGTTTCAGTTTAGCCTTAATGTCTTGTTGGACTGTCAGCAGAGTTTGACCTGTAGGAAAACAATGAGAGTTTGAACTCTTAAGTTCATGTGTGTGTGTGTGTGTGTGTGTGTGTGTGTGTGTGTGTGTGTGTGTGTGTGTGTGTGTGTGTGTGTGTGTGTGTGTGTGTGTGTGTGTGTGTGTGTGTGTGTGTGTGTGTGTGTGTGTGTGTGAACCCTACTTTGTAATATTGTATGAAACACAGTCTTACTTCTTCTGTCCAGAAGGTTGTGTGTGATCTTTAATGCATCCTCACTGTCCAAACTCTCCACTTCCTTATTGTCATCTGGTAATGGTTCCTGGCTGAAAGCAGTTGTCTGATCACTCTTCATTGATAGCAGGCTGGTTGTAGGTGACTCTGCTCTGGGCTTCTGGACACTGAACAAAACAGGGAGACAGATCACCTCATCAATACCTCATCAATACCTCATCTACATCATTATAATCAGTATAATGAACCTTCTACTGTATAAGTCCTGATGTTTCTTTACAAAGCTCAAACAGAAATTTGCATCCTATAGCACAAACTCCAAAAAGTTCTGGGACACTGTAAAGTCCATGGAGAATTAGAGCACCTCCTCCCAGCTGCCCACTGCACTGAAGATAGGAAACACTGTCACCACCGATAAATCCACGATAATCGAGAATTTCAAAAAGCATTTTTCTACGGCTGGCCATGCTTTCCACACCTGGCTACCCCTACCCCGGTCAACAGCTCTGCACCCCCCACAGCAACTTGCCCAAGCCTCCCCCATTTCTCCTTCACCTAAATCCAGATAGCTAATGTTCTGAAAGATCTGCAAAATCTGGACCCCTACAAATCAGCTGGGCTAGACAATCTGGACCATCTCTTTCCAAAATTTTCAGCCGCAATTGATGCAACCTATATTACTACCCTGTTCAACCTCTCTTTCGTATTGTCTGAGATCCCCAAAGATTGGAAAGCTGCCGCGGTCATCCTCCTCTTCAAAGGGGGAGACACGCTAGACCCAAACTGCTACAGACCTATATCCATCCTACCCTGCCTTTCTAAGGTCTTCGAAAGCCAAGTTAACAAACAGATCACCGACCATTTCGAATCCCACCGTACCTTCTCCGCTATGCAATCTGGTATCCGAGCTGGTCATGGGTGCACCTCAGCCACGCTCAAGGTCCTAAACGATATCATAACCGCCATCGATAAAAGACAATACTGTGCAGCCGTATTCATCGACCTGGCCGAGGCATTCGACTCTGTCAATCACTTCATTCTTATCGGCAGACTCAACAGCCTTTGTTTCTCAAATGACTGCCTCGCCTGGTTCACCAACTACTTCTCAGACTGAGTTCAGTGTGTCAAATCAGAGGGCCTGTTGTCCGGACCTCTGGCAGTCTCTATGGGGGTGCCACAAGGTTCAAATTTAGGGCCGACTCTTTTCTCTGTGTACATCAATGATGTCGCTCTTGCTGCTGGTCCTTCCGTGGCCTCCAACTGCTCTTAAATGCAAGTCAAACTAAATGCATGCTCTTTAACCGAACGCTGCCCACACCTGCCCGCCCATCTAGCATCACTACTCTGGACAGTTCTGACTTAGAATATGTGGACAACTACAAATACCTAGGTGTCTGGTTAAACTATAAACTCTCCTTCCAGACTAACATTAAGCATCTCCAATCCAAAATTAAATCTAGAATCGGCTTCTTATTTCGCAACAAAGCATCCTTCACTCATGCTGCCAAACATACCATCGTAAAACTTACTATCCTACCGATCCTTGACTTCGGTGATGTCATTTACAAAATAGCCTCCAACACTCTACTCAGCAAATTGGATGCAGTCTATCACAGTGCCATCCGTTTTGTCACCAAAGCCCCATATACTACCCACCACTGCGACCTGTATGCTCTCGTTGGCTGACCCTCGTTTCATATTCGTCGCAAAACCCACCGGCTCCAGGTCATCTATAAGTCTTTGCTAGGTAAACCTCCACCTTATCTCAGCTCACTGGTCACCATAGCAACACCCACCCGTAGCACTCGCTCCAGCAGGTATATTTCGCTGGTCACCCTCAAAGCCAACTCCTCCTTTGGCCGCCTTTCCTTCCATTTCTCTGCTGCCAATGACTGGAACGAATTGCAAAAATCACTGAAGCTGGAGACTCATATATCCCTCATTAACCTTAAGCATCAGCTGTCAGAGCAGCTTACAGATCACTGCACCTGTACACAGCCCATCTGTAAATAGCCCACCCGACTACCTCATCCCCATATTGTTATTTATTTATTTTGCTCTTTTGCACCCCAGTATCTCTACTTGTACATTTATCTTCTACACGTCCATCACTCCAGTGTTTAATTGCTAAATTGTAATTATTTCGCCACTATGGCCTATTTATTGCCTTACCTCCCTAATCTTACTTCATTTGCACACACTGTATATAGACTTTGCTATTATGGTTATTGATTGTACATTTGTTTATTCCATGTGTAACTCTGTGTTGTTGTTTGTGTTGAACTGCTTTGCTTTATCTTGGCCAGGTCGCAGTTGTAAATGAGAACTTGTTCTCAACTGGCCTACCTGGTTAAATAAAGGTGAAATCTTTTTATTTTTTTATTTAAGCTACAGTCTGCAATTGGTAAATCAATTTTTGGCCTTTTGAATTAATGATCTAGACCATTTGATGTAATTTGGGAACACTTTTCTCTTTAAATAACTATATTTACAATTGATCTCTCTTACCTCTTAGAACTGGTGTCTTGAGGAAGACTCTTTTTAGAGGCTGTGGCCCCCTCCTCTTGGTCGGAATACTTCCTTTTAGAGGCAGTGCCTCTCTCCTCGTGCTGCCCAGACAGACTCATTTTAGAGGCAGTGGTCCCCTCCTCTCTCTCCCCAGAGAGACTCATTTCAGAGGCAGTGGTCCCCTCCTCTCTCTCCCCAGAGAGACTCGTTTTAGAGGCAGTGGTCTCCTCCTCTCTCTCTCCAGAGATACTCATTTTAGATGTAAGTCACAGCTCACTCAGCTACAATATGAAATAAGAGATAAACAGTCAATATTTCTGAACATTGTTGCAAGTACCATTAACAATGACAAGACTTTTACTGTCCATGGTCACAGAGTTCTCACAACGACGTCACCTGCACCTGAAATTACCTTGATAACTGCATTTGTCAGTTATTTATTTATTTATTTATTTCACCTTTATTTAACCAGGTAGGCAAATTGAGAACACGTTCTCATTTACAATTGCGACCTGGCCAAGATAAAGCAAAGCAGTTCGACACATACAACAACACATAGTTACACATGGAGTAAAACAAACATACAGTCAATAATACAGTGAAAAATAAGTCTATATACAATGTGAGCAAGTGAGGTGAGATAAGGGAGGTGAAGGCAAACAAAATATATAAAATATATATATAAATAAATAAAAATATAAAAAAGGCCATGGTGGCGAAGTAAATACAATATAGCAAGTAAAAAAAAACACTGGAATGGTTGGTTTGCAGTGGAAGAAAGTGTAAAGTAGAGATAGAAATAATGGGGTGCAAAGGAGCAAAATAAATAAATAAATACAGTAGGTAAAGAGGTAGTTGTTTGGGCTAAATTATAGATGGGCTATGTACAGGTGCAGTAATCTATGAGCTGCTCTGACAGCTGGTGCTTAAAGCTAGTGAGGGAGATAAGTGTTTCCAGTTTCAGAGATTTTTGTAGTTCGTTCCAGTCATTGGCAGCAGAGAACTGGAAGGAGAGGCGGCCAAAGGAAGAATTGGTTTTGGGGGTGACCAGAGAGATATACCTGCTGGAGCGCGTGCTACAGGTAGGTGCTGCTATGGTGACCAGCGAGCTGAGATAAGGGGGGACTTTACCTAGCAGGGTCTTGTAGATGACCTGGAGCCAGTGGGTTTGGCGACGAGTATGAAGCGAGGGCCAGCCAACGAGAGTGTACAGGTCGCAGTGGTGGGTAGTATATGGGGCTTTGGTGACAAAACGGATGGCACTGTGATAGACTGCATCCAATTTATTGAGTAGGGTTTTGGAGGCTATTTTGTAAATGACATCACCGAAGTCGAGGATTGGTAGGATGGTCAGTTTTACAAGGGTATGTTTGGCAGCATGAGTGAAGGATGCTTTGTTGCGGAATAAGAAGCCAATTCTAGATTTAACTTTGGATTGGAGATGTTTGATGTGAGTCTGGAAGGAGAGTTTACAGTCTAACCAGACACCTAGGTATTTGTAGTTGTCCACATATTCTAAGTTAAAAACATCCTAAAGATTGATTCTATACATCGTTTGACATGTTTCTATGAACTGTAATATGACTTTTCGTCTGAACTTTCGCATGGACTTGCCCGTGCGTCGTGAGTTTGGATTGTGTACTGAACGCGCAAACAAAAAGGAGGTATTGGACATAAATGATGGACTTTTTTGGAACAAATCACACATTTATTGTGTAACTGGGATTCCTGGGAGTGCATTCTGATGAAGATCATCAAAGGTAAGTGAATATTTATAATGCTACTTCTGAAATCTATTTTTTTTTTTAGCTCGACATTAAATTCATTCATCAATTATACTGATAGAGCAGCCTGCTATGGTGCAGGCAAGCTATTTAAATGCATTGGACAGTGTAGGGCGCAAGATGCGACTGAAATTTTGCACGTGGGAAAGAGTGAGAGAGGTTGGATGAGGAGGCTTGACATCTTGTTGTTATGACATGTATTATTTGAATTAGGCCCACACAATTATTCCTAAACTGGACCGGAAGGAACTTTGAATGTCTTTGAATTTCAGAGAGATGGCTTAACTAATGTTTGACCAACACTAGCTAGCTAAATTAGTTAGCTACAGTAGCTAACAAGCTTCTGTGTGCAGAGCAACACCAGAATTAAAATAAAAACACGTCTTACCTTTTTGTAGTTAATAAATCCAATGTGAAACTTAATAACCGTATCCTTAACTTGCATTGGAAAAGTTAATCCATTCTCCTCTAATGAATCCTGTCCCTAATTTCTGAATCACGCTAAAGTAGATTTTGCACACTGGCAAAGATTTTCAGTTGGCAGGCAGACACTGGAATAAGATTCTGAGTGACAGAGTGAGGGTTTTGCATAGTCGCTATGTTGCGTTTTTTGTGTAACTGGGGTAAAAAATGCCCGGAAAGCAAAATAAAATTATTAACAGCTTTTAACTGCTTTTAAAATAACGGTTCTGTTCTGGAGCAGTTTACATTTAGTTCTGATTCTGTTCGTCAAATTTCTTTATTTATTGTTCCCTGAACCAGTTCCAACCCATGGTAACAACAAAATGTAATTTGTAAACAAGCACAACTGGTAATAACTACCTTCCCACTTGGTTATGAACACAGCATCATGTCCGACGTCCACCAGATGCATATGAGGTTTTGTTTTGCTGGATGTCTAGCCTCATTTTCCATACTTGACACACATGTGCTTTGCTTTTCAACTCGTGTGGGAGTGAATGCTACATTTAGGGACAGACATAAAAGTGTACATTAGAATATAAACAGGAGAAGGCAGACGTGAGTGCATTTGCCATTCTGGTAAATACAGGAAACCAAAGATTAGCAGATGGCCAAAGTCATACGTGCTTTAAAGTGCATGTATGGAAAAAGCAGGACACCATTATGAAGATAAAATTGACAGGAACGGCCATAAGTGCTTAGGGTAAAGGCCATAAGTGCTTAGGGCAAGATAGACATATATTAATTTTAGGGGACAAGGGGGTCCTGCCCCCATTATAATCTAATCAAGAGCGGATACAGGCGTTATTGGGGGTAGACAAGCAGGAAGCCTGAAATGAAGGATAATGGTGGCAGATGACCATAGGAGAAGTAATTTAATTAATGTATGTAATGATCTCATGTGTGTGGATGTGTATAAAGAGCGAACCAGTGCTCTGGGAAGGGGTGGGATCCGCGGATCGTTCCGGCTTGTGATACATTGTATTAAAAGTCTATTTGATTTCACAAGTTCTTGTAAGTGTTATGGTTTGAACCGATTTTCCACGACATATTTGGCGAGCTTGCCAGGAGGGACAGGGACTGAGGAATGGCGTTCAGGGCTGGTGATAGTTTCTTTGGACAATCTTGCAAACAATATGGCCACAGCTATAAAAAGGTAAGCTTGTCTTACATAGTTGAAATGTTTGTATGGATTGCTTCAGAGATCCTGTCTCAGCGAGAAGGGCGCCACGTAAGTCTCTCTTTCAAATTTCCTAAAAAGAAACCAGTAAATACTAAAGAACTTTTGAATTCAATGAATTTGCATGTATGTGTAATTTGGGGAATTGTATTAAATATAAATGTATGCGCATGTATAGAGACTGAGTGAATAGGCGCTGTGAACTTTGCTTGTGTTGGGTGTTTAGCGGAGCGGGCATGCATGCACTCGTTCTGATCAGACCGTTCGAATGTGTAGCTTAAATGATGCGGTTGTTTGCGCCATCTGGCTGAGATGGCTGGCTATAATGTGGGACAGCCCATACGGTCAAAACAGATAATGTAGGTAGAAAATCCTGTAATACCTCTTCAATAAAATTAGTAGAAGGAACGCTTGGACAGGTTACTTATGGATGCGGCTCTAAAAAGAGAGAGCTGCATAAATAAGTAGTTAGGAAGCCACGATACCGCCCTTTAAAAAGGAACATTTTTTAAAGGGGTCTGCTTGGGTGGGATATTCACGGCAGGATGGTCTGTGGGTGAATATTTAGGACGCAGGGAGAACGCTGGCCTGATTGTGCGGGGTTCAACTGCAAAAGAAATCCTGCGGATAAGAAACGCTCCGTCTAGCTAAACGGGGGGTTGAAAATCGGTAGGTCGCGCCACGATATTGCTCTAATATGGAATAGAGATCAGTATTGGGTGGGTGAATAGGATATGAAGACAGGCTGGCCCGATTAGGTAGTAGTCTCGTCATATCGTAAAAATCCCATAAGTATAATTCCGGTTTATGTTGAGGAAGTGGATTAAATTAGTAGGAATAACTCTGGGTCGTTTTTAGGTAAAAACGAAGGGTGTGCGTGAATAAATGAATGACAATTATTTGTGATGAATGAGCAGATTAGGAAAATAGTGTGTGTCTGTGACCAACTGCTGGTAGGAAGAGGAAAGCGCAAGCCTCTCTGACAGTTAACTGAGTGTAATTTGAGAAGGAGAGTGCATTTAACTCTCACAGGGAAGAGGAACAAAATCGAAAAATATTGGGCAAAATAAGTTATAAATAACGATAAAAATTGACGTGATAATGTGTTAAAAGAGCATTGTAAAAATACAATAGGTGTTAAAGGGGTATTAAACTGAGGCACGAATAGTATATAAAAGGAAAGAACGTTTAAAATAAACTGAAATTATACTATAAGGTTAAAATAAATATTATACTATGAGGTTAAAATAAATCTAGGCTGTCTAGAATGACAAAAAATACACTAGAAAAAGCAGCGATCAGCCGCTCTGTACCAACAGAGACTGCAGTCTAAAAATAGCCTGAAGGACAGAGAGGGGTGTAAAAAATACTGAGGCTTGTTTCACTAAAACCATGAATCAGGAATTAAACAGTAAAATAGGCTAAAAGACAATGTTGCAAGCTGATAAGAAAGTGTAGACATTATAACTAGCTAAATTATAAGGAAAAATGTATTAAATTGGATTTAATACACTGAATAAAGTTAAAGTGATAAAATAAGCAAATTAATAAAATGAATAAATAATGATATCTGTAAAGGGAAGAACACAGTGATATTTGAAGTACAGTACTAGAATAAGACATTAAGTCATCTGTAGTATTCAGAAATAATGTCTGTACTATATAGAGTAGGCTTAGATAGGAGAAATTAAGTGATGTGACAAATGAATTATAATCTGGGAAAGGGGATTAGCTCTACCTTGGAAAAATAGTAAATAAAAGGTGTATAACAGAAGTGGAGTATTTAGGAAAAGTAAATAAATAAATAAATAGTGGCATGAAACAAAAGGACTGTTTCTCCCTAGCATAGAGAGATGAGGGATTTAAAAAAGCCATGGAGTCACTGAAAGAAGCGCACATTAGTTCTACCGAATTCGGATTGAATATGAAAAAACTGGATAATGGAGGACGCTATTACCCGGTAAACAGGATAAATAGAATAAGGGAGGCACAGACGCATGGGACCAAAATGTGAAGCTCGATTTGCAGGCGTTCTGATGTCAACATTCTATCATCAGAAAATACATTAAAATGAAGTACAAATGTGGTTCCTCTCGTCCTCGCAGACGTGCGGGTGATTAGCAGAACTATTGACAATATCTAAGAACCAATAAGAAAATAGCTCTCTGTTTTGCATATGGTGATATCGCGTATGGGGAAAATAAGTGTACGGTGACACTGTCATTCTCTGAAAACTGTTAAGACGCTTATAGAATAAAAACTATGTATAAGTAATGCTATTGGTTTGCTGATTAAAAGGTAACATTGTGAATATTAACGATATGTATACTTTCTTTTCCAGAAAAAAAGGGTTTAATCTTCTCTGGTCAAAATGTCATTGGAGACTGCATTACTGTGGAAAGCAGTTAGTTAAAGTCAGCCGCTTTAAAAATAAAAATATCTGGATAAGGCTAAAAAATGGAGTTCTGGATAAGTGAGTCCAGTCCCTTTGTGTTATTGGCCTATGGTTCACTAGTAAGTACACCATGTACCGGGAATGAATATGCATTAGTGGATTTATTGGAAGGTTTTTTTCCAATTCAGTTTCAAATTGGATATGCAGAAGGAAGAAGGATGGAAATGTTTTTTGAAAAATGTATTTAAGTTGTTTCTAAAGAAAGGGGAGTGGAAACATTTTAATGGTGTCAAAATGCCCTGAATCCTAAGAATTTCCCGTGAAAGACTGATCACCTTCACTAGAAATTGTTGGAACAGGTGGGATTTAATTATAAAATGATTAAGAAACACCAGACTATTCAAAGTGTATAATTACTTTGAAAATCTATTATGTCCCTGGGAAAATTATGAAGAGTTGTAATCTTAAATTGACTAAAGTTATCATGGAAGGTGACGTCAGAATGCTTTAAGGCATGGGAGAGAATATCACCACAACAAGTGGGTGTGGAGCTCAAACCCACCCTAACCGACTGAATAGTGAGGGACAACTGTGTCTGATGACCTGTGAACTGTATCTAAAAATAGACATGCTGAAATTATATTTGCTGGAATAATGACTAAAAGGAATTGGGGTACTGACCTTGTATTACCAGGCCACTCATGAGAGAGAAACTGAGACAAAAGGGCTATTTGGAAGATAGATATTACTGGTAATGAAAGTGTTTAGTATAAATGTTAATTCTTAAAGGGATGATGTGTATTGAATAGATAAGGTCAAATTTGAGTTAAAGTAAACACTAAGGACTGTTGTCCTGAATATTGGGTTGGAAAATGTATTTAAAAAAGAACGGTTTAGTTATTTGGATATAGAACTGTTTAAATTTAATAGGCCTAGGGAAGCTCTGGAAACTAATCCTGAGACAAGGTGGTTGACAAAACTTACAGAATATTAGATTAAAGGTTTTTTGTTTCTTTTGTTTTATAATGTCATTGGAATTGTAATGATAAAATGTAATAATATAATTGAATAAAAAGGTAGTCTGTTGTGCGATGATACCCAAGGATGAAGAAGAAAGAGACCAACAATAACATTGGCATAGAATGAAACGGATGGACGTTTTCCCCAGGTTTAATTACATTACAAATAGTGGTAATTTATTGCAAATGAGCAGTTATTATAATTTATTTTTCTCTTTTTCTCGTTTGGTCAATTTATTTTTGTTTTGAGAAACATAAGGTTGTGTATATGTTCCTGAGGAGGGAATGATATCTATTTTGAATTGATTAAAATTGATTGGAGAATGTTTTAAGTATGTATCAAACAATGGCTGTTATGGGTTAGAAAAACTGTGACTACATTGGGGATATGAGGGGACTCATAAATGAAGGTTATGGTAGTGAAGGGGTGTTATTTCTAGAAACTATGTATATTTTTAGAGGAGATAACTCACAGAAAAGGAAAGATAGCTGGCTGTGTAAAATATAGGGACAATTCTAAAGCAAATAGAACAATTCACATACCTAAATTATGGTAAAAGTAATAAGTGGTGGCATTTGGAACACTAGAGCAAAAGTTTAAGAAACTTATGACTTAGTTTTGTGAGGATTGGATATTCTTCCAATTGGAAGACACTTGACTGATTACATGTTATTTTACAGCAGTTGCTGTAGGGACCATCATTTGACTATCATTATGAATATTTCTGTGGCAGGAGGCCAGGTATTTGAGGCAGAATGTTTACATAGGGCTGTTATTAAAAAATTAAGAATTAGTGATCTTGCTATGAGAAGAAAGTCTGTTGTCAGGAAATAACCCATGTGTTAGTGTGTATGTCCTCAGGAAAAAACAGCCAGAAATGGAAGGGCTTGGGCTGAATTCTGGAGACTGAGTGTACATCAAGATACACCAGGCTGGGGGTATACTTCTTACAGCACTGCAGTGGTAAAGATCTTCATGTCTCTCTTTGGTGGGTGCATAAGTCTCACGAGAAGTGAGGTCCAGCTGAATAATGGGTGAGCTTGAAAACACCATGACAGAGGACGTGGAACCAGAGAGAGAGAGAGAGAGAGAGAGAGAGAAAGACTAGATTCCACTATAGACATACTGGGTTGAGTTTGGGGGCTACTTGTTTTATTTTTAATGCATCATGTGATAAATAATAGATTTTAGGATATTGTACTCTAAACAAACATGTTAAAGGAATTGATGTGAAAGCATATACAGTGTTGAATTACTTCAAGAAGAGATAATGTTGATTAAGGTTATGCACATGATTATCAGTTGAAATGGAGCAGATGGGAAACTAAGTAAAAAATGACATGATTTGGGAACACCTCTCAGAACCTGGTGCCGAAAGGGGAAGACTGGGTGGAAGCATGAGGAAGCTTTTTAGGGCTTTTATTTTTGTGGAGTCCAGCAGAAAAGTATCCTGGAGGCATAGTCAGGTGAAGAGAGAGTGGGAATTGTCATGGTCTCAGATTTCAGTTTTCATGAATATATTTATGCATAACACATAACATGGTCAATACTGTTATGTTTTGTATGTTGTTTTCCAAGTCTTATGTTTAGGAAACCAGAAGGATAGGGGTTCGCCAGCTTCAGCTGGAATGTCAGTTTGTTGTGTGATGAGTGATGGAAGTAAGAGGATGTATGGTGCAATCATAGAACAGAGGCCATAAGTCTCTAAGTCTGAATGCCTCACAGAAAGAAGGCAGAAACCTGAACCAGGACGAGAGGTTCCGCGTCTGATGATCCAAGGGGACCAGAAGGACCTCTCCCAGTGATACCAGGAGATCTAGTCCACGTCGAGTGTTCCGGAGGAAGTGGGATCAACCGAGGAGAGAAGGACCCTATGAGGTGGCCAAAGCAACAAGAACGGCCGTCCAAGTGAAAGGAAGCCAGACGTGGTACCATCTGAACCACTGCACCTGAGTCCCAACAGAGAGAAGGACACAACCATATAGAGATGAGGACACAGAGGTTGCTGATTCACCAAGAGGGAGCCCGGAGGGAGCAGGAGCAGCGGGAAAGATTGAGACGCCAGGGAGGAGCCAAGAAAACAGCAAATCAAGTGAAAGCCAAAATGCGACAGGTGCACCGACTAATGCACCCAGAAGAGGAGGAGAGGCCTCACAAGGAACAGAATGAGAACATCTCTTCCCTAAAATTGAAACCCTTCCAGATGGAAGCTAAGTCCGGCCTGAGGAGGGAGCCTCAGGTGAAGAAAGTGGAGGAAAAGTCCCGCAAGCTGAAGAAAATGGGGATTTCCCCACAATTGACTTTTCAGCTCTTGAATGGTCTCCTTTACAAACAATTGAAGTTAGAACAACAAAAGAATAATGACATTGACATAACAGAAGTAACAGTGAATGCTAGTATAGAAACAACAGACTCACACACAATCAAGATGTATGGTGGAAACAGGAAGAGAAGAGAGGAACCAGCCGAACAATCCAAAAAGACTGACAAGGTTAGAATCTCTGTTCCACCTCAACTCATAACAGAAGCAGGAGAACTGAAGTCTATCTCAATAATAAGGATCAAACCCTTACCGGAGATTGCACTCTGTGGATGGACACATCACCAAACAAAGGGAGAAGTCGTTTGGGACCCGAAAGGATGTGACCTGACATTAATCAAAGAAAAAGACGAGTGGGTGCTCATCATGGACAAGAACAACAGTGACCGAAGGGAGTAGCAACACGGTCATTAAGATTGATCCTACCCCTGCACCTGAACAGGAAGAACCTGTGACAACGACAACAACAAGGGTGGCGGCTGCTGTGACGACCACAGTAGCTACCACTAAGATGACATCGACTGCCCTTACCAAGCAGACCACCGTACCCACAAAGCAACCTGAGACATCAGAGTCAGGAGAGTTTTTTACTGACATTTGGAACTTTCTGATAAACTCTAATGATCTACCTCAAGATAAGAACATTGTAAAAGCGACAGAACTAGATGTATCAGAATTAGAACCACTCAAGGACAGCACACGAGAAGAAGTAGTGAAGAACGAGTGGTACGAATGGGCTAAGTATATGGCAAACAAACACAGAACGGACAATTGTATTTTGTGTAGAAAATCACCTTTGTCTGATCTTTTAATAGTCTCTGAACCGGCATCATTTAAAAACTGTGTAAGTTGGAAAAATGACCATTGTACCAATAGAAAGTATTCTATTCCCTTGTGTGACATAGAATGTAGGATTGCTCTGGGTAAGCACTAGGGGTAAAAATATGTTGAATGAGACCATGCTGGGAGACAATGATTGTGCTGCCTATAACATTAGAACTGAATTAAATGGACCTCAATTAGACAGAGGTACCGTGGTTAAAAGAAAATATGAATGTTTTTACAGACACCACACCGAAGGAATTGACGTAGGAAACACCACTGTAGAATGTGATACTATTTGGGTGTTAGAGAATGTGGGAGTTCGTAAAAGTAATGATAAAGGGTTGATTATGAATAGAAAAGGGTTGTGTAGTCACATAACTCAGGTTGCGCCATCTCTTACTATGTTGACAAATCAAGACAGAGGTATTGCTGATAGTTTCTGGATGTGTGGAAAAAACTAACTGTTGAATGTATTGCCTGATGGATGGATTGGTCTTTGTGCCTTAGTTAGAGCAATTAAATAGGTTACTATTATTAAATCACCCCATGATGACTATGTTAAGCCTAGAGTTAAAAGGGCTTATGAGAAGGATCCTGAGGTATACCTTGATGCAATTGGACAGCCTAGAGGTGTACCTCGGGGATTTCAAGGCCAGAGAGGAGGTTAAATCAGGATTTGAATCTATATTCTTGTGGATAACACCAAATAAGAACTTAGAGTGGATTCATTAACTATACTGACTCGGCTCTAACGGCGTTGGGGGAACAGGTACAGGCTACCAGTAAAATGACTTGGCAAAATAGACAGGCTCTCAATTAGCTCTTAGCGGAGAAGGGTGGAGTTTGTGTCATGTTTGGGGATGACTGTTGCACCTTTATTCCCAATATTGCTATGGCCAAACTCAAAGGATTATGAGCAGAAGTAAAGGGTAATTCTGGTTTAGACTCTCGTGTATGGGATTGGTTGGACCTAGCATTAGGAAAGTGGGGAGCCATGTTTGCTAGGATGGCCATCATGTTGGGAGGAGGGTTATTGGCTCTGGGTATTGCATTTTGTTGTGTTATACCCCTGGTAAAGTCAATTGTGGTTCAGACAACAGTTAAACAGATGTCTGTAAGGAGAGCTGACCCTCCTGTGGTGATTGATCCTATACCGGGAGGCCCAGGCAATTATACCAATAAGTATGGAAAGCATTGCAATGCGGTTGGAGGACCTCTTGACTGCCCCTTTGGTAACCCTGTCTCTATGAAGTGATTGGGGGGGGGGGGTGGTCATGCGTGTCACGGTCTCCCTGTATATGTTCAATTACCCAGTTCAGATGAATGTTTACTCATACATGTCCACAAAAAGTGTAATTTGCGTCACAATTTCAAGTGGTGTACAAAAATTCATGAGGATGGTCATAACCGTCACCCAGAACCTTTTTTCTGTGCAAAGTGTCAAAGAGGAGATTGTCTTATTTGTAAGGATGAGGACTGTGCTCCTAGATAATGGGGTTTTAGCATATCTATTTTGCCTAATGCTTTGTGTTCTTTGTAACCTCAGGCAAGGCTACATACTACATGCTCATGCTTCATCAAAATATAATGGTTGATTATAAGTGTTTTTTATTTTTAACTAGATCTTTCACTCCTATTTTATGTTATTAATTGGAGATGTTTGGTCTAGTTGGGTTTTGTAAGTGTATTATGTTTCAATTGGATCTTTTCTTCCTGTCTGTGTTTTTGATTGAGAGATGTTTGGTCCAGTTGACTTATATGCTTTATTCACATTTGGTCATTTTTGTTGTCCATCGTAGGTATTACCATTCACCATCCTGATGTCATGTTTGTTTAATTTATGGGGCTGATCAGCCCCAGAGGAGGGATTATGTGGGAGTGAATGATACATTTAGGGACAGACATAAAAGTGTACATTAGAATATAAACAGGAGAAGGCAGACGTGAGTGCATTTGCCATTCTGGTAAATACAGGAAACCAAAGATTAGCAGATGGCCAAAGTCATACGTGCTTTAAAGTGCATGTATGGAAAAAGCAGGACACCATTATGAAGATAAAATTGACAGGAACGGCCATAAGTGCTTAGGGTAAAGGCCATAAGTGCTTAGGGCAAGATAGACATATATTAATTTTAGGGGACAAGGGGGTCCTGCCCCCATTATAATCTAATCAAGAGCGGATACAGGCGTTATTGGGCGTAGACAAGCAGGAAGCCTGAAATGAAGGATAATGGTGGCAGATGACCATAGGAGAAGTAATTTAATTAATGTATGTAATGATCTCATGTGTGTGGATGTGTATAAAGAGCGAACCAGTGCTCTGGGAAGGGGTGGGATCCGCGGATCGTTCCGGCTTGTGATACATTGTATTAAAAGTCTATTTGATTTCACAAGTTCTTGTAAGTGTTATGGTTTGAACCGATTTTCCACGACACTCGCTAAAAGCTAGCTAGTTGGAGTCTGTGTGTACTTCCATTTGTACCACCGCACAGTAAAGCAATGCACAAGTTGAAAATATTGAATGCATGTAGTACACAGAACACACCGCAGCCTAGTGCGGCATCCCCAACGTAGCGTTGTGGAACGCAAAGAGTTTGATGCATCTGGTGGACGTGAGGCAAGTATGTTTGATTGAGCCTGAGCTGGAGTGTTTTCATTAGTGCACAGTGTAGAAAACCAAAGGAAAACGTTCTGCAACAAAAAAAACTTGAGTTTAAATTAGCCAAATTCAGGTAGGTCGCTCTCAGTTTTTGTCCGTTTACTGAAAAGGCTGCTTGAGTTCACCTGAGCTGCGATCAGAATATCTCGACCTGCTGGTGGGGTTTGCATTAAGACGAATTGTGTGTGCTGACAATCATTGAACCCACTGGCTCACGTTAAATCAAGTTTACCTGAAGTGAGCAAAATGGACCAGAAACCAGAAAGCTTTCTAAATCTAAAATGTTGACATTTTATTGAGCCCTACATTTAACTACCGGTGGATCATTTTCCTTTTGTTGCATGTCACTTTTACTTGGTCGATGTGAGGAGAGATACTTTTTTTTATTTTACTGTCCATGGTCACAAACAATCTGTTGTTTGATTTTAAAAGGGTCCCCCTAACAATAGCTAGTCTACCTGGTTGGATTCCCTGACTCCATAACACAAAAATAAAAATAAATTTCTAACAAACAGCTTTACAGTTTAAATTAAAAGACAGTAGTAGGCATGTAACAATTAGACATTACAGACAGTTAAAATGTCCGAAATGTATTTATTCCTAATTTATTTATTGAATTTCACCTTTATTTAACCAGGTAGGCTAGTTGAGAACAAGTTCTCATTTACAACTGCGACCTGGCCAAGATAAAGCAAAGCAGTGCGACACAAACAACAACATAGAGTTACACATGGAATAAACAAACAGACAGTCAATAACACAATAGAAAAAAGTATATATACAGTGTGTGCTTGCATTTAAGAGCAGTTGGAGACCATGGAAGGAGAGTTGTATGGCATTGAAGCTCATCTGGAGGTTAGTTAACCTGTTAGTGTGTAGGGGGCGCTATTTTCACTTTGGGAAAAAATCGTGCCCAAATGAAACAGCCTTGTACTCTGTTCTAGATCGTACAATACGCATATTATTATTACTATTGGATAGAAAACACTCTCAAGTTTCTAAAACTGTTTGAATTATATCTGTGAGTAAAACAGAACTCATTTAGCAGCAAACTTCCAGACAGGAAGTGAAAAATCTGAAAACGATGCTCTGTTCCAGGGCCTGCCTATTGAATTGCTTTATATTTATGGATATGCATGCACTGCATACGCCTTCCACTAGATGTCAACAGGCAGTGGAAGGTGGAATGGGGTGTCTAGCTTGATCTGAGGTCGAACAAGAGCTGTTGGAATGACGTGTCCACAACCTTTCTCTACCTAGGCGCGGGAAGCACCTCCCCATTGTCTTATGAAAAGCGTTCGGTATACACGGCTAATATCTCCGGCTTTGTTTTTATTTGATACATATTAGAAAAACATCACAAAGTAGGTTTTTTCAACCGAGTTTCATCAGTTTATTTAAAGTTTAATGGGACTTTTGGAGTTTTCCATTCTATGCGTCGAGAGGAGATGGACATCTTCGCGCCACATGGCTAGCTAAGGTTGCTAATTCGACAGGAGAGAAGGACATTCTAAAACCAAACAACGATTTATTCTGGACCTAGGACTCCTTGTACAAGATTCTGATGGAAGCTCAGCAAAAGTAACACAATTTATGATGTTATTTCGTATTTCTGTGGAAAATGTTTAGTCCTATTATCCGCACTTTTTGCGGGCGCTGTCTCGCTATAACGTAAGCTGTTTGTTATGGTAAAGTTATTTTTAAAAATCTAACACGGCAGTTGCATTAAGAACCAGTGTATCTTTCATTTGCCATACAACAAGTATTTTTATGTAAAGTTTATGATGAGTTATTTGGTCAGATTAGGTGAGTGTCAGAAATATATCCGGACATTCTGGGAAAAAGTTGCTACATTTTCCCAATGTATAACCACGGTTTTCAGCTCTAAATATGCAAATTTCCTGATGATGTTACATGATGTTATAAGACTGTCATCTGATGAAGTTGGTCAAGGTTAGTGATTTATTTATTTTATATTTATTGCTGGTTTTTGCTAAAGCTATCTTTGCGGTGAATAAATGTGGTTGTGTGTTTGGCTATTGTGGTAAGCTAATATATTTCTATATTGTGTTTTCACTGTAAAACACTTAAAAAATCGGAAATATTGGCTGGATTCACAATATGTTTATCTTTCATTTGCTGTACACCATGTATTTTTCATAAATGTTTTATGATGAGTATTTATGTATTTCACGTTGCTCTCTGTAATTATTCTGGCTGCTTTGGTGCTATTTGTGATTGTAGCTGCAATGTAAACCTATGATTTATACCTCAAATATGCACATTTATCGAACAAAACATAAATGTATTGTGTAACATGTTATAAGACTGTCATCTGATGAAGTTGTTTCTTGGTTAGTGACTAATTATATCTATATTTTGTCGGTTTTTTGAAAGCTACCTATGCTGTGGATAAATAGCGTTGTGTGTTTGGCTATTGTGGTGAGCTAACATAAATATATATTGAGTTTTCGCTGTAAAACATTTTAAAAATCGGACATGTTGGCTGGATTCACAAGATGTTTATCTTTCATTTGCCATATTGGACTTGTTAATGTGTGGAAGTTAAATATTTCTAAAAAATATTTTTTGAATTTCGCGCTCTGCGAAGGCAGCGGAATGTTGTGGGTGTTCCGCTAGCGGAACCCCGGGGCGAGAAAGGTTAACACAGTGTCCAAAGAAGGGCCAGAAGTATACAGAATGGTATCGTCTGCATAGAGGTGGATCAGAGAATCATCAGCAGAAAGAGCGACATCATTGATGTATACAGAGAAAATAGTCGGCACGAGAATTGAACCCTGTGGCACCCCCATAGAGACTGCTAGAGGTCCAGACAACAGGCCCTCCGATTTGACACACTGAACTCTGTCTGAGAAGTAGTTGGTAAACCAGGCGAGGCAGTCATTTGAGAAACCAAGGCTGTTGAGTCTGCCGATGAGAATGTGGTGATTGACAGAGTCGAAAGCCTTGGCCAGGTCTATGAATACAGCTGCACAGTATTGTCTCTTATCGATGGAGGTTATGATATCATTTAAGACCTTGAGCGTGGCTGAGGTGCACCCATGACCAGCTCGGATACCAGATTGCATAGCGGAGGTACGGTAGGTACGGTGGGATTCAAAATGGTCAGTGATCTGTTTGTTAACATGGCTTTCGAAGACCTTAGAAAGGCAGGGAAGGATAGATATAGGTCTGTAGCAGTTTGGGTCTAGAGGGGGATGACCGCAGCAGCTTTCCAATCTTTGGGGATCTCAGACGATAAGAAGGAGAGGCTGAACAGGCTAGTAATAGTGGTGGCAACAATTTCGGGTGCTAATTTTAGAAAGAGAGGGTCCAGATTGTCTAGTCCTGCTGATTTTTAGTGGTCCAGATTTTGCATCTCTATCAGAACATCAGCTATCTGGATTTGGGTGAAGGAGAAATGGGGAGGCTTGGGCAAGTTGCTGTGAGGGGTGCAGGGCTGTTGACCAGGGTAGGGGTGGCCAGGTGTAAAGCATGGCCAGCCGTAGAAAAATGCTTATTGAAATTCTCGATTATCGTGGATTTATCGGTGGTGACAGTGTTTCCTAGCCTCAGTGCAGTGTGCAGCTGGGAGGAGGTGCTCTTATTCTCCATGGACTTTACAGTGTCCCAGAACTTTTTGGAGTTTGTGCTGCAGGATGCACATTTCTGTTTGAAAAAGCTAGCCTTTGCTTTCCTAACTGCCTGTGTATATTGGTTCCTAACTTCCCCGAAAAGTTGCATATCTCGGAGGCTATTTGATGTAGTATGCCACAGGATGTTTTTGTGCTGTTCAAGGGCAGTCAGGTCTGGAGTGAACCACGGGCTATGTCTGTTCCTGGTTAATTTTTTTTTGAATGGGGCATGCTTATTTAAGATTATGTGGAAAGCTCTTTTAAAGAATAACCAGGCATCTTCTACTGATTGAATGAGGCCAATATCCTTCCAGGATACCCGGGCCAGGTCGATTAGAAAGGCCTGCTCGCTGAAGTCTTTTAGGGAGCGTTTGACAGTGATGAGGGGTGGTCGTTTGACCGCAGACCCATTACGGACTCAAGCAATGAGGCAGTGATCGCTGAGATCCTGGTTGAAGACAGCAGAGGTGTTTTTGGAGGGCGGGTTGGTTAGGATGATATCTATGAGGGTACCTGTGTTTACGGATTTGGGGTTGTACCTGGTAGGTTCATTGATAATTTGTGTGAGATTGAGGGCATCAAGCTTAGATTGTAAAATGGCCGTGTGTGTTAATGTGTTAAGCATGTCCCAGTTTAGGTCAAATAATCCAAAACTTTAAGAGAATTCAGCATACATACCATACCATGTTTCTTATTCCGGCTTAGAAATAGCCTAACAGGGCTGCGTTTAGACAGACCAATCAGATCAACTCTGAAAAAGATTGGCTGTTAAAAGATCTGATGTGATTGGTCAAAAGGGTTAGGGTTAGGGTTTTTTCCACTAACCCAATTAGTGGAAAAAATATCAGAATTGGGCTGCCTGTGTGAATGCAGCCAAGGTGAAACACATTACTTTGTTATGCAGCAAAATGTCAAATGATGATAAGAACATTTGGTGTGTTTGGTGTAAAGCAAGTAGGTTTAATTGGTTACAATATTGAACCAGAGCTTGGGTGTATTCATTAGTACACTGTAGCACAAACGTTTTGTAAAGAAAACGAGAGTTTCTATTTGACAAATTCAGGTTGGTCCCTCCCCGTTTCGTTCCATTTAGTGAATAGACCCATGCAGCGCTAGCGATCTTAACAAGATACAGGAACTCAAGTCCTTCTGTTCACCTGACTTAGAATTCCTCACAATCAAATGTCGACCGCATTATCTACCAAGAGAATTCTCTTCGATTATAATCACAGCCGTATATATTCCCCCCCCAAGCAGACATCGATGGCCCTGAACGAACTTTATTTGACTCTATGTAAAATGGAAACCACATATCCTGAGGCATTCATTGTAGCTGGGGATTTTAACAAGGCTAATCTGAAAACAAGACTCCCTAAATTCTATTAGCATATCGATTTTGCAACCAGGGCTGGTAAAACCCTGGATCATTGTTATTCTAACTTCCGCGACGCATATAAGGCCCTCGCCCGCCCTCCTTTCGGAAAAGCTGACCACGACTCCATTTTGTTGCTCCCAGTCTACAGACAGAGACTAAAACAGGAAGCTCCCGCGCTCAGGTCTGTTCAACACTGGTCCGACCAATCTGATTCCATGCTTCAAGACTGCTTCGATCACGTGGATTGGGATATGTTCCGCATTTTATCCAACAACAACATTGACGAATACGCTGATTCGGTGAGCGAGTTCATTAGAAAGTGCATCGGCGATGTCGTACCTGCAGCAACTATTAAAACATTCCCAAACCAGAAACCGTGGATTGATGGCAGCATTCGCGCGAAACTGAAAGCGCGAACCACTGCTTTTAACCAGGGCAAGGTGAACGGAAACATGACCGAATACAAACAGTGTAGCTATTCCCTCCGCAAGGCAATCAAACAAGCTAAGTCCCAGTATAGAGACAAAGTAGAGTCGCAATTCAACAGCTCAGACACAAGAGGTATGTGGCAGGGTCTACAGTCAATCACGGATTACAAAAAGAGAACCAGCTCCGTCGCGGACCAGGATGTCTTGCTCCCAGACAGACTAAATAACTTTTTTGCTCGCTTTGAGGACAATACTGACACGGCCCGCTACCAAAACCTGCGGACTCTCCTTCACTGCAACCGACATGAGTAAAACATTTAAACGTGTTAACCCTCGCAAGGCTGCAGGCCCAGACGGCATCCCCAGCCACGTCCTCAGAGCATGCGCAGACCAGCTGGCTGGTGTGTTTACGGACATATTCAATCAATCCTTATCCCAGTCTGCTGTCCCCACATGCTTCAAGAGGGCCACCATTGTTCCATTGTTCCTGTTCCCAAAAAAGCTAAGGTAACTGAGCTAAACGACTACCGCCCCGTAGCACTCACTTCCGTCATCATGAAGTGCTTTGAGAGACAAGTCAAGGACCATATCACCTCCACCCTACCTCCACCCTACCTGACACCCTAGACCCACTCCAATTTGCTTACCGCCCCAATAGGTCCACAGAAGACGCAATCGCAACCACACTGCACACTGCCCTAACCCATCTGGACATAAGGAATACCTATGTGAGAATGCTGTTCATCGACTACAGCTCAGCATTTAACACCATAGTACCCTCCAAACTCATCATCAAGCTCGAGATCCTGGGTCTCGACCCCGCCCTGTGCAACTGGGTACTGGGTACTGGACTTCCTGACGGGCCGCCCCCAGGTGGTGAGGGCAGGTAACAACATCTCCACCCCGCTGATCCTCAACACTGGGGCCCCACAAGGGTGCGTTCTGAGCCCTCTCCTGTACTCCCTGTTCACCCACGACTGCGTGGCCATGCACACCTCCAACTCAATCATCAAGTTTGCGGATGACACTACAGTGGCTGGCTTGATTACCAACAACGACGAGACAGCCTACAGGGAGGAGGTGAGGGCCCTCGGAGTGTGGTGTCAGGAAAATAACCTCACACTCAACATCAACAAAACAAAGGAGATAATTGTGGACTTCAGGAAACAGCAGAGGGAGCACCCCCCTATCCACATCGACGGGACAGTAGTGGAGAGGGTAGTAAGTTTTAAGTTCCTCGGCGTACACATCACGGACAAACTGAATTGGTCCACCCACACAGACAGCGTTGTGAAGAAGGCGCAGCAGTGCCTCTTCAACCTCAGGAGGCTGAAGAAATTTGGCTTGTCACCAAAAGCACTCACAAACTTTTACAGATGCACAATCGAGAGCCTCCTGTCGGGCTGTATCACCGCCTGGTACGGCAACTGCTCTGCCCACAACTGTAAGGCTCTCCAGAGGGTAGTGAGGTCTGCACAACGCATCACCGGGGGCAAACTACCTGCCCTCCAGGACACCTACACCACCCGATGTCACAGGAAGGCCATAAAGATCATCAAGGACAACAACCACCCGAGCCACCCGAGCCACTCACCCCGTTATCATCCAGAAGGCGAGGTCAGTACAGGTGCGTCAAAGCAGGGACTGAGAGACTGAAAAACAGCTTCTATCTCAAGGCCATCAGACTGTTAAACAGCCACCACTAACATTGAGTGGCTGCTGCCAACATACTGACTCAACTCCAACCACTTTAACCTTTCACGAGTATCAACCCCGTATCTGGGATCACCCCCCACCCCCCCCACACTGATTAGCATCGCTAGCATAGCTTCACAAGTAAATAGTAGCATCTAAATATCATTAAATCACAAGTCCAAGACACCAGATGAAAGATACAGATCTTGTGAATAAACCCATCATTTCTGTTTTTTAAAATGTTTTACAGGGAAGACACAATATGTAAATCTATTAGCTAACCACGTTAGCAAAATACACCATCTTTCTTTGTCCACCATTTTCTCTCTCCACCACTAGCTATCACCAATTCGGCTAAACTAAGATATTGATAGCAACAAACCAAGAAAAAAACTCATCAGATGACAGTCTGATAACATATTTATGGTATAGGATAGGTGTTGTTAGAAAAAAGTGCATATTTCAGGTAGAAATCACAGTTTACAATTGCACCGACCATCACAAATCGACTAGAATTACTAGATAGAGCAACGTGTATGACCAATTTACTCATCATAAAACATTTCATAAAAATAGACAAAGCATAGCAATGGAAAGACCCAGTTCTTGTGATTTCAGACCATATTTCAGATTTTCTAAGCGTTTTTCAGCGAAAACACAATAAATCGATAAGTTAGCATACCACATGTGCAAACGTTAGTAGAGCATGAATTCAAGGCAAAGGGAGCTATAACGTTATCATCGCCAAAATATATTAATTTTTTCACTAACCTTCTCATAATTCTTCCGATGACACTCCTGTAACATCATTTTACAACATACATATACAGTTTGTTCGAAAAGGTGCATATTTAGCCATACAAAACCGTGGTTATACAATGGAAATAGTCACAACTCAAGCATCAAAATGAGGGACGTCAGCTTTCAGAGTGATCTAGTTTAATCCAAAGCTAATCATATACTTGACTAAAAAATACAGAGTTGACAGGAATCGAAAGACAAATTAGTTCTTAATGCAACCGCTGACTTACATTTTTAAAATTATCCTTACTTTTCAATACAGGGTTCGCCAAGTGAAGCTATACCAAACAAAATGGCGAAATATGCGTTTAAAATATTTCGACAGAACAACGATTTATCATATTAAATATTGCTTACTTTGAGCTGTTCTTCCATCAGATTCTTGGGCAATGTATTCTTTCTTGGGTTTAATCTTCTTTTGGTCGAAAGATGTCCTTTGTCCGTCTAAATGCCCGCTAACGTTCGACCGGGACCCCGAAATGTGCCCGGTGCTTCACATAGAAATGCATCAAAATCGCACTAAACGGATATAAATTGCTATAAAACGGTTTAAATTAACTACCTTATGATGTTTCTAAGTCCTATATCGAATTAAATTACAGACGGATACATTTCAAGTTGATAACCGAGCCTGTGAAAATGGCATCCGGAGGTCCCTTCCTGCGTAAGGGCGAGCGTCGAAAGGGGGGCTACTCTCACTCCTTGGTCTTTTATAACCTCTGAGAGCTACGGAGAAGGCCCATTCCACTTCTCATTGGTTACTGACATCCAGGGGAAGGCGGGTGCAGTTCGTTTCGTTCCATAGGATAGACAGAGACCTTAAAAACTGATCTGAAACCAGAGCTTCGCTCTCAGACCTTTCACTGTCTGTCATGGATTTCGCTGTAGAAAGAGTTCTGGGTCACCCACAGACATCATTCCAACTTTGTATGAAACTAGAAAGTGTTTTCTATCCAATAGAATTAATAATATGCATATTGTACGAGCAAGAATTGAGTACTAGGCAGTTTAATTTGGAGACGACAAAATGCTAATTCGGAACAGCACCCCCTGTAGTCGCAATTAATAATGAAAATTTATGTAAAAAATGTATCACTAGCCACTTTAAACAATGCCACTTAATATAGTGTTTACATACCCTACATTACTCATCTCATATGTATATACTGTACTCGATACCATCTACTGCATCTTGCCTATGCCGCTCTGTACCATCACTCATTCATATATCTGTATGTACATATTCTTTATCCCTTTACACTTGTGTGTATAAGGTAGTTGTTGTGGAATTGTTAGGTTAGATTACTCGTTGGTTATTACTGCATTGTCGGAACTAGAAGCACAAGCATTTCGCTACACTCACATTAACATCTGCTAACCATGTGTATGTGACAAATAACATTTGATTTGATTTGATTTGAATGTGCTTGAGTTCACTTGAGGCGTAATCAGTTTATGTTGCCCGGGGCACCAGGGTTTGCATTAAGAGGAAATGTGTTCTGACAATCATTGAACCCGGATAAGTTAAATCAAGTGCACCTGAAGCGTCGTCTCTAGTTACCACAGCCACAAAAGTCGGCGAAATTCTCTCTCAAAAAACTCCTGTGGCTTATTTTTTAAATTGGTATGTTTCGTTTCTAAATGTCTGCACAAGAAGGTTTCATTGAGTTGTGAGATACTACTTTTTCACATATAAAGCACTGTGGCTGAGGAAAGGCACTACTCCCAATATACACTACCGTTCAAAAGTTTGGGGTCACTTAGAAATGTACTTGTTTTCCCTGAAAACATACATGAAATTAGTTGCAAAATGAATAGGAAATATAGTCAAGATGTTGACAAGGTTATAAAAAATTATTTTCAACTGAAATAATAATTGTGGGAGTGTGATGATGCGTAAACCTCCAATCAGATGACTGTGATGAAAAAGTGGCATTAATATGTAGTTGGGTCCCCCCAACACATATGCCGACCGATTTGCAGGGGCAGACGAGAGACGTACATTTCCATCATAGATTTGATTAATAATAATAATAATAGAGCCGTTCTAATCTTGTTCAAACTCAGCTAGCAAGTTTATCATGATGTTTGCCCTTAATCATAGTTACTTGATTTACTTACCCAAAATAGGTTTAGTCCACAATAGCTGCATTGTTTTTAAAACGGTACATTGACAAACAAATTGAAACACCTTGATTTCAGATATTACTTTTCAAAATTCACAAGTCAATGTACACAGTTTCACCGAAATGTTAAGTTTTGAAATAGGCTTACTGAAGATTAACTTCAACACTGTTACTTTATAAAGGCACTAACTATAGTAATTTATTAATTTAAGATCTTGAGTTGAGAAAACATGTTTTTATTAAGTTGAACTCTTTGACAGAATGTTAAAATTAGGTGAAGTAAAAGTTACACTACTCAAAAAGGTACAACCCACACCCGCTATCCTCCTCCATTCTGCCCTCGGGACCCTGACAATAAGGTACACAAATATCTATATATACACAAAAATATGTGGACACCCCTTCAAATTAGTCGATTCGGCTATTTCAGCCACACCTGTTGCTGACAGGTGTATAAAATCAAGCACACATTGATGCAATCTCTATAGACAAACATTAACAGTAGAATGGCCTACTGAAGAGCTCAACGACCTTCAACGTGGCACCATCGTAGGATGCTCATCACGTGGCACCATCGTAGGATGCTCATCACGTGGCACCATCGTAGGATGCTCATCACGTGGCACCATCGTAGGATGCTCATCACGTGGCACCATCGTAGGATGCTCATCACGTGGCACCATCGTAGGATGCTCATCACGTGGCACCATCGTAGGATGCTCATCACGTGGCACCATCGTGGCACCATCGTAGTCAGTTCATCACATTTCTGCCCTGCTAGAGCTGTGCCAGTCAACTGTAAGTGCTGCTATTGTGAAGTGGAAATGTCTAGGAGAAACAATGGCTCAGCAGAACTGGACCGCCTACGTGCTGAAGCACATACATATCCTCTGTCCTCGATTGCAACACTCACTACCAAGTTCTAAACTGCCTCTGGAAGCAACGTCAGCACAAGAACTGTTTGTCGGGAGCTTTATGAAATGAGTTTCAATGGCCGAGCAGCCGCACACAAGCCTAAGATCACCATGCGCAATACCAAGCATCGGCTGGAGTGGTGTAAAGCTCGCCGCCATTGGACTCTGGAGCACTGAAAACGCATTCTCTGGAGTGATGAATCATGCTTCACCATCTGGCAGTCCGATGGACGAATCTGGGTTTGGCGGATGCCAGGAGAACGCTACCTGCCCGAATGCATAGTGCCAGCTGAATGGAAGCAAGTCCCCGCAGCAATGTTCCAACATCTAGTGGAAAGCCTTCCAGAAGAATGGAGGCTGTTACAGCAGAAAAGGGGGGACCCAACTCCATATTAATGCCCATGATTTTGGAATGAGATGTTCAACGAGCAGTAGTATATGGTCATGTAGTGTATCTCACGCCACACTGGGTTTGGCAAACATAGCATTTCACATGTCCTCTGCATGGGGTCCATCCCTGCCTGTGAAAGACTGTGATGATCTTTTGGTAGGGGGTGTCCATGGCCTTCTCAGTTCCTCTTCCTTGGGAAAAACATACTTACTTCTTCTCTTTCCCCTGGTGCAGTGGAGATTTTAGCATGTAAATCTTGGTGGGGCAAAACAATATAAAAAGTGGGATGCCAGCAAAGACACAACACTAAACAATACATTAATTGCATTATAATGGTGACAAACAGTGCCCACAAACTGTTAGGGCCTACAGAAAGCTGTCCCAACAGCAGTCCCAATATCTTAACACTGCTACACCTGGCTATCAGCGGAGCCAAGTCTGGCAGCGAAACAGTATTACGTTCCCCAGTTTCTGTGTTGTTGTGGGTTTGTATGTGTGTGTTTCAGAATGGCTTCCTGGATTCCAAGCAGCTGATTGGTCGCCCCCAATGCAGATTGGAGCTCTGACCCCGCCCTCTTGTCAGGGGAAACAGCTGGCTCATCAATTACCGACTCCTTCTGCAGCTTCAAAAGCCAGTATTCCTTTGTTAGGACGGAGCTTCTTTGTATGTGCTGTGTTGGTTGTTGGTCAGAAAGTGTTGAAAAGTATTTTGTAGCCGCTCCTGCAGAGGTATGTGTAAGCCGTAGGACTTAGTGTTTTTGGTTTCTTTAAATTGTTCACTAAGTTTGGTGGATTATTCTGTTTCATTTGTTCCCAGGGGGGAAGGGTAAGGCACCTTGGGAGTGTTTAGGCAAGATGCCTGAGGGCATACATAACCCATAGTATTTACTCTATGCACACTAGGTAAGACCTGGGCAGACCACCCCCTGTATTTTGGTTAGTGTGCCAGGTAGTGCTAAGATTAGATATAGTAGTGGGTAGGTAGGTAAGAGAGGGGGCTCTTTAACTTTAACTTTCTTTGCTTTGGTTCCGTCCAGCCCATTTTCCCCACTACTGTGTGAAGGAAATAAATTCCCTGTAAACGGTAACTTTTCTCAGCCTCTGTCCTCCTTCCCCGCACCTACGAACACATACCTCTTTCACTCCACGGGGAGTTGAGTTGTAGCAGGGTGTTGCGTTCCCTCCTCCAAGAGGCGTACGTAACAAACTGCTTGCTTGCAGAGGACTACAGGAGCGAAGTAGATACTCTTGGCAAGCTACTGGGGAACCAGCCTACTTTTTATTTTTCTTCCACCGCAGTAGCCGGATGCCGCTCTGGTCTGGTGGAAGTGTCGCCGCCGTGTCGGCTCTCCACAGCTGACTGGCCGGTGCTCGGCAGGGTCCCATCCCCGACGGAGTCTCCCCCTTCCCTGGAGAACGGAGCTGAACTCGACCCAACCAGCCATGGAGGTCACTCTCCGTGGAAGTCGAAGAAGTTATCCTCTGGCAACAGGGGTCTCCGTGGATATGTTGAGCCCGGAACTGACACAGACCAGAAACAGCTTTGCCGCCCTGGATCCAGAGGTTCCGGCGCCTTCGTCCTTGGTGGCTTCCCGATCAAGATCGGATCCGGAGTTACCTGCGTCTTCGTCCTCGGCTCTGTCTCCCTCTCCGGTGGCTTCTACCTCGGGTTCCAATCCTCGGAGGCTGCCTGAGAGACCGGCCCATTCAACATCACCAACTGGCATCATAGGCAGCTCTATGGTGAGAAACATCTCGGTCCCCAAGGCAAAAACCCTGTGCTACCCAAGAGCACGAGTACAGGACATAACAAGGCTGCTTCCAACTGTTCTACCACAGATGTCGGGAGCTGACACTGTCGTAGTCCATGTGGGGTCAAACGACATCAGGAGGGCTAGCTCGGAACATTTGAAAAAGGATTTTAAAGAACTGATTTGACCATTAAAAGACTCCAGAAAACGGGCAATAATTTCAGGTCCAGTACCATCGTTGGGCCGCGGGTGTGAAAGATTCAGCAGACTGCTGGCATTACACATCTGGCTAAAGGATTGCAGCTCTGCTGGAGTCACTTTTATTGATAACTTTGACACCTTCTGGAAACAGAAGATACTCTACAGGAATGACGGAGTCCGTCCAAGTCATCTGGGCTCCTGGACTCTGTCCACGCATTTCAAGGCTGCGCTGAAACAATGACTGGTAAATGATCCAAGACCAGCTCCCTACCATTGTGACAATGAGTCGTCATAATGCTGCATCAAATGTACATGATCTTAGGAGCATTGGCAAACACAATGTAAGTAATTTAGTTTATGTACCCCTAATTGCACCGAATACATCTGTTCATCCTACAGCTATTGTAAGCAGTAATCATGAGCCTATAAACCAGAGTCACACTGTTAGCACTGAGGTGTGTAATAGTAGACCACTTTATGCAGCTCACCCTGCAGCTCCAATGTAAATAATATGAGTAAGTCTACCTCTGATAAGCTTCCCAATAAAGACCACCAAGTGCTAACAGTCAGTATCTGGATAATATGTGTAACATGCTTGATAATGTATGTGATATCAACAGAGAAGTATATTTTCTGGTTGATTTAAATATTGACTCTCTATCATCAAGCTGCCCACTCAGGAAAACACTTCAAACTAGAACCAATGCCTGCAACCTGGTTCAGTTTATCGATCAACCTACCAGGGTAGTTACAAACAGCACAGGAATGAAATCATCAACATGTATTGATCACATCTTTACTGATGCTGCAGAAATTTGCTTTAAAGCAGTATCCAAATCCATAGGATGTAGTGATCACAATATAATAGCCATAGTTCCAAAGGCTGTGCCTAATATAGTGTATAAGAGTTTTGTAGTGATTCATATGTTGATGATGTAAAGAATATTTGCTGGTCTGTGGTGTGTAATACGGAGCAACCAGACGCTGCACTTGACGCATTTATGAAACTACTTATTCCAGTTACTAATAATCCCCTTGGATTGACGAGGCATTGAAAAATGTGTATGTTTAAGAGGGATGAGGCAAAAGGTATAGCAATTAAGTCTGGCAGCCCAACTGCTTGGCAAACGTACTGCTAATTAAGAAATCATGTGACTAAACAAAATAAAAAATAAACTACACTATGAACAAAGTTAAATTATATAAAGAATGCTAGTAAAAAGCTGTGGAGCACCTTAAATGACATGTTGGGGAAAAAAGCCAACTCGGCTCCTTCATTCATTGAATCAGGCTCATTCATCACAAAGCCATTTTCCCATACATTTGGGTCGTGACACATACTTTAAGAAAGGCTGCCTTATAGCAAACTTTTCTGCGCCCACAGCTGAAGCCGGTCTGTTTACTTTCTGAAGGAGTGGGAGTTCCCTGGCAGAAGCCTCCCATTTCATTTGTGACATCATACCAGTCCTTGTTATACACAAATATGTTTGTTTCCTTTTAGTACTATTTCTGTCCAATTCTAGCTGAAATGTTCACTTTTTTACAAAGCATGAAACTTGGTATACTTGTATAGTTTGGAGCCCTGAACTTTTTTCAGATATGGAGCAATCGCAAAAAACACTTGCCGGAGGCCATTTTCCATTCCACCATAACTGACCATTTATTTTCCATATCTGCTGAACCAAACATGATAACACAGAGAAAAGGTCATATCTACACCAAAGTGTTTAGGGTCCTAAATTACAAGTGTACCAAGTTTCATGCTTTTAAAAAAAAGTGAAAATGTTCACGCGTCACCTGGACTATTTCAAATCAGTGAAATTAAGTGAACACTAGGAGGAAGGAGAGATTTAATTTTTACCTTCATTTAACTAGGCAAGTCAGTTAAGAACAAATTCTTATTTACAATGACAGCCTAGGAACAGTGGGTTAAAACTAACTGCCTTGTTCAGGGGCAGAATGACAGATTTATACCTTGTCAGCTGGGGGATTTGATCTTGCAACCTTTCAGTGACTGGCCCAACGCTCTAACCACTAGGCTACCTGATGCCCATTGATTGGGACAAAGGTCACTGGATAACCTTCTTGTTAGAAGAAGCAGCCCTGCGAGGACATTTTATTTTCCACATTTCTGAATCTGTTGTTAAACCTCAAGTTCCTTAATAGATATACCAGTTCACACCGGTTTAAACCTGTTACTGTGTTGTTAGCCTGTCAATTACCTGTCATTACTGCCCTCCTCTTAGCCACATGAAGAATTTTGTTACAACACACACACACACACACACACACACACACACACACACACACACACACACACACACACACACACACACACACACACACACACACACACACACACACACACACACACACACACACACACACACACACACACAACAGCAACTTACAGTAGTGATCTATTTCTCCTCTCTGTGTTGAGCTCTGCTCTCCATCCTGCTGTCTGGTGAACTGAAGGGAGCGTCGCAGCACAAAGTATTTCCCTGAAACACTTCCTCTCTGAAGGAACCAGTTGGTTTACTTTATATCACCCTATGACGCATGTGACTGACACTCCTCCCGCCTTATCTCAGCTCACTGGTCACCATAGCAACACCCACCCGTAGCACGCGCTCCAGCAGGTATATTTCACTTGTTATCCCCAAAGCCAACACCTGCTTTGGCTGCCTTTCCTTCCAGTTCTCTGCTGCCAATGACTGGAACGAATTGCAAAAATTACTGAAGCTGGAGACTTATATCTCCCTCACTAACTATAAGCATCAGCTGTCAGAGCAGCTTACAGATCACTGCACCTGTACACAGCCCATCTGTAAACAGCCCACCCAACTACCTCTTCCCCATATTGTTATTTATTTTTTGCTCTTTTGCACCCCAGTATCTCTACTTGCACATCTATCACTCCAGTGTTAATGCTAAATTGTAATTATTTCGCCACTATGGCCTATTTATTGTCTTACCTCCCTAATCTTACTACATTTTCACAAACTGTATGTAGATTTTTCTATTGTGTTATTGACTGTACGTTTGTTAATCCCATGTGTGTTGTTGTTTTGTCGCATTGCTTTGTTTTATCTTGGCCAGGTCGCAGTTGTAAATGAGAACGTGTTCTCAACTGGCCTCCCTGGTTAAATAAAGGTGAAATAAATACGAATAAAAGGGTTCACAGTGAAGCTGTTAAAACTAGGGCTCTATTGTTGGCTGACGTTAAGTCAGATGTGACGACTTCCGCCGAAGTCGTTCCCTGTCCTTGTTCGGGCGGCGTTCGGCGGTCGACGTCACCGGCCTTCTAGCCATCGCCGATCCACTTTTCATTTTCCATTTGTTTTGTCTTTGTCTTACACACCTGGTTTCAATTCCCCAATTACTTGTTCATTATTTAACCCTCTGTTCCCCCATGTTTGTTTGTGAGTAATTGTTTGTATGTTATACGGTCCGTTATGTGAGCTTGCTTATTTGCATTGTATTTGCCTATTTTGAGTAAAGTACGTTTATTGACTCATATCTGCTGTCCTGCGCCTGACTCCTCTACACAAGCTACACACAGACCTCATTACATCACTACAATTGTCAAATGCATGCTCGTTGGCAATTAACACCGGCTCTCTCCCTCACTAACTATAGGCATCAGCTGTTAGAGCAGCTTACAGATCACTGCATCTGTACACAGCTTATCTGTAAACAGCCCACCGGTTTAAACCTGTTACAGTGTTGTTAGCCTGTCAATTACCTGTCATTACTGCCCTCCTCTTAGCCACATGTAGAATTTTGTTACAACACACACACACACACACACACACACACACACACACACACACACACACACACACACACACACACACACACACACACACACACACACAACAGCAACTTACAGTAGTGATCTATTTCTCCTCTCTGTGTTGAGCTCTGCTCTCCATCCTGCTGTCTGGTGAACTGAAGGGAGCGTCGCAGCACAAAGTATTTCCCTGAAACACTTCCTCTCTGAAGGAACCAGTTGGTTTACTTTATATCACCCTATGACGCATGTGACTGACACTCCTCCCTTTTGCTGTCATTATTGACCGTTTTTTTGTTTTGTGTGTGTGTGTGTTAACATATATGGTTACTATGCAGTCTGATCACTATAATTGTATTTAATTTAATTAGACAATTTCAAATACCAAAAAATGTTTCACGAGGCATTATAAACCAACAATGACAGAAGATACAACACACTAAACCGTCAGAAGACTTGTTAGAGTTCTATCACAGTGCCATCAGTTTTGTCACTAAAGCCCCATATACAGTCGTGGCCAAAAGTTTTGAGAATGACACAAATTTTACTTTTCACACAGTCTGCTACCTCCGTGTATTTTTGTCAGATGTTACTATGGAATACTGAAGTATAATTACAAGCATTTCATAAGTGTCAAAGGCTTTTATTGACAATTACATGAAGTTGATGCAAAGAGTCAATATTTGCAGTGTTGACCCTTCTTTTTCAAGACCTCTGCAATCCGCCCTGGCATGCTGTCAATTAACTTCTGGGCCACATCCTGACTGATGGCAGCCCATTCTTGCATAATCAATGCTTGGAGTTTGTCAGAATTTGTGGGTTTTTGTTTGTCCACCCGCCTCTTGAGGATTGACCAGAAGTTCTCAATGGGATTAAGGTCTGGGGAGTTTCCTGGCCATGGACCCAAAATATCAATGTTTTGTTCCCCGAGCCACTTAGTTATCATTTTTGCCTTATGGCAAGGTGCTCCATCATACTGGAAAAGGCATTGTTCGTCACCAAACTGTTCCTGGATGGTTGGGAGAAGTTGCTCTCAGAGAATGTGTTGGTACCATTCTTTATTCATGGCTGTGTTCTTAGGCAAAATTGTGAGAAGCCCACTCCCTTGGCTGAGAAGCAACTCCACAAATGAATGGTCTCAGGATGCTTTACTGTTGGCATGACATAGAACTGATGGTAGCGCTCACCTTGTCTTCTCCGTACAAGCTTTTTTCCGGATGCCCCAAACAATCGGAAAGGGGATTCATCAGAGAAAATGACTTTACCCCAGTCCTCAGCAGTCCAGTCCCTGTACCTTTTGCAGAATATCAGTCTGTCCCTGATGTTTTTCCTGGAGAGAAGTGGCTTCTTTGCTGCCCTTCTTGACACCAGGCCATCTTCCAAAAGTCTTCGCCTCACTGTGCGTGCAGATGCACTCACACCTGCCTGATGTCATTCCTGAGCAAGCTCTGTACTGGTGGTCCCCCGATCCCGCAGCTGAATCAACTTTAGGAGACGGTCCTGGCGCTTGCTGGACTTTGGGAGCCCTGAAGCCTTCATTCACACCAATTGAACCGCTCTCCTTGAAACTCTTGATGATCCGATAAATGGTTGATTTAGGTGCGATCTTACTGGCAGCATATCCTTGCCTGTGAATCCCTTTTTGTGCAAAGCAATGATGACGGCACGTGTTTCCTTGCAGGTAACCATGGTTGACAGAGGAAGAACAATGATTCCAAGCACCAACCTCCTTTTGAAGCTTCCAGTCTGTTATTCGAAAACAATCAGCATGACAGAGTGATCTCCAGCCTTATCCTCGTCAACACTCGCACCTCTGTTAACGAGAGAATCACTGACATGATGTCAGCTGGTCCTTTTGTTTCAGGGCTGAAATGCAGTGGAAATGTTTTTGGGGGATTCAGTTAATTTGCATGGCAAAGAGGGACTTTGCAATTAATTACAATTCATCTGATCACCCTTCATAACATTCTGGAGTATATGCAAAATGCCATTATACAAACTGAGGCAGTAGACTTTGTGAAAATTAATATTTGTGTCATTCTCAAAACTTTTGGCCATGACTGTACATCATTCATTTAAAAGGACAAAAATGGATTTACCAATTGCAGACTGTAGCTTTAAAAGAAACATCAGGACTTCTAGAAGTTACTATATACAGTTGTTAAAATGAAGTAGATGAGGTATTGATGTCATATTGATGAGGTGATCTGTCTCCCTGTTTTGTTCAGTGTCCAGAAGCCCAGAGCAGAGTCCCCTACAACCAGCCTGCTATCAATGAAGAGTAATCAGGCACCTGCTTTCAGCCAGGAACCATTACCAGATGACAATAAGGAAGTGGAGAGTTTGGACAGTGAGGATGCATTAAAGATCACACACAACCTTGTGGACAGAAGAAGTAAGACTGTTTTAGACAATATTACAAAGAACGGTACAAAGGCCCTTATAAAACACACCACACAAACTTATGAGTCCCAACTCTCATTGTTTTCCTACAGGTCAAACTCTGCTGACAGTCCAACAAGACATTAAGGCTAAACTGAAACACAAGTATCAACACATATCTGAAGGAATTGGACACCATGGAAACCAAAGTCTGTTCAAGGACATCTACACAGAGCTCTACATCACAGAGGGTGGAAGTGGAGGGCTCAATAATGAACATGAGGTTAGACAGATAGAGATGGCATCCAAGAAACAAACCACACAAGAGACACCAATCAAATGCAACGACATCTTCAAGCCTTTACCTGGACAAGACAAACCTATCAGAACTGTGCTGACAAAAGGAATCGCTGGCATTGGAAAAACAGTCTCTGTGCAGAAGGTCATCCTTGACTGGGCAGAGGGAAAAGCAAATCAGGACATTCATTTCATGTTTCCTCTTCCTTTCCGTGATCTGAACCTGAAAAAGGACCAATACATTCTGATGCAACATATTTCCCACTACTTGTCAGAGCTGAAAGAGATTGACAGCATTGAAGATGGTGAAACCAAAACTGTTTTCATTTTTGATGGTCTGGATGAGTGTCGACTTCCTCTAGACTTCAAAAACAATGAAAAATGCTGTGATGTCACGAAGCCAACCTCAGTGGACGTGCTGCTGACAAACCTCATCGAGGGGAATCTGCTTCCCTCTGCTCTCCTCTGGAAAACCTCATGGCCTGCAGCAGCCAATCAGATCCCTCCTGAGTGTGTTGACCAGGTGACAGAGGTACGAGGGTTCAATGATCCACAGAAGGAGGAGTACTTCAGGAAGAAAATCACAGATCAGAATCTGGCCAATGATATCATCAAACACATGAAGAAATCAAGGAGCCTCCACATCATGTGCCACATACCAGTCTTCTGTTGGATATCAGCCACTGTCCTTGAGATGATACTGAAAGAGGCAGAGAAGGATGAAGTCCCCAAAACTCTGACCGAGATGTACTCACATTTCATTCTCATCCAAATCATTGTGAAGAACAAGAAGTACAACAAAGCCACAGAGACAAACCCAAAGGAACTGTCTCAGTCAGACAAAGAGATGATCCTGAAACTGGCAAAGCTGGCTTTCCAACAGCTGCAGAAGGGCAACCTGATCTTCTATGAGGAGGACCTGAGAGAGTGTGGCCTTGATGTCACAGAGGCATCAGAGTACTCAGCATTGTGTACAGAGATCTTTAAAGAAGAATCTGGGCTGTACCAAGACAAGGTCTACAGCTTTGTGCATCTGAGCATTCAGGAGTTTCTAGCAGCAGTGCATGCTTTAGAATCATGTCTGGACAAGAAGGAAAATGTTTTCTCCACCACTAGTGATGATGAAGAGGAGTCAATCCAGTTGTCTGACTTACACAGGAGAGCAGTGGACCAGGCCTTGAAGAGTGAGAATGGACACCTGGACCTGTTCCTCCGCTTCCTTCTGGGTCTCTCACTGGAGTCCAATCAGAATCTGTTACGAGGCCTTCTGACACAGACAGCAAGTACAACACAGAGCAATGAGGAAACAGTTGAGAGAACAGTCAGGTACCTTTCAGACAAGATCAAGGAGGAATCCTCAACAGAAAGGATCATCAACTTGTTCCACTGTCTGAATGAACTTCGTGCCAACTCTCTAGTTGAAGACATGCAGACCTCCCTGCATTCAGGAACTCTTTCAGAAACAGAGCTAAAACCTAACCAATGTTCAGCCCTGGCCTACCTGTTACTGATGTCAGAGGAGGTGCTGGAGGAGTTTGACCTGAAGACATACAACACATCAGAGAAAGGTTATCAGAGGTTGCTGCCCGTAGTGAAAACCTGCAAGAGAGCACTGTAAGTTATGTTATTGAGATGATGTTTACAGTATCATTATAATGAAGGATTTGTATATCTAACAGATTATCTCCTCTCTCCAGACTGGATGGCTGTAAGCTCACATATACATTCTGTGAGACTCTGGCCTCAGCTCTGCAGACACCAAACTCCCCCCTGAGAGAACTGGACCTCAGCTACAATGACCTTGGAGACCGAGGAGTGGAGCTGCTCTGTGTTGGACTAACCAGTCCACTCTGCAACATACAGACACTAGTGTGAGTTGAATATCTTGACTGAGTTAGTATGTTTTTAACATTGGTTAATCATGTCCTTCTGTTATTGTCTTAATGCATCTCATTATTCTTAAAGCTTTGCATATTTAACAGTGCATCGACATATCTCCTCTCTTCAGACTAGCTGACTGTAAAATCACACATGAATCCTGTGAGACTCTGGCCTCAGCTCTGCAGACACCAAACTCCCCCCTGAGAGAATTGGACCTCAGCTACAATGACCTGGGAGACAGAGGAGTGGAGCTGCTCTGTGATGGACTAACCAGTCCACTCTGCAACATACAGACACTTGTGTGAGTTAAATATCTTCAGTATGAGTTATTATGTGGATGTTTTAAACATGTGTTAATCATGTGCTCTTCTGCCCTCTAGTCTAGGTCAGTGTGGCTGACAGAGGGTTGCTGTTCAGATCTGGCCTCAGTCCTGAGTTCACCCAACTCACAACTGAACCAACTGGAGCTGAGAAACAATGACCTGCAGGACTCAGGAGTTACACTGCTGTCTGCTGGACTGGAGGATCCAGACTGTAAACTACACACACTGGGGTAAGTACAGCTGTTTCAGTCAGGTCTGTACTGAGCTGAGTTACACTGCTGTCTGCTGGACTGGAGAATCCAGACTGTAAACTACACACACTGGGGTAAGTACAGCTGTTTCAGTCAGGTCGGTACTGAGCTTAGTAAAACCAAGACTCTGAAAATCTAATATTTCATCACAATGTTTGTGTCATGGACAAATGTATTGGTGTCCTACAAGATGATTGACACCAGTACACCAACCTAGACAGCTGTTGTGTCTCTCTGTAGGCTGTCTGGCTGTCTGGTCACAGAGGAGGGCTGTGCTGCTCTGTCTTCAGCTCTGAGGTCAAACCCCTCCCACCTGAAAGAGCTGGACCTGAGCTACAATCACCCAGGAGACTCTGCAGGGGTACTGCTTTCAGCTGCTCTGGTGGATCCTGCATATAAACTGATGAAGCTTACGTAAGTCAGAATAGATGTCCCCAATAGTGTGAGCAGGGGTTGTGTCGTACAGGTACAATACCAATGATGTGAACCCTTTGGAATTACCTGGATTTATGCATCAGTTGGTCATAACTTTTGATCTGATATTCATCTAAGTCACAACAATAAACAAACAGTGTGCTTAAACTAATAACACACAAACTATTATACTTTTCTTGTCTCTATTGAATACATCATTTAACCATTCACAGTGTAGATTGGAAAAAGTATGTGAACCCCTAGGCTGATGACTTCTCCAAAAGCTAATTGGATTCAGGAGTCAGTTAACCTGCAGTCCAATCAATGAGACGAGATTGGAGATGTTGGTTAGAGCTGCCCTGCCCTATAAAAAACCCTCACAACATTTGAGTTTGCTGTTCACAAGAAGCATTGCCTGATATGAAACATGCCTCGAACAAAAGAGATCTCAGACGACCTAAGATTAAGAAATGTTTGACTTGCATAAAGCTGGAAAGGGTTACAAAAGTATCTCTGAAAGCCTTGATGTTCATCAGTCCACGGTAAGACAAATTGTCTATAAGTGGAGAAAGTTAAGCACTGTTACTACTCTCCCTAGGAGTGGCTGTCCTGCAAAGATGACTGTAAGAGCACAGCTCAGAATGCTCAATGAGGTTAAGAATAATCCTGGAGTGTCAGCTAAAGACTTATAGAAATCTCTGGAACAGGCTAACATCTCTGTTGACGAGTCTACGATACGTAAAACACTAAACAAAAATGGTGTTCAAGGGAGGACACCACGGAAGAAGGCACTGCTGTCCAAAAAAAACGTTACTGCACATCTGAAGTTCGCAAAAGAGCACCTGAATGTTACACAGCGCTACTGACTAAATATTCTGTGGACAGATGAAACTAAAGTTGAGTTGTTTGGAAGGAAGGAACACACAACACTATGTGTGGAGACAAAAAGGCACAGCACACCAACATCAAAACCTCATCCCAACTGGAAAGTATGGTGGAGGGAGCATCATGGTTTGGGGCTGCTTTGCTGCCTGATGGCCTGGACAGCTTGCTATCATAAACTTGGGAATGAATTTTTCCATTGATCAAGACATTTTGCAGGAAGGCTATCTGTCTGCCAATTTAAGCTCAACAGAAGTTTGGTGATGCAACCGGGCAATGACCCAAAACACAGAAGTAAATCAGAGTCCTGACCTCAACCTGATTTTAAGATGCTGTGGCATGACCTCAAGAGACCGGTTCACACCAGACATCCCAAGAATATTGCTGAACTTAAACGGTTTGTGAAGAGGAATGCTCCAAAATTCATCCAGACCGTTGTGCAGGTCTGATCCGCAACGACAGAAAACATTTTGGTTAGAGGTTATTGCTGCCAAAGGAGCTTCAACCAGTTATTAAATCCAATCTATAGTCTCAGAGTTGAACCATTTTCCAACCGTTCAGCCAAAACTACAGCTGTATGGTCTCCGTGGCCTATAGAGTTGTAGTTCTTTACCATTTCAACATGTAGCGTCAGCTCCATATTTTCTAGTCTTATCCTCTGGTAGAGTTGTAGTTCTTTACCATTTAAACATGTAGCGTCAGCTCCATATTTTCTAGTCTTATCCTCTGGTAGAGTTGTAGTTCTTTACCATTTAAACATGTAGCGTCAGCTCCATATTTTCTAGTCTTATCCTCTGGTAGAGTTGTAGTTCTTTACCATTTCAACATGTAGCGTCAGCTCCATATTTTCTAGTCTTATCCTCTGGTAGAGTTGTAGTTCTTTACCATTTCAACATGTAGCGTCAGCTCCATATTTTTCTAGTCTTATCCTCTGGTAGAGTTGTAGTTCTTTACCATTTCAACATGTAGCGTCAGCTCCATATTTTTCTAGTCTTATCCTCTGGTAGAGTTGTAGTTCTTAACCATTTCAACATGTAGCGTCAGCTCCATATTTTCTAGTCTTATCCTCTGGTAGAGTTGTAGTTTAACCAGCGTCACCCGCCACGTTTTGGTCGTAGAAAATTTGACCATTTGCAACCTTAGCTTACACCGTGGTTTGCGTGGTCTTGTGTGAATTGCGTCACGGGGGGCTTTTATACTTGAGTAGAAAAAGGGCGGGTCTCATCATGTTTGTGCCCACCTGGGCATGGCTACTTGACTGTGCATAAATTACCGTAAAACAACCAATAATCATTTAGAAGACTGAATCACATTGTTATCTTTTTCAAAAGTATTCTTCTACTTATTCATCCATCTTATACAACATTCAGAAGTAAACCTGACAGCTGGGAAAATGTACACTTTTTAAGAGATATAGTAATGTGTGTTTCCTGTCCTTCATGAGTTCACCAAATGAAACACACGCGACATGACCGTCTCTTAAGTGTCCACGGACCATTCCCACATTCTCAAAAATGGAAATATTGTTTAATTCTCCCATTTTGGGGATTAGGAGTTCCTAAAGAGAAGTTCTTTGTTCTCCATGGGCTCTCTTACTCCATACTCCATGGCAGCGAAGAGAGAGAGAGTTTCTAACAGGAATTTTAAGACCGTTTTAAAACCTGATGTGGGAGAGAGTGAGAGGGGAGCCACGATATACACCCCAAAAGGGACACATCGTGACAATGGCGTGTCCAATAAATACATGAAAACGTATAATTGTTTGTGTGTCATTAGTTTAAGCAGACTGTGTTTTGTCTATTGTTGTTTAAATGTGATGACCAATTTATGCAGAAATCCAGGTAATTCCAAAGGGTTCAAATACTTTTTCTTGCCACTGTATGTAGGTTCAGTAACATGAGGATGTGATGGTAGAATTAAGGGGAAGTTTACTCAGCAGGCTGAGCACTCCAAAACAGCATACATCATTACCACATGAATACTCTTCTTCTGCATCTCTGATATCCTGTTGGAAATGTACTCCGTTCTGTATGCAGTAGGTAGGATAGAATACCTGTATGTCTCTAGTAATGAATTGTACTCTGTTCTGTATGCAGTAGGTAGGATAGAATACCTGTATGTCTCTAGTAATGAATTGTACTCCGTTCTGTATGCAGTAGGTAGGATAGAATACCTGTATGTCTCTAGTAATGAACTTGGATAGTGCACCAGAACACAACAATATGGTTTAAATGTTGACTGCTTTATTAGGTCTTTGTCAGTCAATAACCTGTTTCTCCTACAGTGTGGATCATGGTGGAGAGTGCTGGCTGAAATCAGGGCCGAGGAAATGTAAGTCTCTTTGATCTTAATTAACTGTATATTCAGCTCTATAGTAAATAATCAATACATGCACTGTAACTACAAAACAACATTTTATATGAAGATGTGGTTTGATTAAACTCTCCTTTTGTCTACAGATGCCTGTCATCTCACCCTGGACCCAAATACAGCACACCCAAACCTGATACTGTCTGAGGGGAACAGGAAGGTGACATTAGTGGAAGAGAAGCAGCATTATGAAGACCATCCAGACAGATTTGACTATCATTCCCACGTTGTCTGCAGAGAAGGCTTATCTGGAGGTCGTAATTACTGGGAGGTGGAGAATGATGGTGACCAGATTTACATCGGTGTGGTGTACAAAGGAATGAAGAGGAAGGGAGATGAGGATGACAGTTGGATTGGACTCAATAGGAAGTCCTGGTGTTTATTCTGCTCTGATAGTGGTTATGACTTTTACCATCCTGGAGTCAGTGTCAGAAGATCCATCTCTGATCCTGTTCCTAACAGAGTTGGAGTGTATCTGGACTGGCCAGCTGGTACTTTGTCCTTCTATAGTGTGTCCTCCTCTGGTACACTGACACACCTTTACACAGAACACACCAGATTCACTGAGCCCCTCTATCCTGGGTTTGGGTTTGAGGTTTCCTCCTCCTCGGTCACTCTGTGTCAGATAGATGATCAACACAATCAAAGGTGAGTCATCAATCTAGGTAACAATCATTCTAGGTAACATAATAACAAAATCCTCATGAATCATCCTACCAGGAATCAAGGTAAGACCCAGATTCAGACACATTGACTTGACAATGGTTTAATATTCCAACAGGGGCAGGCATTAGACGGGTCAAGGCAGGCAGGGGTCAGTAAACCAGAGGTGGGTTAAAGGTACAGGTCAATGCAGGCAGGGGTCAGTAAACCAGAGGTGGGTTAAAGGTACAGGTCAGGCAGGCGGGGTCAGGGACAGGGGCAGCCAGAGTGGTCAGGCAGGCGGGGTCAGGGACAGAGGCAGGCAGAGTGGTCAGGCAGGCGGGGTCAGGGACATGGGAAGCCAGAGTGGTCAGGCAGGCGGGGTCAAGCCTTTATAAGTTATATTTAGTTTAATCACTGTCCTCCTGCTTCTCCAACACCAGAGACCACGGTGGAGAGTGTTGGAGCAAGCCTGGACCTGAGAAATGTGAGTGTTAACTAATAAATGTTTTAAAATCAAAATACGATAAAAGCTTTCATTATAGTTTAGTCCCAGGCAAGGAACACAATCATGATCTACTTGGTCAAAACAAACTTAGAGGTAGATTCAGCGATATGACGTAGATGCAAAAGTAAACAGCATAGTGGTTCAATTTCTACAACAACAAAGAGCGTTGGAGCTCAAAGGCTAAACTTCTCTGCTGTTTGGGTTCCGTGGCTAATACTCTGTAAGAGAGTGAAGAGAACCCTGGCACATGGGCAGATACTGTGTGTGACTGTGTGAGAGAGAAGTCAGGCATCTTGCTCATCACAATATCTGTGGTGCTGTTCGTACATCATCATTTAGCTGACTCTACCTTTAAGCTCTCATCCTAGGATCTACCAGAAATCAGACCCCCAACATCTACAAAACATGGACCAGAACGATGTGGTTTCCTGCTTCCACAAACATTAATTAATATAACACTTATGTCAGATTATGGTATGCTAATGAGTGTACATTCTGAGACTGTTGCTCACTTATATTCATTTTTATTACAAGTCTATTTAATCATTATTAATTCATTATTACATTAGATTGTCCTTTTTACATAACAACTACTTTTGACTTCAGGGATTCCTCAGAGCTGTAAGACCTGTGACCATGTTGAGGTAAGTCATAATGACAATTCTTACTTTTACATACCTGCAGGAGTCAGGCACAGTCTCAAAGCCAGGTGTGTACTGACCAACCATTCATACTGGGATATAGATAGTCCTGTGTTCTGCTTTAGTAATATAAACACTGTCTCAAAGCCAGGTGTGTAGTGACCAACCATTCATACTGGGATATAGACAGTCCTGTGTTCTGCTTTAGTAATATAAACACTGTCTCAAAGCCAGGTGTGTACTGACCAACCATTCATACTGGGATATAGACAGTCCTGTGTTCTGCTTTAGTAATATAAACACAGTCTCAAAGCCAGGTGTGTTCTGACCAACCATTCATACTGGGAAATAGACAGTCCTGTGTTCTGCTTTAGTAATATAAACACAGTCTCAAAGCCAGGTGTGTACTGACCAACCATTCATACTGGTATATAGACAGTCCTGTGTTCTGCTTTAGTAATATAAACACAGTCTCAAAGCCAGGTGTGTTCTGACCAACCATTCATACTGGGAAATAGACAGTCCTGTGTTCTGCTTTAGTAATATAAACACAGTCTCAAAGCCAGGTGTGTACTGACCAACCATTCATACTGGGATATAGACAGTCCTGTTTTCTGCTTGTAGGCATGCAGGATTTTAGCTGTTGTCATATTTTGTCATTAGACAGTTTAATTGATAAATCACCAGCATTCTATGTAACATTGAATAAATACATTAGATGAGTTACTTTGGTTACTGGGCCAGTTTCCCAGACACAGATTAAGTCTAGTCCTGGACCTTAAAGAACTTTCTATTGAAACTTCCATTGAGCATGCTTTTTAGTCCAGCACTAGACTCAAATCTGTGTCCAGGAAACAGGCCCCATATATATTACTGACATGCTTGTCCTTGTTCAGGACTCCACACACTGGCTTCAGATTGAACCCTTGACTTCCACTGTCCAGGGAGTGACAATGTTCAGGTAAAATAACTACTTTAAACATTTCATTCCACCTGCTAGTGTATTTCCCCATTACCTTTGGGAATAGTCTTCTAATCCAACCTCTCCATTTGACCATTGACCCTCTCTACCATATCTTGTTGTTGCCCTCAGACACAGGACACCCAAAGGGAGTTATGAGTGCACAGTGTCTGGGCTCCGCTGGCTGTGTGAGAGAGATGTCATTCTGAAGTATCACTTCAGGAACTGGGATCCCTACAGTCAACTTCTGAAAGACATGCAGTACACACAAGGTGGTCCATTGCTGGACATCACTATGGAGTTAGGTGAACTGGAGGAAGTTCATCTGCCACACTTTGTCTGTTTAGGTAAAACCATATAGAAATAGTATTCAGAAAGACATTTCCATGCAACTGAGTTTCACTTCCTGAATGAATGAATGAACTATTCTAGGAGTTTGAGTTTACTGTGATCTGGTACTGCATATTCTTTGTTTTAGTTGGATGAATAATACAATATTTTTATCTTTGTCTTCTTTTTATAGTGTCATTCAGGGACCAACCTTTCCCTGATGAATGAGATGAAGATTCTTTGTGTTGAGGAACATGGAGTGTCTTTTGAAGAAGTGCATGAGGTCACCAGATTCCATGCTAAGATTCTCCATTCCAAGTTCTCACTTATCTCTACTATACTGAAAATATATAACCGTGTATCTCTGATACTGAAATATATATTTTCTTGGAACGTCCACTGTGACGTGGTCCTCTATTTGGCAGTAAAAAGGTCAACAGTAATTTCAAGGCTGTACCTGCTCCTCAGAAACTCCAGTCAGAAAGAGGTGAGCCACTATCATTGAAGTGACAACAGTATGTTGAAACTTACTAAAGGAAAGCTGATAGTTTGTTGAAAATCTCTAGATTACAAAGACAACATGCAGCTCTGTGAGAAATATATTTCTGTAGTAACATTCATTAAATAAGTAAACAGGAGAGATACAAACCAATGACTTGAGGGCCAGTTAACATGGTTTACTGTTGGACCTGGACTAGTCCTGATTATAAAAGACTGTCTTCAAAAACAATGACATCTCCTCCAGGACTTGATGTAGATTAGCCTGGTTCTGAATGTCCCAATGACATCTCCTCCAGGACTTGATGTAGGTTAGCCTGGTTCTGAATGACCCAATGACATCTCCTCCAGGACTTGATGTAGATTAGACTGGTTCTGAATGACCCAATGACATCTCCTCCAGGACTTGATGTAGATTAGTCTGGTTCTGAATGACCCAATGACATCTCCTCCAGGACTTGATGTAGATTAGCCTGGTTCTGAATGTCCCAATGACATCTCCTCCAGGACTTGATGTAGATTAGCCTGGTTCTGAATGACCCAATGACATCTCCTCCAGGACTTGATGTAGATTAGCCTGGTTCTGAATGTCCCAATGACATCTCCTCCAGGACTTGATGTAGATTAGCCTGGTTCTGAATGTCCCAATGACATCTCCTCCAGGACTTGATGTAGATTAGCCTGGTTCTGAATGTCCCAGACTGTTTTTCTATGTCTGTGAAACCGTCCCTAAATATGAATATGTGATATGTTCAGGTCGTTATTGTAAAATAGAATGTTTTCTCAATACTTTTATTTTAGGATTCTGAATGTCTGAAATGTAAATGTACAAATGTAGTAATGTTGTATCCTGACTCTCTCAGGTGATGTGTCGGGGGCAGGGCGTCTGGCTGTGAGCAGTCTGACTGGTTCTCCAGAGCAGCAGCTGCGTTCTGTACGGACAGAGTTTGTGAAACGAGTATCAGGACCTGTCCTGAATGAACTGCTGGACGGACTCCTGCAACACACAGTCATCAACCAGGAGGAAATGGAGTCAGTGAAGGTGATAGCTGAGAGGGCAGAGAAGGCACGTGACATCATCGACATGGTGTTGAGAAAAGGAAATGAGTCAAGTTCCAGGATGATCATCTTTCTTGGGGAGCTGGACCCCTGTCTTTGGACAGAGCTTCAGATCAACAGTTGTAGTCAACCCCTGGAGGTGGGGAGACCAGGCAGAGTAGACAGAAAGGATGGTTCAACATGTTCTTGCTGTCTGTTGCTTTAATTCAGGGTCACAAAAACGTGCAGAAAATGGCAATCAAACATGACCACTATAATAACAATAAACTTACTGAAGGACCAACCACACAGCCTCTCTCCTTCTGCAGCCTCCTGGAAGTGTGGATCTTCTAGCAGGGGGGTCAGTCAGTCCTCCACTAGGTACCTAGCTGGACCCCTATCTAGCAGGAGGGTCAGTCAGTCCTCCACTAGGTACCTAGCTGGACCCCTATCTAGCAGGAGGGTCAGTCAGTCCTCCACTAGGTACCTAGCTGGACCCCTATCTAGCAGGAGGGTCAGTCCTCCACTAGGTACCTAGCTGGACCCCTATCTAGCAGGAGGGTCAGTCAGTCCTACACTAGGTACCTAGCTGGACCCTATCTAGCAGGAGGGTCAGTCAGTCCTCCACTAGGTACCTAGCTGGACCTCTATCTAGCAGGAGGGTCAGTTAGTCCTCCACTAGGTACCTAGCTGGACCCCTATCTAGCAGGAGGGTCAGTCAGTCCTCCACTAGGTACCTAGCTGGACCCCTATCTAGCAGGAGGGTCAGTTAGTCCTCCACTAGGTACCTAGCTGGACCCCTATCTAGCAGGAGGGTCAGTCAGTCCTCCACTAGGTACCTAGCTGGACCCCTATCTAGCAGGAGGGTCAGTCAGTCCTCCACTAGGTACCTAGCTGGACCCCTATCTAGCAGGAGGGTCAGTCAGTCCTCCACTAGGTACCTAGCTGGACCCCTATCTAGCAGGAGGGTCAGTCAGTCCTCCACTAGGTACCTAGCTGGACCCCTATCTAGCAGGAGGGTCAGTCAGTCCTCCACTAGGTACCTAGCTGGACCCCTATCTAGCAGGAGGGTCAGTCCTCCACTAGGTACCTAGCTGGACCCCTAAATAGCAGGAGGGTCAGTCAGTCCTCCACTAGGTACCTAGCTGGACCCCTATCTAGCAGGAGGGTCAGTCAGTCCTCCACTAGGTACCTAGCTGGACCCCTATCTAGCAGGAGGGTCAGTCCTCCACTAGGTACCTAGCTGGACCCCTATCTAGCAGGGGGGTCAGTCAGTCCTCCACTAGGTACCTAGCTGAACCCCTATCTAGCAGGAGGGTCAGTCAGTCCTCTACTAGGTACCTAGCTGAACCCCTATCTAGCAGGAGGGTCAGTTAGTCCTCCACTAGGTACCTAGCTGGACCCCTATCTAGCAGGAGGGTCAGTCAGTCCTCCACTAGGTACCTAGCTGGACCCCTATCTAGCAGGGGGGTCAGTCCTCCACTAGGTACCTAGCTGGACCCCTATCTAGCAGGAGGGTCAGTCCTCCACTAGGTACCTAGCTGGACCCCTATCTAGCAGAAGGGTCAGTCAGTCCTACACTAGGTACCTAGCTGGACCCCTATCTAGCAGGAGGGTCAGTCAGTCCTACACTAGGTACCTAGCTGGACCCCTATCTAGCAGGAGGGTCAGTTAGTCCTCCACTAGGTACCTAGCTGGACCCCTATCTAGCAGGAGGGTCAGTCCTCCACTAGGTACCTAGCTGGACCCCTATCTAGCAGGAGGGTCAGTCAGTCCTCAACTAGGTACCTAGCTGGACCCCTATCTAGCAGGAGGGTCAGTCAGTCCTCCACTAGGTACCTAGCTGGACCCCTATCTAGCAGGAGGGTCAGTCAGTCCTCCACTAGGTACCTAGCTGGACCCCTATCTAGCAGGAGGGTCAGTCAGTCCTCCACTAGGTACCTAGCTGGACCCCTATCTAGCAGGAGGGTTAGTCATACACTAGGTACCTAGCTGGACCCCTATCTAGCAGGAGAGTCAGTTAGTCCTCCACTAGGTACCTAGCTGGACCCCTATCTAGCAGGAGGGTCAGTCCTCCACTAGGTACCTAGCTGGACCCCTATCTAGCAGAAGGGTCAGTCAGTCCTACACTAGGTACCTAGCTGGACCCCTATCTAGCAGGAGGGTCAGTCAGTCCTCCACTAGGTACCTAGCTGGACCCCTATCTAGCAGGAGGGTCAGTCAGTCCTCCACTAGGTACCTAGCTGGACCCCTATCTAGCAGGAGGGTCAGTCATCCACTAGGTACCTAGCTGGACCCCTATCTAGCAGGAGGGTCAGTCAGTCCTCCACTAGGTACCTAGCTGGACCCCTATCTAGCAGGAGGGTCAGTCATCCAATAGGTACCTAGCTGGACCCCTATCTAGCAGGAGGGTCAGTCCTCCACTAGGTACCTAGCTGGACCCCTATCTAGCAGGAGGGTCAGTCATCCAATAGGTACCTAGCTGGACCCCTATCTAGCAGGAGGGTCAGTCCTCCACTAGGTACCTAGCTGGACCCCTATCTAGCAGGAGGGTCAGTCATCCAATAGGTACCTAGCTGGACCCCTATCTAGCAGGAGGGTCAGTCCTCCACTAGGTACCTAGCTGGACCCCTATCTAGCAGGAGGGTTAGTCCTCCACTAGGTACCTAGCTGGACCCCTATCTAGCAGGAGGGTCCTTCAGTCCTAGACACATTCAACATAAATGTATTTTATGAATATATTGTACAGTGTTGGCCTGTTAGAGGTTCATGAGAGAGACTGAACATCAACACAACCACCTCAGACTATCAGCAGCTTTCTCAGTGAGAGCCTCACGTCTGGAACACATTGAGCATTGACAGACATAAGGAGCTGTGTAACCTGTCACTCCTTTACCAATGACTTGAGAGTGGCTGAAGGACAATCAGCCCCCATCTATACACAATGTTTTACCAAATGTTTTTTAATGTATTTTTTTATGTTTATCTACCTGCCCAGGGACTACATTTAAAAACTAGCTAGCTGGCTAAATCTGGCACATTTACAGAAATGTTGATTGATGTGCAAAATCCCTGTCAAATACATGTAATACATTCTGTGTGTGTCTTTGTTTAAACTGTGTATGTGAGTTGGTCTCTGATTACTGTGATTAGTTCAATGTAATGTCATCTACTATACATTCTAATCAGTCTGTTTTGGGGTTTGCAGAATCATTGTATATCATTGGTTACCCATCCTGTCATGTGACCACACAGATGTGACTGTCTATCTCAGCGGTTCCCATCCTATCATGTTACCACACAGATGTGACTGTCTATCTCAGCGGTTCCCATCCTATCATGTTACCTCACAGATGTGACTGTCTATCTCAGCGGTTCCCATCCTATCATGTTACCACACAGATGTGACTGTCTGTCTCAGCAGTTCCCATCCTATCATGTTTATTAACACACAGATGTGACTGACTAGCTCAGCAGTTCCCATCCTATCATGTTTATTACCACACAGATGTGACTGACTAGCTCAGCAGTTCCCATCCTATCATGTTTATTACCACACAGATGTGACTGACTAGCTCAGTGGTTCCCATCCTATCATGTTACCACACAGATGTGACTGTCTAGCTCAGCAGTTCCCATCCTATCATGTTACCACACAGATGTGACTGACTAGCTCAGCAGTTCCCATCCTATCATGTTAACACACAGATGTGACTGACTAGCTCAGTGGTTCCCATCCTATCATGTTACCTCACAGATGTGACTGTCTGTCTATCTCAGTGGTTCCCAACCTTTCCCATTCTGGAGACCATCAAATCACCGTCAAAAGCTCTTGAGGACCACCATTCACCATTCACAGAGTCGCTGATATTTTTCACATCAAATATATTGCGGGTTAAATTCTTTCAATACATGTGAATGTAACAAGGCCTGTAAAGACTTATTATCATGAACTATTTGCATTGTGAAAAGGAATGTAAAATTGCTTATAATACCAGTAATACTCCTGTTATTATATTTGAATAATAAAATACTACAACCTAAAAAATAATTGTGGACCAGCTGCACCACCCCCACGGAGCACAGGTTGGGAACCACTGGTCTAGAGTCCTTCAGCCAGACCTGGTTGTTGTGTCACACTGCCCTCTCCTGGTAACACTGCAAAACATCACCTCAAAAAAGAAAAAATGTAATTGCACTTTTACTAGAAAGAATCTTAATTTATAGACTGAATACTTGTATTAAGTGTATGAAGACTTTACATGACATAAATATCAACCAATAAACCTATAGGTGTTGAATCCGCCCACTGTGTTGAAACAGGAAGTCCATTTATAAGGAAGTAGAGGAAAGGGTCTCTTATTATAGCTCAATGGTGCCGCTGCTTCGCTTCACCTCCGTTCTGCCAATAAAAATAACCAAGACCTAGAAACAATAAGGTCGTGACCTCGGTGATTTTCCTTAAAAATAAATACGTCACCCCGCTCCTCCGCTCTCTCCACTGGCTTCCAGTTGAAGCTCGCATCCGCTACAAGACCATGGTGCTTGCCTACGGAGCTGTGAGGGGAACGGCACCTCAGTACCTTCAGGCTCTGATCAGGCCCTACACCCAAACAAGGGCACTGCGTTCATCCACCTCTGGCCTGCTCGCCTCCCTACCACTGAGGAAGTACAGTTCCCGCTCAGCCCAGTCAAAACTGTTCGCTGCTCTGGCACCCCAATGGTGGAACAAACTCCCTCACGACGCTAGGACAGCGGAGTCAATCACCACCTTCCGGAGACACCTGAAACCCCACCTCTTCAAGGAATACCTAGGATAGGATAAAGCAATCCTTCTGCCCCCCCCCCCCCCCCCCCTTAAAAGATTTAGAAGCACTATTGTAAAGTGGCTGTTCCACTGGATGTCATAAGGTGAATGCACCAATTTGTAAGTCGCTCTGGATAAGAGCGTCTGCTAAATGACTTAAATGTAAATGTAAAAATAAAGGTGATGATGATGAAAAATAATACAAATGGTCGAAATTTGTAACATTTTTTGAGGAAATGTTAGCAGACTGAGAATGTTTTTTAACAATATGAAAAAAGCAATAAAGTCAATATTCTTTATAGCACAAATAATAATATAGCATTGATATTTGTTAACAACATTAAAGCAATTATTACCAGAAAGTTGCCATGGTAACAGCAGTAATACAAATAACCAACAAAATGATCCAACATAAATCCAAGATGGCGTAGCAGTCAGACGTCTTTGTCCTGTCGTGTCCCTTGTATATATCTTTTTATATATCTTTTTCTTCACATTCTTTTAAAAATATTTTCTTAAACCTCAACTTCTAAATCCACTCCTACAACCCGCCTCACCCAATGTGGCGTGGGTCTGTTTTTTTTTCTAAAGTATTTCTACTTCGGATCTGGAATCCCTCAACTGAAGCTAGCCAGCTACCAGCTATCAGTCAGCAAACCACTGCTAGCGGTCATCAGCTAACCTTGAGCTCGGAAAGCTCTCGCCAGTTCATACAACGTGACTCAAACCAGAGCATAAAGGACCTATTTTTCTCTCCATATCCCCGGATTCCTACCGCAAACTGAACATTTTCATCTGGATCCTCGCAACTAGCTAACCGCAATACTGGTTCATAGCATTTGACAGACCAACACCTCACCAGTCTTCTTCTCTCTAAGATGAGACCTTGAAACTGAGATATCTCGTTCTCAAAACATAATCTGGGTTTACTGCCAAATTACAGCTACTGATAGTGAGGATTTGTACAGTCAGCCACTTGACGAACACACATTGGTTTATAGAACAGCACATGAATAAAACACAGACATTTGTTAAAAGAAAAGGAAACATAATTTCCCTAACAGTAATTTAAGTGTCTTTGTCCACAGACTAGGAGACAGGCCTTAGTATCTTCAGGTTAGGTGAAGAAGTGTCTTTGTCCACAGACTAGGAGACAGGCCTCAGCATCTTCAGATTAGGTGGAGAAGTGTCTTTGTCCACAGACTAGGAGACAGACCTCAGCATCTTCAGATTAGGTGGAGAAGTGTCTTTGTCCACAGACTAGGAGACAGCCCTCAGCATCTTCAGATTAGGTGGAGAAGTGTCTTTGTCCACAGACTAGGAGACAGCCCTCAGTATCTTCAGATTAGGTGGAGAAGTGTCTTTGTTCACAGACTAGGAGACAGGCCTCAGCATCTTCAGATTAGGTGGAGAAGTGTCTTTGTCCACAGACTAGGAGACAGCCCTCAGCATCTTCAGATTAGGTGGAGAAGTGTCTTTGTCCACAGACTAGGAGACAGCCCTCAGCATCTTCAGATTAGGTGAAGAAGTGTCTTTGTCCACAGACTAGGAGACAGCCCTCAGCATCTTCAGATTAGGTGGAGAAGTGTCTTTGTCCACAGACTAGGAGACAGCCCTCAGCATCTTCAGATTAGGTGAAGAAGTGTCTTTGTCCACAGACTAGGAGACAGGCCTCAGCATCTTCAGATTAGGTGCTACAAGACAGAGGATGGAGGAGAAGGGAAGAGAGAGATCAGAAAGTATGGAGAAGAATGAGGAGTGAGATACACCTGAGATAATGATGTGATGATGGTCCTATGATACACCTGAGATAATGATGTGATGATGGTCCTATGATACACCTGAGATAATGATGTGATGATGGTCCTATGATACACCTGAGATAATGATGTGATGATGGTCCTATGATACACCTGAGATAATGATGTGATGATGGTCCTATGATACACCTGAGATAATGATGTGATGATGGTCCTATGATACACCTGAGATAATGATGTGATGATGGTCCTATGATACACCTGAGATAATGATGTGATGATGGTCCTATGATACACCTGAGATAATGATGTGACGATGGTCCTATGATACACCTGAGATAATGATGTGATGATGGTCCTATGATACACCTGAGATAATGATGTGATGATGGTCCTATGATACACCGAGATAATGATGTGATGATGTTCCTATGATACACCTGAGATAATGATGTGATGATGGTCCTATAATACACCTGAGATAATGATGTGATGATGTTCCTATGATACACCTGAGATAATGATGTGATGATGGTCCTATGATACACCTGAGATAATGATGTGATGATGGTCCTATGATACACCTGAGATAATGATGTTATGATGGTCCTATGATACACCTGAGATAATGATGTGATGATGGTCCTATGATACACCTGAGATAATGATGTGATGATGGTCCTATGATACACCTGAGATAAGGATGTGATGATGGTCCTATGATACACCTGAGATAATGATGTGATGATGGTCCTATGATACACCTGAGATAATGATGTGATGATGGTCCTATGATACACCTGAGATAATGATGTGATGATGGTCCTATGATACACCTGAGATAATGATGTGATGATGGTCCTATGATACACCTGAGATAATGATGTGATGATGGTCCTATGATACACCTGAGATAATGATGTGATGATGGTCCTATGATACACCTGAGATAATGATGTGATGATGGTCCTATGATACACCTGAGATAATGATGTTATGATGGTCCTATGATACACCTGAGATAATGATGTGATGATGGTCCTATGATACACCTGAGATAATGATGTGATGATGGTCCTATGATACACCTGAGATAATGATGTGATGATGGTCCTATGATACACCTGAGATAATGATGTGATGATGGTCCTATGATACACCTGAGATAATGATGTTATGATGGTCCTATGATACACCTGAGATAATGATGTGATGATGGTCCTATGATACACCTGAGATAATGATGTGATGATGGTCCTATGATACACCTGAGATAATGATGTGATGATGGTCCTATGATACACCTGAGATAATGATGTGATGATGGTCCTATGATACACCTGAGATAATGATGTGATGATGGTCCTATGATACACCTGAGATAATGATGTGATGATGGTCCTATGTTACACCTGAGATAATGATGTGATGATGGTCCTATGTTACACCTGAGATAATGATGTGATGATGGTCCTATGATACACCTGAGATAATGATGTGATGATGGTCCTATGATACACCTGAGATAATGATGTGATGATGGTCCTATGATACACCTGAGATAATGATGTGATGATGGTCCTATGATACATCTGAGATAATGATGTGATGATGGTCCTATGATACACCTGAGATAATGATGTGATGATTGTCCTATGATACACCTGAGATAATGATGTGATGATGGTCCTATGATACACCTGAGATAATGATGTGATGATGGTCCTATAATACACCTGAGATAATGATGTGATGATGGTCCTATGATACACCTGAGATAATGATGTGATGATGGTCCTATGATACACCTGAGATAATGATGTGATGATGGTCCTATGATACACCTGAGATAATGTGATGATGGTCCTATGATACACCTGAGATAATGATGTGATGATGGTCCTATGATACACCTGAGATAATGATGTGATGATGGTCCTATGATAGAACTATACTAAGATACATTTATTACAGGCAGCAACACAAAAACATGCTTCCATTCTGAAAAATACTTTCTCTTTGATCTGGGTAGCTATGTTTTTATTTGACCTATATTTAATCATCCCACATATTCAAGGGAGGGAGAAAAGAAAAGGGTCTTACCTAGATTCACTCAAGTACTTAACAAGATGGTGTTCATGTTCACTGAGAGCTTTGAGACAAGCTCCCATCACTTCTGGTCCTTTAGGGAGGACTGCATTCAGTAGTTCTCTCATTCGCTCCTGTTCAGTTGTTTCAGCTGTTATTCTGGAGTACTCTTCATCACCAATCATGTCCTTTGACAGCAGATAATCTGCTATTGGCATTGGGTTTTTGACTCCCTGAATGAGTTTAGCCCTGTGTTTCTTCAGAAACTCCTCAGCAGGAATCCCAGGGACTGTTAATGCTGAAGGGAGGTGAATTAAATGAATATGGCTTTAGGGTGAACAGCAGCTGTTTCTACATCTAACAGTCTCTCTAGTTATCATTCCTCTGATAGTAATTTCTTGTATAGAGCTGACTCCAGGGTTGTAGTCAATTCATATTCAAGTCAGTCAATTTAAACACATTTTTTTCTTCCCACTAGTCATTGAAAATAGATGCCATTTTCCAGTTATTGAATTGGAATTTCAGTTTACTTCCTGAATTGACTGACTTATTTGGAATTGACGCCTACCCTGGCTGACACGATTGTCTATTCTACATAACATACAGAGCCTTGCAAAAAAGTTCATACCCCTTGGATTTCTCTATTGTGTTACATGCTGGGATTAAAATGGATTTAATTGTAATGTTTTGTCATCAATCCACTGAAAATACTCTGTAATGTCAAAGTGGACCTGTCCCCCATAGATACAACATCTGGAAGGTCCCTCAGTCAAGTATCGCATTTCAAGCACAGATTCAACTTTACACAAAGACCAGGGATCTTTTTGAAAGCCTCATGAAGAAGGGCAGTGATTGGTAAATGGGTAACAGTAATAAAATATGACATTTAATATCTCTGTAAGCATGGTCAAGTTAATAATTATTCTGTGGATTACTTATTAAACCACCCAGACACATCAAAGATACAGTCGTCCTTCTGAACTGAGCTGCAAGACAGGAAGGAAACTGTCAGGGATGTTACCATCAGGACATTGGTGAAATTTAAAACAGTTACAGAGTTCAATGTCTGTGATGGGAGAAAATTGAGGATGGATCAACAACATTGTAGTGACTCCTTAATAACGACTTAAACGAGAGAGTGAAAAGAAGAATACAAAATATACAGAATAAAAATATTCCAAAACATGCAACTTGTATGCAACAAGGTATTAAAGTAATACTGAAGAAAAAAACACGGCAAAGGAATGCACTTTTTGGCCTAAATGTAAAGCCTTTTGTTTGGTGCAAATCCAACACATCACTGAGTAACTGCCTCCTTACTGTCCAGCATGGTGGTGGCTGCGTCATGGTATGGGTATGCTTGTCATCAGCAAATACTGGAGAGTTTTTCAGGATGAAAATAAATGGAATGGAACTAAGAACAGACAAAATCCTAGAGGAAAACCTGCTTCAGTCTGCTTTACACCAGACACTGGGAGAGGAATTCACCTTTCAGCAGGACAATAACCTACAACACAAGGCCAAATCTACACTGGAGTTGCTCACCAAGAAGACATTGAATGTTCCTGAGTGGCCAAGTTACAGTTCTGACTTAAATCTGCTTGTAAATCTATGGCAAGACTTAAATGGCTGTCTAGTCATGATCTCCAACATCTTGACAGAGCTTGAAGAATTATGAAAATAACAGTGGGCTAATATTGTACAATCCAGGTGTGTAAAGCTCTTAGAGACTTACCCAAGAAGACTCCCAGCTGTAAAGACTCTTAGAGACTTACCCAAGAAGACTCCCAGCTGTGATGACTCTTAGAGACTTACCCAAGAAGACTACCAGCTGTAATGACTCTTAGAGACTTACCCAAGAAGACTCCCAGCTGTAATCACTGCCAAAGGTGTTTCTAAGTATTGACTCGGGGGGCTGAATACTTATGGAACAACCATTTTAGATATTGAATTTCTATCAATCTAAATATATATATTATTTGACATTAGAGTATTTTGTGTAGATTGTTGACTAGAAATGACAATGAAATCCCTTTTAATCCCACCTTGTAAAACAATAACATGTGATGCAGATACTTTTGAAAGGCTCTGTATTTCTGTCTGAATGGTCTGTATCATTACACTCCACTGAACACGACTCATGAAGACCTTCAACACCCCACTGAACACGACTCATGAAGACCTTCATCACCCCACTGAACACGACTCATGAAGACCTTCATCACCCCACTGAACACGACTCATGAAGACCTTCATCACCCCACTGAACACGACTCATGAAGACCTTCATCACCCCACTGAACACGACTCATGAAGACCTTCATCACCCCACTGAACACGACTCATGACGACCTTCATCACCCCACTGAACACGACTCATGAAGACCTTCATCACCCCACTGAACATGACTCATGAAGACCTTCATCACCCCACTGAACACGACTCATGAAGACCTTCATCACCCCACTGAACACGACTCATGAAGACCTTCATCACCCCACTGAACACGACTCATGAAGACCTTCATCACCCCACTGAACATGACTCATGAAGAACTTCATCACCCCACTGAACATGACTCATGAAGACCTTCATCACCCCACTGAACACGTCTCATGAAGAACTTCATCACCCCACTGAACACGACTCATGAAGACCTTCATCACCCCACTGAACATGACTCATGAAGAACTTCATCACCCCACTGAACATGACTCATGAAGACCTTCATCACCCCACTGAACATGACTCATGAAGACCTTCATCACCCCACTGAACATGACTCATGAAGACCTTCATCACCCCACTGAACACGTCTCATGAAGACCTTCATCACCCCACTGAACACGACTCATGAAGACCTTCATCAGTGTTCTTCATCACAACTTGAAGATATGTTAGCTCTGTAACCCGTTTTATAAACCTCGTCCACAAAAGCAAACTTACATATTGGATGAGAGTCGTTGCTGTATACGTCTGAAAAACAAACAATAGAAAATATCATAAAACATGTTAATAGCATCTGTTAGAAAAGGACATTTATGATTGACATACTGTTCATGTCTAGTATTTCTTACCTTTTGATACCACTGATTTCCATACTGTCCTCTCATCATCCCCGATTAACTCCATCTCAATGTCAACCCCTGTGTTTCCCATAATCATCTTACAACAGCTTGGTGTGGTGTCTGCAGGTAACAGCTGAATCTTCTGTAGGAGGCCATATGGTGCAACGATTGAGACAACAGACAGAGAGAGAAATAGTGAAATAGAATGATATTCCAGTTATTCATATACAATATGACAGATTCATGTCCTCAGCCTGATAAAACTGCACCTCTGGATTGATGGACTTGGAGAGGGGATTCTTGAACGCAAACCAACTGTTCAGCTTTAAGGACCCGTTTGGACTTGACAGGACGAATTCTGAAAATCCTTTGGACACCTGATTTTTCTCCCGTTCCTGAACAGCCTAAAAAATGAGCAATGTAGTAGTCAGTCAGAACAATGTAGTCTCGTAATTCACACAACATGCAGCTCACTGAGCAATCCATTTTTGTCAACAACAAAAAATGTGTACACTATTGTTATTGTATTACTATCCCTATTTTACCAGGATAATATGTTAAAGGTGTACCAGGTAAGTTGACTGAGAAGAGATTCTCTTTTACAGCAACGACCTGGGGAAGAGTTACAGGGGAGAGGAGAGGGGGAAAATTAGCCAATTGGAACCTGGGGATGATTAGGTAGCCATGATGGTATGGGGGCCAGATTGGGAATTTAGCCAAGACACCGGGGTTAACATCCCTACTCTTACGATAAGTGCCATGGGATCTTCAGTGACCATGGAGAGGACACCAGTTTAACGTCCCATCTGAAAGACAGCACCCTACACAGGGAAATGTCCCCTTCACTGCCCTGGGGCATTGGGTTCTCCTCCGACCAGAGGGAAGAGTGCCATCTACTGGCTCTTCAAATTAATGAGACAGAAATAGATTTCTCACTGAGCTGCATGTTGTCTTTGTAATCTAGAGATTTTCAACAAACTATCAGCTTTCCTTTAGTAAGTTTCAACATACTGTTGTCACTTCAATGATAGTGGCTCACCTCTTTCTGACTCGAGTTTCTGAGGAGCAGGTACAGCCTTGAAATTACTGTTGACCTTTTTACTGCCAAATAGAGGACCACGTCACAGTGGACATCTATGTTCCAAGACAGTAATCTCAGTATCAGAGAGATAACTGAGAACTTGGGATGGAGAATCTTAGCATGGAATCTGGTGACCTCATGCACTTCCTCTAAAGACACTCCATGTTCCTCTACATGAAGAATCTTCATCTCATTCCTCAGGGAAGGGTTGGTCCCTGAACAACACAATAAACAGGAGAGAGAAAGACAAATATTGTATTATTCATCCTACTAAAACACAAAGAATATGCAGTACCAGATCACAGTAAACTCAAACTCCCAGAATAGTTCATTCATAAACTCAGGAAGTGAAACTCAGTTACATGGAAATGTCTTTCTGAATACTATTTCTATATGGTTTTACCTAAACAGACACAGTGTGGCAGATGAACTTCCTCCAGTTCACCTAACTCCATAGTGATGTCCAGCAATGGACCCCCTTGTGTGTACTGCATGTCTTTCAGAAGTTGACTGTAGGGTTCCCAGTTCCTGAAGTGATACTTCAGGATGACATCTCTCACACAGCCAGCGGAGCCCAGACACTGTGCACTCATAACTCCCTTTGGGTGTCCTGTGCCTGAGGGCAACAACAAGATATGGGAGAGAGGTTCATTGGTCAAATGGAGAGGTTGGATTAGAAGACTATTCCCAAAGGAAATGGGGAAATACACTAGCAAGTGGAATGAAATGTTATAAGTAGTTATTTTACCTGAACATTGTCACTCCCTGGACAGTGGAAGTCAAGGGTTCAATCTGAAGCCAGTGTGTGGAGTCCTGAACAAGGACAAGCATGTCAGTTATACATATGGGGCCTGTTTCCTGGACACAGATTGAGTCTAGTGCTGGACTAAAAAGCATGCCCAATGGAAGTTTCAATAGAAAGTTATTTAAGGTCCAGGACTAGACTTAATCTGTGTCTGGGAAACTGGCCCATTAACCAAAGTAACTATTGTAATGTATTTATTCAATGTTACATGGAATGCTGGTGAATTATCAATTAAACTTTCTAATGACAAAATATGACAACAGCTAAAATCCTGCATGCCTACAAGCAGAACACAGGACTGTCTATATCCCAGTATGAATGGTTGGTCAGTACACACCTGGCTTTGAGACTGTGCCTGACTCCTGCAGGTATGTAAAAGTAAGAATTGACATCATGACTTACCTCAACATGGTCACAGGTCTTACAGCTCTGAGGAATCCCTAAAGTCAAAAGTAGTTATTTAAAATTGACAATGTAATAAGTGGTATTCGTGACAAGACTTGTAATAAAAATGAATATAAGTGAGCAACAGTCTCAGAATGAACAATCATTAGCAAACCATAATCTGACATTAGTGTTATAATAATTAATGTTTGTGGAAGCAGGAAATAACATTGTTCTGGTCCATGTTTTGTAGATGTTGGGGCCTGATTTCTGCTAGATCCTAGGATGAGAGCTTAAAGGTAGAGTCAGCTAAATGATGATGTACGAGCAGCACCACAGATATTGTGGTGCAAGATGCCTGACTTCTCTCTCTCACAGTCACACACATTCTGCTAGATCCTAGGATGTTCTCTTCACTCTCTAGCAGAGTGTCAGCCACGGGACCAAAACAGAGAAGTTTAGCATCTTGTTAAAACGCTCTTAGTTGTTGCAGAAATTGGCCCACAATGCCGTTTACTTTGTGCACATACGTCATATCGCTGACTCTACCTTTAAGTTTGTATTGACCAAATAGATCATGATTGTGTTCCTTGCCTGGGACTCAAGTGTAATGAACGCTTTCATCGCATATAGATTTTAAAACAATTAAATTAGTTAACTCACATTTCTCAGGTCCAGGCTTGATCCAACACTCTCCACCATGGTCTCTGGTGTTCTCAGGTCCAGGCTTGATCCAACACTCTCCACCATGCTCTCTGGTGTTCTCAGGTCCAGGCTTGATCCAACACTGTCCACCATGGTCTCTGGTGTTCTCAGGTCCAGGCTTGATCCAACACTCTCCACCATGGTCTCTGGTGTCCTCAGGTCCAGACTTGATCCAACACTCTCCACCATGGTCTCTGGTGTTCTCAGGTCCAGGCTTGATCCAACACTCTCCACCATGGTCTCTGGTGTTCTCAGGTCCAGGCTTGATCCAACTCTCTCCACCATGGTCTCTGGTGTCCTCAGGTCCAGACTTGATCCAACACTCTCCACCATGGTCTCTGGTGTTCTCAGGTCCAGGCTTGATCCAACACTCTCCACCATGGTCTCTGGTGTCCTCAGGTCCAGACTTGATCCAACACTGTCCACCATGTTCTCTGGTGTCCTCAGGTCCAGGCTTGATCCAACACTCTCCACCATGGTCTCTGGTGTCCTCAGGTCCAGGCTTGATCCAACTCTCTCCACCATGGTCTCTGGTGTTCTCAGGTCCAGGCTTGATCCAACACTCTCCACCAAGGTCTCTGGTGTCCTCAGGTCCAGACTTGATCCAACACTCTCCACCATGGTCTCTGGTGTTCTCAGGTCCAGGCTTGATCCAACACTCTCCACCATGGTCTCTGGTGTTCTCAGGTCCAGGCTTGATCCAACTCTCTCCACCATGGTCTCTGGTGTCCTCAGGTCCAGACTTGATCCAACACTCTCCACCATGGTCTCTGGTGTTCTCAGGTCCAGGCTTGATCCAACACTCTCCACCATGGTCTCTGGTGTCCTCAGGTCCAGACTTGATCCAACACTGTCCACCATGTTCTCTGGTGTCCTCAGGTCCAGGCTTGATCCAACATTCTCCACCATGGTCTCTGGTGTCCTCAGGTCCAGGCTTGATCCAACTCTCTCCACCATGTTCTCTGGTGTTGGTAAAGCAGAAGGATAGACTGTGATTAAACTAAATACAACTTATAAAGGATTTATATAGCATACATACAGTCTTCATAAGCAGTACAAAGGCTGTATAAAGGGTGACAGAACAGCTCCCTATGTAGGGTGCATTGCCTAAATGTGACACAACCCACTAAGTCATCTCCAAAATGTGGTCCTTTGTAGCCCAGTTGGTATGGTGCTTGCAATGTTAGGGTTGTGGGTTCGATTCCCACGGAGGACCATCAGGGGGGAAAAAGAAACGTACGAAAAATGTATGCACTCACTACTGTAAATCACTCTGGATTAAACCACACCACTAATCTAACTGTCTGTAGGTCCAACAGAACCCATTAAAACACACCACTACTACTAATCTAACTGTCTGTAGGTCCAACAGAACACATTAAAACACACCACTACTACTAATCTAACTGTCTGTAGGTCCAACAGAACACATTAAAACACACCACTACTACTAATCTAACTGTCTGTAGGTCCAACAGAACACATTAATACACACCACTACTACTAATCTAACTGTCTGTAGGTCCAACAGAATACATTAAAACACACTATTACTACTAATCTAACTGTCTGTAGGTCCAACAGAACACATTAAAACACACCACTACTACTAATCTAACTGTCTGTAGGTCCAACAGAACACATTAAATCACACCACTACTACTAATCTAACTGTCTGTAGGTCCAACAGAACACATTAAAACACACCACTACTACTAATCTAACTGTCTGTAGGTCCAACAGAACACATTAAAACACAACACTACTACTAATCTAACTGTCTGTAGGTCCAACAGAACACATTAAATCACACCACTACTACTAATCTAACTGTCTGTAGGTCCACCAGAACACATTAAAACTTCTTATGGCTGCAAGGGAAAGTGTTGAGTAGCCAGTGAAATCGTGCCCATTTCAAACGGCCTCGTACTCAATTCTTCCTCGTACAATATGCATATTATTATTACTATTGGATAGAAAACACTCTCTAGTTTCTAAAACCGTTTGAATTATTTCTCTGAGTGAAACAGAACTCATTTGGCAGCACTTTCCCTGACCAGGAAGTAGAATGTCAGAAATATATGCTCTGTTCAACTTCCTGCCTATACATGGTCATGACACGTAGGAGTCTACGTACACTTCATACGCCTTCCTCTGGGTGTCAAGAGGATGTGAGAGAAGAAATTTTGTGTTTATCTTGGTCTGAGGTGGAATAAAAGCTATTTCTTTGACATGACCGTCCACTTCCGGTACTCTGAAGCGCGCGACTTGGAAGTGGGATTGCCTTCTGTTTTGCTGCCGTTATGGACGACAACTATCTCCGGCTCTGATTTTATTTGATACATGTGACCATATCATCGTAATGTATGTTTTTTCAATATAGTTTAATCAGATTATTGAAATTTTTTCGGGAGTTTTGCCGTGTTCCGTTCTCTGACTTTGTTTACGTTGGAGAGATCCGTGCCACTCGGCTAGTGCCCATGCTAAATGAAGAGGGAAAGTTGCCATTCTGAATCCAAACAACGACTCATCTGGACAAAGGACACCTTGTTCAACATTCTGATGAAAGATCAGCAAAAGTAAGACCCAATTTATGATGTTATTTCATATATCTGTCGTGCATGTGAACTGGTCGTGGGCGCCCAAGTGTTTCTGGCTATTGTGGCTACGCTAATATAGCGCTACATTTTGTTTTCGCTGTAAAACATTTAATAAATCGGAAATATTGGCTGGAATCACAAGATGCCTGTCTTTCAATTGCTGCACACTATGTATTTTTCAGAAATGTTTTATGATGAGTAATTAGGTATTTGACGTTGGTGTCTGTAAATATTATGGCTGCTTTCGGTGCAATTTCTGATTGTAGCTGAAATGTAAACTATGATTTATACCTGAAATATGCACATTTTTCGAACAAAACATATGCTATACAATAAATATGTTATCAGACTGTCATCTGATGAAGTTTTTTCTTGGTTAGTGGCTATTTATTTCTTTATTTGGTCGAATTTGTGAAAGCTAGTGATGGAGTAAGAAACTGATGGAGTTAGAAAAGTGGTGTCTTTTGCTAACGTGGTTAGCTAATAGATTTACATATTTTGTCTTCCCTGTAAAACATTTTAAAAATCGGACATGTTGGCTTGATTCACAAGATGTGTACCTTTCATATGCTGTATTGGACTTGTTAATGTGTGAAAGTTAAATATTTAAAAAAAATATCTTTTGAATTTCGCGCCCTGCACTTTGAGCTGGCTGTTGTCATAATTGTACCGACGTCGGGCTTGCAGCCCAAACAGGTTAAAACACACCACTACGACTAATCTAACTGTCTGTAGGTCCAACAAAACACATTAAAACACACCATTACTACTAATCTAACTGTCTGTAGGTCCAACAGAACACATTAAAACACACCACTACTACTAATCTAACTGTCTGTAGGTCCAACAGAAAACATTAAAACACACCACTACTACTAATCTAACTGTCTGTAGGTCCACCAGAACACATTAAAACACACCACTAATCGAACTGTAGAAATGATTCCAGAGGAAACAAATGATTAAACATATCTATGACTCACCTCTGAATGTGTTGGTCATCTATCTGACACAGAGTCACTGAGGAGGAGGAGTAAACCCCAAATCCAGGATAGAGGGGTTCAGTGAATGTGGTGTGTTCTGTGTAGAGGTGTGTCAGTGTACCAGAGGAGGACACACTATAGAAGGACAAAGAACCAGCTGACCAGTCCAGATACACACCAACTCTCTTAGAAACAGGACCAGAGATGGATCTGTTGACTCCAGCATGGATAAATTCATAAGCACTATCATAGCAGTATAAACACCAGGACTTCCTATTGAGTCCAATCCAACTGTCATCCTCCCTTCCCTTCCTCTTCATTCCTTTGTACACTACACCAATGTCAGCCCAGTCACCATCCCTCTCCACCTCCCAGTAATAACGACATCCAGAAATGACTTCTCTGCAGAGAACTTGGTAAAGACAGTCAAATCTGTCTGGATGGTCTTCATAATGCTGCCTCTCTTCCACCCGTGTCACCTTCCTGTTCCCCTCAGACAGTAGCAGGTGTGGGTTTACTGTATTTGGGTCCAGGGTGAGATGACAGGCATCTATAGACAAAAGGAGAGTTTAATCAAACCACATCTTCACATAAAACGTTGTTTTGTAGGAAAATAACAAGTATTGATTAGTTACTATGTTACTATAGTTCTGAATATGCAGTTAATTAGGATTGAAGAGACTTACATTTCCTCAGCCCTGATTTCAGCCTGCACTCTCCACCATGATCCACACTGTAGGAGAAACAGGTTATTGACTGACAAAGACCTAATAAAGCAGTCAACATTTATACCATATTGTTGTGTTCTGGTGCACTATCCAAGTTCATTACTAGAGACATACAGGTATTCTATCCTACCTACTGCATACAGAACGGAGTACAATTCATTACTAGAGACATACAGGTATTCTATCCTACCTACTGCATACAGAACGGAGTACAATTCATTACTAGAGACATACAGGTATTCTATCCTACCTACTGCATACAGAACAGAGTACAATTCATTACTAGAGACATACAGGTATTCTATCCTACCTACTACATACAGAACGGAGTACAATTCATTACTAGAGACATACAGGTATTCTATACTACCTACTGTATACAGAACGAAGTACAATTGATTACTAGAGACATACAGGTATTCTATCCTACCTACTGCATACAGAACAGAGTACAATTCCAACAGGATATCAGAGATGCAGAAGAAGAGTATTCATGTGGTGATGATGTATGCTTTGTTGGAGTGCTCAGCCTGCTGAGTAAACTTCCCCTTAATTCTACCATCATGTCCTCATGTTACTGACCCTACTACACTAAATATGACACAACCGCTGCTCACACTATTAGGACATCTATTCTGACTTACTTCAGCTTCATCAGTTTAGATGTGGGATCCACCAGAGCAGCTGAAAGCAGTCCCCCTGCAGAGTCTCCTGGGTGATTGTAGCTCAGGTCCAGCTCTTTCAGGTGGGAGGGGTTTGACCTCAGAGCTGAAGACAGAGCAGCACAGCCCTCCTCTGTGACCAGACAGCCAGACAGCCTACAGAGACACACAACAGCTGTCTAGGTTGATGCACTGGTGTCAATCATCTTGTAGGACACCCATCCATTTGTCCATGACACAAACAATGTGATAAATAAGATTTTCTGATCATTTGTTTTACTAAGCTCAGTACCGACCTGACTGAAACAGCTGTACTTATCCCAGTGTGTGTAGTTTACAGTCTGGATCCTCCAGTCCAGCAGACAGCAGTGTAACTCAGCTCAGTACCGACCTGACTGAAACAGCTGTACTTACCCCAGTGTGTGTAGTTTACAGTCTGGATCCTCCAGTCCAGCAGACAGCAGTGTAACTCAGCTCAGTACCGACCTGACTGAAACAGCTGTACTTACCCCAGTGTGTGTAGTTTACAGTCTGGATCCTCCAGTCCAGCAGACAGCAGTGTAACTCAGCTCAGTACTGACCTGACTGAAACAGCTGTACTTACCCCAGTGTGTGTAGTTTACAGTCTGGATCCTCCAGTCCAGCAGACAGCAGTGTAACTCCTGAGTCCTGCAGGTCATTGTCTCTCAGCTCCAGTTGTTTCAGTTGTGAGTTGGGTGAACTCAGGACTGAGGCCAGATGTGAACAGCAACCCTCTGTCAGACCACATTGACCCAGACTAGAGGGCAGAAGAGCACATGATTAACACATGTTTAAAACATCCACATAATAACTCATACTGAAGATATTTAACTTCTAGTTCCTCCCAAACCCGGATCCGGGAGCACCCCCATCAGTAAAAAAGCTGACTAGCATAGCCTAGCATAGCGTCACAAGTAAATACTAGCATCTAAATATCATTAAATCACAAGTCCAAGACACCAGATGAAAGAAACACATCTTGTGAAGCCAGCCATCATTTCTGATTTTTAAAATGTTTTACAGGGAAGACACAATATGTAAATCTATTAGCTAACCACGATAGCAAAAGACACCACTTTTTTTACTCCACCATTTTTTTACTGCATCAGTAGCTATCACAAATTCGACCAAATAAAGATATAAATAGCCACTAACCAAGAAACAACTTCATCAGATTACAGTCTGATAACATATTTATTGTATAGCATATGTTTTGTTAGAAAAATGTGCATATTTCAGGTATAAATCATAGTTTACCATTGCAGCCACCATCACAACTCTCACCAAAGCAACTAGAATAACTACAGAAACCATCGTGTATTACCTAATTACTCATCATAAAACATTTCTTAAAAATACACAGCGTACAGCAAATGAAAGACACAGATCTTGTGAATCCAGCCAATATTTCAGATTTTCTAAGTGTTTTACAGCGAAAACACAATATAGCATTATATTAGCTTACCACAATAGCCAGAAACACAACACCATTTACCAGCTGCAAAGGTTAGCGATCGTAACAAACAGGCAAAAGATATATAATTTTTGACTAACCTTGATATTCTTCATTAGATGACAGTCCTGTAACATCATATTACACAATGCATATAGGGTTTGTTCGAAAACGTGCATATTTAGCGGCACAAATTGTGGTTATACAATGTGATTAGTGGCCAAAACTTCAAGCAATCTGTCCGGCGCCATCTTGGAGAGGCACCTATTCTAATCGATAAGTAATCATAAACTTGACTAAAAAAATACAGGTTGGACAGCAAATGAAAGATACATTAGTTCTTAATTCAACCGCTGTGTTAGATTTTTTAAATTAACGTTAATGCGCAATACAGCGTGCGCTAAAGCGAGACCGCACCGAAATTCATGGCGGAATTATTATTTGACATTTGTCAACATAAATACGAA